>NC_051193.1:57930091-58301757 GCF_015220075.1 Falco rusticolus | reverse complement strand
AAGGAGAAATATGGGTAATATCATACCCATAAAACAAATCACTGACATTCTGGAGATGACAGTGTGCCAGGTCTGAGGAAACTGGTTTTTTTGCAAAGTAAAACTACCCTTCATCTCTCCTTTTAATGGCATAAAAGTAAACAAAAGACCAGAGACCAACATTTTTTTTAATGTAAGGCCTCTCTGTCTATTAATTTGCTGAAGTGATTGAAACAACTGTTCTCAGAGCCACAGTCTGAGCTGGCTGATGCACAAGGGAAAATGCTATGTTCTCAGAACAGCTTCATCTATTAGACTAAAAATAGTAACAGATGAAGAGTATGGAGCAACAGTCAGCCAGCCTAGAAGGTATACCTCTGCCCACAAAACAGAAACAGGAACATAATATGTCTCTACTGTGTTGGTAGAGAAACAGTTAACATGAGCTAGCAAGCTCAGTGTGAGCCGGGTGTGTTGACACAGCTGCAGACTGTGAGAATATAATCAAACTAAGTAAGGGTGGCTTTTGTCCATGATAACTTTGGGGTGGAGGTAGGCTTTGTGAGGTACCTCTGTGTGTCACTGTCAGATGAGTAAGTCACTGGGAGATATTTTCAGAAAAAGGTAGAAGTTCATGTTGTACAGTGAGCAGAAACTTGCTTTCATTTTTCTTGTGTTTTTACCCAGAAATGAGTCCATGCAATGGACACAGCCTATAGTAGGACAAAGATTTGTTTTGGACTTCTTATATATTGATATAGAATTCTGTTGGTGGCTGACAAGCAAGAAGGGCCCATTAGTTACTGGATGATAGGTTGCAGCATGGAAGAAGTAGACCTTTGCAAGGACCAGAGCAGTAGCAAGGAATGAAAGTAGTGGTATCTTCTTTAAAATGAGGATGGTTTATAGAATACTTTCTTCCATATAAGATTCTGATTCTAAGTAGCTTTTATTTCTGTGTATTATGAAACCACATTGCAAGTACAAAATTTGGTATATTAACCAAACAGTGAATGGAAGTTTACATAGTTTGTAAACAGACTTGTTTTTCCATCACTTTCACCGGGTCTGTAAGTGCATTGTTGAGGTTCGGAAGATCAAGAACTGAATGTGTGCATGCAAGTTTTATGATACCACCTTGCTCTCAGGGACTATGGATATAATCTCTGCTTCTCACCTAATTTAGTTTTAACAAAGCCTACTCTGAAAGTCACATTACTTTCAGCAGTATTGAAAGCAGAGTGGTACAACGTCTTCTTATGCCTTCTGACTGCTTGTAAGTAGAACATAGTGTCAGTGACTTGTTTTATGAAACTTCTTCATATTAAAAAAGTAAATAAAAATTTAATCAAAAGCCCATTTCAAGCTATCCTTTGGTTGCATATGTAAAAGACTGTGGAATCCGTAATATTATGATGATTATAGTATTTGCTTAGAATGGAGGAAGCTCTGTGGAAACAGAGAACTTCAGTTTGTTTTTCAATCATTCATCCAACCACAGCACCATCTTCTACAACAAACTAACTACCCCCCAAAAAATTCTGCTTCTCTTTAAATTCAATTTTCCCAATTAAGAAATACAGGCATTTGTCAAGATGGAAAATGAAATTCTCCAGAATTAAAATTCAGTATTAAGAGAAATATTTTTTCCTTTTACCCTTTTCCCTTTTTCTTAATAAATCTGAAGCTCTGATTGTGCACATACTTTGCACACATACAATCAGTAAAAGTAATGAAGCTATTTACACATCACTTAAGATACACAAGTTCCTACACAGTCAGAGGAATATGAAAAAAAATAATATTAAATATAAGTTATTTGACAGTCACTTGTTTTTTCTTCTGGCTGAACAGGTGCAGAAAACTGTCATTTTACATATATATTTATCCTTTCTCATTACACCCTTTTTTTCCCAGTCGCAGTCTTCACAAAAAAAACAGCAATCAAAAAAATGTAGCTTATGAAATGCATCTTTACATGATACTGACCTGAAGTGCAAATCCATTCACTGCAGGTTATATAAACCTCTAGTTACTGAGTCAGAATGTGCTTTCAAAAAAAAAAAAAAAATGACAAAATTTTTGAGAAATCTCACCACCTCCAAATATTTTAAATAGAGAAGCCCTTAACTTTTCACATTATGATGCATACTAATGTTAACTGTTTTGCAACTATGGACAAAGATTGAAATGTTGCAGTCATGCTTACAGCAAGAACTTTCCCCTAGCCCTTCCCAAAAGCTTCCTTGAGTAATATAGATGTGTGCAAGACACTTTGCTGCTCAAACTTGGGCAGGATGCACAAACAAAACACTAAGGACTGAGGCTGCACCTATACTGTTCTCTTGAAGGTTTTTATTTAATATATATATGTATATTCTTTTCACATATTCAGAAATACATATATTTCATATATAAATGAAGGTTCTTCTATTACAGAGACCTCAGGAGTGAATTCATGGTTTTTTTTTTCATTTGATTTGCTCTTGGAGGACAATTTGAGATATAACTAGAGAAGCTAACCCAAATGAAAAGTCTTGAGGATCATATGGTCTTACACATTTCTGAGGCCCTCTGGTTATGAGCAATATTCAAGAATGTCCCTGTTGAAAAGAGGGAACATATTTACAGTAGGTTGGTAACGTAGAAAGCATATCATCACATTAGGCTCCATTATGTCTCTTTAAAAAGTTCCAATCCTGTAATTTATTTAACTTCCTTTTCTGACTTGCTAGAAACAAAAAGGGCTGCAGGAAAGCCTGCATCACAGAGGACTACGATACACTACCTCTCTTGGGGTTTAATTTCCAGCTGTCCCAGCCCACTTGTCATTCATCATCATTCTAATTTATCCCTGTCTTTCCATAGTCCTAAGAAGCAATGCTAACAGAAAAGCAGGAGGTATTGACCTTGGCTGTGGATAAAGACATGAAATAGCTTCAGGATTTCTCTTTATTTTTTTTCCCCCTTTTTTTTTTCAGACAGTCATCTCCTTTAAAACTGTGTCCCCAAGTGCCAAGAAAGTTGTTAGGTGACCCACATCTTCATAGACCCTTGTCAGGGTAGCCTTGCACAACACAGGCCAGTCACAATTTAATCTTTTGGCCATTGCTGTCCACCTAAGCACCCTTGAAACTGCTTCAGTAGCTGTTGAATACAGAGAAGATCAATGCCTGTTCAGCAGTGTTTTGCCTTCTCTCGTTTATGATGACTTTTCCAACAATATTATTTTAAACAGGGAAATGCAAACACTGCTTGTTATTATAGTCATGCAGACAAAAGACCAAGAGGCCTGAGTTTTGAGCTCTATTAAGAATAAAGCTCTCACTGTGTTATGCGGATTTTGCTTTCCCCACCTGCTGGTTTCCTCCACTCCTCCGATCGCGTCACAAGCAGCAAAGGTGAGCATGGCATGTAATCCTCTGTCACACAGACTGACAAGCCTAGCATCAGGCTGATGGTCTTTTCACTAAAACCATCACCACCTTTCCATTCATGCCATGTGTTTTCATCTTTTAATGGAAAACATCACAGAAAAGTGGAATATGGCTTTGGTTTGTAAAATAACACTATTCTGCAAGAAGTATATAACGTTTCCAGCATCACTACTCCACCCATGTCTCAAGTATTAACAAAATATTTCCATCACCACACCGCTGTCTTGGGCATCAGTAGTTTTGTTCTCTTTAATTCATGTGATGGTGCTGTGTTCCCTGGCAGAGAGCCATCCACAGCTATTTACTCATTCCATCCCTTCCTCTGTAAATCCAGGATCACCCATTTGTTTAATTTACTCTTCAGGCCTGCAAAGGGTGCATTTTGATAGTTAGATTGAAGGTATTTTTGCTGGTTTGAGCAAGTAGTTTATTTGCTGTTATTTCATTGAGTCTTATTATATGGATTTACCTTCTACATGTTTATCCCTGGCAAAATCCTTGGTTTAATTCAGTGCTTAATTTAAGTCAGGAAAAATATCAAAGTAGTACATTGCAATACTACTACAGACATATGGGGAAAAATAAAAAAAAAGCTATGCTATGTCCCCTTTCCCACCATGGTTTTGCACAATTGTCCAAAGAGGCTGGTTTTCTTTTTTTATATTTACAGTGCTAAAGCTAAGTAATATCTATGACCTGAGATTAAGGCAACCATATAAATATAAAATATTTCTATCATATTCTGTGGTAGATGAAATATTAATTCTGGCTTTAGAAGCAAGTGGAGGAAAGATGAAGCCAATCACATGTCAAGAGCTGAAGTCTTCTCTTCCAAGAAAATGAAACAATCAACTCTGCCCTGATTATAAGAGAAACAGGAAAATAAAATTCCTGCAAGTAAATATGGCAGTGAATTATATGTCCTGTAGGATTAATATTTTATCTGGATAGATTACTCAATTTATTTACTATTTTTTAAATGCTACTATGCTTCTTTTTCTTCCTGTTTTAATGTATTTGCGCTGACAGTTTAAGGCTCAACACAAAAAGCACGTTAGTCAAATCTCAGCAAAAAAATATGCTATATCCGCAAAAATAAAGTCAAGTCAAAAGCAGAAAAATCCATTTCCAGAGAAAAACAATCATTTAATTGAATGATAAAAAGTAAAACAAAATCAACTTCCTCTGAGGAAGATAAGGAATTGCAGGAAAAACAAAAAATTACATACTGTGTTAGAATACCTTGCTGCCCAAAGGAGATGGAGGCAATCTGTAGTAGGAGAAAAAGATTACTAAACTATGAGGACAGTTGAGGCAAGAAAATAATAGTATTTAAAAAAAGTTTTAGCATATTTCATGCTATGAACTTGTGACATGAAAAATAGAGGAAAGAAAATAAATTTTAAGCAATACCATTTGAAATGTTAAAACTGGAAAAGTATTAAAACCATGGATGCATTTGTGTGCATGCACTCACTTTTCTGTCACACATGTCCATGATATAATGAATAGGAACAAAAGTTACAAGAGGTTTGGGGTTGTTTTTTAGTGTGTGGGGGGTGGTGGTGGTGGTGGTGGTGGTGGGGTGTGTGTGTTTGGTGTGTGGGGGGTGTGTGTGGCGGGGTGTGTGTGTGTGGTAGGATTAGCTGTAAAACAAAAAATTAATATGTCAGATTCCTTTTGGACTCCTTTTGTTTCTGGAACTGTAGAATACAAATTGCATTTCACACTAATTAGCCTAACCACCTAGTGTGTTATATAGAAATCTGTGATTATTTTCCTTTTCACTGATTGTGATGGATATATTTTCCTGTAGTAATTTTTTCCTTTTCTCTGGTTACACTTGATATATTTTTTTGTATTGAATTCTTTTTTCAACATTTATTGGTAGTCTGTTTACTCTTGTTGAAGCTTCAGATGTTTTTGGAATCTTATGTTGATCTCTTTAACATATAAAAGACTACATATAAAGGAAGCATAAGAACAGTCACAACTCCCAAATCATAGCTAAGCACAATTACAAACCATAGCATTGACTAGATTTTTTGCAAGACTGAACTGCAAAACAGATGTTGAAGGCTTACAAGAGCTAGGGGACTTGACTCCTGCTGTGGTACAAGGAAAACCAGAGATTTCCCAGTATAAATTAATGCATAGTTAAAGTATATATACTGTATATATATATGTATATACTACATATATACAATATAGCTGATCACAGATCACCATCCGTTAGTTAACCTGAAGAGGACTGAACAGGGAGAAAGCTGAAGGTCAAAGGATCCTGACCACAGTTTAGTAATTTTGTTTTTTAAATTTTGTGAGCTAACATTAATAATAGCAGTGAAATTTTTGAGATGCTGTAGGTCCTTCAGGCAGGAACATCTCCACTACTTTCAACAGTATGCCTAGAAAATCATCTGTAGTTGTAGAGACATTGTCATAGTGTCATAGTAGTCATCAAGGTTGCATGGCATTGATCTCAAAGGAAAAAAATCAAAAGCAATTGTTCTGGCATACAAAAGAGCATCATTTAATTAGTCTTATAAATAACTGATTAATGCAAATCATACAAATACTTCAAATGATTATCTTCACTCATAAATGAGAGAGAAATGTGTTCTATCCTATTCAGATTTCTAAAAACTCAGTTCTTCTAAAGAGTCCTCAATTATTATGACTGTGATTGTAACTCAAGGCACCTGAGATGGAAAGCAGGTGCAAGCACAAGACTGTCAGTTGGTCCTACAAGAGACAGGTCTCAGGAAAGAGTGAAGTGTCTACAGAACTAGCTCTGCACTGAGGCTTCATGTGAGCCCGCCCACTTTTTCTATGTACCATTAGCTGTATATATTTACTCTGTCATGTGTGTGTATATATATATTCTTTTAAACAGGTGAGAAGTGCTATAAACAAATTCGACTCAGGAAAGCTTACAGGTTATTCAGTGGGCCACCAGCTGCAGAATTTTGCACAGGTTGGAAGAACTGAGTTACTTGTAAAACTTTACAAGACAAATATAGAAGTTCATCCATTCAGATCTGCAGTTTGTAACTGCAGACTAATGTATGATGTCACTGTTATTATGTTAAAGCTTTCAATCTTAGGAAAAACATGTTATAAATACTGCTCAGCTGTCTACACTTGCTTATGCAACCCTTTCTGTGCTCCCCTGTGTACCTGAATTATAGGGTTTTGTGATTATGTGACTGAATTCTCCCCACACACCAGTTTTTCTGAGGACAAATTGAAAACATTTATCAGGGCCCTGAGGGTCTGCACAAGCTGTGGCCCCACACCTCCCCGCCAGGGCTCCCCACGGCCCAGGACCCCATGTCAGCACCTGGGGCCATCAGCCCCCTCCCCAGCTGTGCTGCAGCGGGGCTGGCCGGTCTCCAGCTCCGCACAGCCCTGCCCAGCCCTGCCTTGCACTGCCATGGGCCCTGCCAGGCCAGGCCCCCCGTGAAAGGGCCACATCCCAGCCCGGCCTCAGGCAACCCCCATCCCCAGGGCTCTGCCTGGTGCCCTGCTCCCGGCTGGGGCCTGCAGCAGGCCCAGGCTGCCAGGGGCTGCCCTGCTGCCAGCTCGGGGAGCCCCGTCCACCCTTGGCCCTGGGCCCGCATGACCTGCAGCCCACAAGGCACCTTGACGACATAGAGTGAAAGATCTTTGCCTCCTTTGTGGCAGTGCTTGATATCGTACAATAAATAAATTGTGATGTGAAAAAAAAAAATGCCTCAGGATTAAGGAAATAGAATGTCATACTGGAGAACTCAATTGTTCTTTTTATTATGCCACTGAATTCCTTTGAGGTGTTGGAGAACAGAAGAGAAATGTGGAACGCTTTTGTGAAAGAAGTCAATTCTAATTGTTCTTTATTGTAAAGTTATACTTGGAGGGGGAACAAAGAGATACCTCCATAAAGCAGCATAGGTCGTTTGTCTTGAGACCGTAATTGCGGGGAGGGCTGCTCCTACGTGCTAACCTGGGTTGTTTATATAGTCCTTGCGTGCTTTTAGCACATGCCAGCTAGAAACCTTCCAAAGAATCACTTGGTTTGGAAGGGTGACTGCTCCTGCAGGCAGTCTGCATGCCTCCTTCTGGATGAAAGACATTCTAAAGAAGATATCTGTCACCTGGGACAATTCCCCTTTTATACTAAACACTAATGGTAGGAAGGAGGTATCCGAAAATGTAGGCTATTAAATAAATAAATAATTTGTTTTATAAATCATTTATAAATCAAAATATTTTAAAATAAATAAAATGCACGGTTTGTTCTATACTAGACATAAATTATAAGAAGTGGAGAATGACATTCCCATGTCTCTCATGTTATGGAGTCATCTTTGGGTTTTGGAATCAAGTCCTTCCTTTTTATTGCCTTCTTTAGTCAGGTGAATACCAGTATCATAGAAAATTTATCGGCAGTGATGGTATTTTCTAAGAAACTGCAAATGCACGTTTCAAATCTGGTGAGAGAGAGATCTCTGACAAGCCAGATGGAGTCTTCAAACTAGTGGGATATTCTAAGAGGATTCTTAATGACTTATCCTGATCTTATCTCATTTTGTATAGAAGCTTTCTGCAGAATATTCATTTAGGCAATAACTCTGTAATGTGCTGGGATGTGCCTTCATACATGGTATATGTTGTTTCAAACCTTACTTGGATATTTTCCTATGAAATGGAACAAATTCAATGTGAAATCTTTAAAGCAAACTACCCAGATCCTACACAGGGATAAAACTTGCTTAGGTTGTGTCAGAATTAGCATCCCTATCTCTGACTCTCTTCCTGAAGAAGGCAATTGTTGCCTCCTGTACTGTGTGGTTTAATGCTACCTTCTTCCATCTGTCTGTAGGATCCTACCTCACCATCCTCCAGCAGTACAGGGACACTTAGAAGTTTTAAAGTAATACGCCTGTGATAAATGGTGGAGGAAGCGTATTTGCCTTCTCGTAGGAGATGAGTCTTTTCTTTTGAAAAGCCTGTATGCAGATAATGAAAAAACAATTACAACCCCTGCCCAGAATACATCTATGATGAAGAATCCATCCCCAAATGCCTATTGAAGTCACATGGTATAACAAAGTAGCAGTACAGGAAAGCAGCATTTTGCAATATAGTTTGATATACATACCTTACTGTCATCTTATATGTACAAATAAATTTGGATCTTATAAAACAAATATATGTTGACTTTTTCCATACTCTATATAATGATATAAAATATTAATTTCTACTTTATTTGACAACTACATATTTACTGTGCTTGTGTGTACATGTTGAATGTGTCTCTGCCCTAGGTCTTTTGTGCATGTGTAGGTAACCCCTGATACATTGAAACTCTAGAATTTTTTGTTAATTTTTTGTGTTCAGACAGTTCTTCTTTCCTAATTTACCTCTGTTTATATTAATTTCTATTCCATGTTTTATAAACAGCTTTAGTTTCTAGATTAAAAGAAAATATCAGTGAAAATATATGTTTCTGATCAATTGAAGTGCTACAGATAGATGTGTCTCTCCAACAAAGCACATAAACGTGCTCAATTTTATACTATCCTTTCTTTCTTTTTTTTTTCAGTTTGGGATTTAGTTTCCTTTTCAGTATGCTTTCCAAAGGATTTGTGACTTTTTCTTCATCTATATTTTAGTAAGGCTGGCATTCGGTTTCTGACTTATCAAATCCATGGTATTTTATAAAAATAGAATTTGTTTAATTATTGAAATTGAACCTGCATGATCATTAATTCAACTCTGATGTAATTTCAGAGTATAGTCACCAGTAGTATCTGTTCTAGGTTTCCAGCTAGTGTTATATGTCATCTTAACTCATCTTTTCTATGTATCTTGTATTCATGCTGAGGTCTTGCAGGTCTTTTTGACATGTTTATGAAAAATTCTCAGTGGTAGTGAGAGCTATGCAGTGGAGAAAGACATATATATTCCAAATGTAGAGGAGAACAATGTGTTCAAGCAGGCGAAGTGTGAGCCTGTGTACTATACTTTACAGAATTTGAACTGTAGACTTCTTCAGCTTTAAGATTCTTAATTCTTAATAAGAATTATTATCTGCTTTGAACAGCCTAGTCTTTTGTAGGTATGACTTCAAACAAATAATAAATGATAATATAAGCAGGTTATAAGATCTTAAAAGATATACTGACACTTCACTGAAATAGGAGTAAAATGGAGTGGAAGTGCAGGGAGGACTTCCACATTTTAGCCACAGAAGTTACCTAAATTAGATACACTGATGCTGGGAGTGGAAGACAGACAAGTCTGAATATCATGTTATGAGATGTAGAGGGTGGAAAGAGGATTGTGTAATGGGCAGAGAAGGTAGATGGTGTAAGGGAGAAAGAATTCAGAGAACCAGAAGAAAAACATCAAAACAATACATATCTTAGGGCTTTAGACAAAGACTCAACACTGAAGATTCCCTCATCTATTATACTATCTATTGGCATCAGGCTGTCACAGACTGTTTCATATTAAGGATTGTTTTAGCACCTGTCTGTCGTAAAATAGTTGTGGGCTTTAAAACCAAAGTGAAATCAGGCTTCTTTATAGCCTTGTTATTAGGATTCAAAGTTTCTGCAACAATGAAAAATGCTACTGAAAAATAATTAAATTTAATAATCAGACTATTAACCAAAGATATTTGCAGCACATTACACAAAGACAAATTAAAAAGATTATAATAGTTTCCAGAAAACATCTGTTAAACAATGTCAAATTGATGATAAAGAAAATTGAGTTCCCTTTGCAGTTAAGTTTAATCCAGCTGTACCCAGCTATAAAAGAGCTATCAAAGGCAGCTATTCATTTGTTGTTAATTCAGAAATGTTCTTACTATGAATTCTTAACACCAAAGTCCTAACTTTCTGCCAAGGTTTGGGTTTTTTTTCCAGAGTTGATAGATGCATAGATAGATGAGTTGACTTAAGCTCCTCCTTCTAGAGAATAGAGGTACATCTTTATTGTCTGCCTGTAGAAGAAAAAGATACGGAGCCAGATTTAATTTTCCTTTGACTTCATCTAAAGAAAATAAAATAGCTTTTGTTAAAAAAAGTGATTTGTGAAAAAAACACACAGATTATTTGTTTTGACCTGGAATTTTAAAATCTTGATGATTCAAAAGGTAGGTATAAGATTTTATACCGATGAGCTGTTATCTGTTTTTCAATCTGATCCAGTTTCTTGTGAGCTCATTAGAAGAGTTTCAGTTGATGTTACTGAGCTTTCATCTCTTAGAATATCCTTTAGATGAGATGTACACACACCCACATATACACACACACACCCGTGGTATAAGAGGTGCTTTAATTGCTGAAAGTAAGTGCTGTGTCTGTGTCAGTAAATAGTGCAGACCAGTCAGAAGAAGTCTATATAATGACAGCTGGCCCTGAGATCTACGCCCATGCTATATGCATTGCAGAATGTTCTACTTTGGACTGTTTCTAGTCTGGACTTGTGGACTTAGTGCCTGTTAGCAGTTAAATAAAATTTCTTGATTTAGTTTTGTCCAAAAGTGCAATTGGTAAGCTTTAAGACCTGTCTGCAATGTGAAACAAAAAGTAGTGAAAGGGAGGGATCAGGAGACTGTCCTCAGAAGCACAGTTGTTACCCAAACGAAAATACCAATGCAAAAGGAACCCAGTATGACTAGTTTATGATAAATTAGATGCTATTAGCTCATGCTGATTCACACCTTTCTCTGCAAATAGGAGCATTAATTTCAAAGATGGTATCAGGACAGTAAAATGAACAATTCCTTCTCACTCCCTCCTCCAAGGACTGTAATGTATAGTTATACACTTCCTAATAGATCAATTTGAAGACTTTTTGGTTGCCTTATAGTTCCTTTTCCTCATCGACATACCATAGACTTTCTTTTTTTTGATTTGTTTGATGTGGAGAACTTATTACTGACTTTTGTATGTATTTAACCTGTTCCTTTGAGTAACAGAGCACAACCACCTAAAATCCCAGCAGTTTAATGTGGTAGAATTGGGTTTGGTTTAGTTGTCGTTTGAAGAAAGAAGTTTTTTGTAACAAGCTCCTGCCTTTACTTACCAGTGGCTAGGATAAATAAATTTGAATTAGCTTTTGAAAACCTAGTTTAGATCTTTATTAGACATCATTGCTTCTGTTTTTTTTAATCTTGAAATAAATTTATTTTTTTATTCCACTTTCCGTTTCCCCTCTCAAAATTGATATTGATAAATGTAACAATAATAAAAAATAAAGTTTTAGAAACCAAAATAAATAAGAGTTAAAATAATGAAGTAACGAGACTCCGTAGAACCCTGGAATTATAAAACACCTCAGGCTGGAAGGGACCTCAGGAGGTCTCTCAAAGTTGGGTCAGATGTAAGGTATCACCAGGCATTGGCATGCTGCTATTAGTTACCTGCCAAAGCTGCCTCTTCTCCAAGCTGAATGAGCAGACTCCCTCAGCCTCTTCTCACAGATCAAGGCCTTCAGCTCCCTGCCCATCTTGGTAGTCCACTACTGAACAAGTACCAGCTTATTACTGTCTCTCTTATATTGGGTGGGGCCCAAATCTGGATGTAGTATTCTAGATTGTTCTAACAAATACAAAGTAAAGGAGAATAATGATGGTGATTGCTGTGAGCGTATTCCCTCTTCTAGGAGCTTAGTTGACTGACTCCAGGGTTGACTGAGTCCAGCTTCTAAAATTGAAGAAAGGCAGAAATGAGGATCTGCCCCTCCATCCCTGGGACACTCCTTTTCAGCTGAGGCTGTCACACTTGGCTCCCACCTAAGCAACACTACAATTGTGTAGAAGCCCCCAGGCTTGTACTGCCTTGACTCTACCCTAATCCTAAACCCCGGACTTGCTTTCTGGATTGACTTTGACTCCGACTCCTTGTCAGTGAGGTTGGTGCCCTTTCCCACTCCTCTGCTACCCTCAGCTCCTAGTTTGCCCTTCCTCATGGAACAGTCTGCCACTGTGACTTGCTGACAATCACTTCTGTTCAGCTACTGGCTAAACTGGTGTGCCCGAGCACACTGTGGGCTCATGCTCTGCTCACTGCCTGCCAAGATTCCCGGGGTTCTTTTCAGCAGAGGTGCTTCTCAGTGAGCCCCCACCTTGCACTGTTGCGAAGGGGTCTTCCTTTCCAGTTGCAGGACTTCTCATTCATTCTTTTCAAATCTATTGGCTTAACGTAATATCAACACAAAGTATTTGCATTATTTCTTAAGAAAATAAACATGCATAAACTAAATCTTAAAACCCAATATTCTGTAAACAAGCAATTATAAAAAGTGTTCATTAAAATGAAAACTCTAAGACAAGAATTATACTCACATATCACACAAAAGAAGCCCAGTTTAATGCAATTCATTTTCATAATACAAATTGCCTTATAGAAAGAAAACAAATCAAAATGGAAACTGCAGCTGTGGCTCAAAATTACCATCGAACACCAAAAAAAATCAGAGAAAATAGTAATTAAGAGTTAAAGTCCATTGGCAAAGCTGACAAAGCTTCTTGCAATGCTAGTGTCATTATCAAATGCAAGAAGAGTCAGTCACCACAAACAATTAAGTTTATCATGGCTGCAAACTTTTTATTTTTTTATTTCTTATTGGTTTTCTTTTCTGTCTTTATTACACAAAAATAACCTCAAATTTGGAGCCAGTGACACTAAAATATATGTTATTTTTTAAACAAAGTCTTATGAGTATTATGACAAACTACAGGGTTGGTAGGTTCCAATTTAGCATACTGAAGTTTTAACAAGCATCACAGCTTTAATGAGGTAGGGTGATTCATATACTTAGTGTTAAAGCTTTTTTTATAGTACTTTGTAGAGTCAGGCCGTTAATGAAATACATCACTTAAGTCTACAGGAAGATAATATTTTGGGTGTGACAAATCTATATCTGTCTCTTAAACATTGTGCAACAGGGTTTCACTGCTATACTCGCCATGGGAAGTTTCCTTCCTTGACCTTATGACTACCAAATCACATAGAATATCTCTCTTATCACCTATTGACATAAAAAAAGAGTTTGTGTCAATATAAGTATTCATTTTACAATAAACATTGATTTTTTTCAGTTCCTCACATACACTTTACTGACTCACAGGTATTAGAAACATAACAAGAGTTTCAAATTAAGACGTCAATACATGGGATCAGTTGAATAGATGGGGAAGGGACAGTTCTTAACTTTAATGCACTTGGCCCTGAATTCTGAGAATAAGAAGAATTATGCACTTCAAAGATGAGATACAAAGATTTATACATTGAATACAGAACTGCAAGCTTCCCAGCAAGAATTGCTAAGAAAATGGTATCTGATGAATGATTCTCAGAGCTGAGAATGATGATTTTGAGAAGATGCCTCTGCCAACAGAGGAAGCAGAAACAGGAGTCTCATTTACAGCTAATTTCAAAATGCTGAGCAATCTTTAGGTAGTCTTGATATTTAAATAAAACAAATTTTTCCTGAACTAGTGTTCTCCTTTTACAACAGTTTGCAAACTAAAGCATTCATCCACAGAGAGAAAAACCCTAGTCTGTTTTCCTCCTAATCTCAGTGGACAGAATTACAGTTCTTAAACCACATAAGCCAGAGTTGCACCTCACATTCTTGCCTTTGTTGGAAAGCTGATTCACCTGTGCACTGCAAGAATCATGGGGCACCAAGGAACATGACTCTGGAGCTCTGTCTTTAGTGACAGTTAGACATCAAATTGTTCAAGATCTGGTTTCTACATCCAAGATGGTTTTTGTAATTTTTATGCAGTGTAGATGGATAGAACGTAGAATGCATAGCAAGTTGTGAGATAACAGATTGGAGCATACATTTCTCAGATTAGTGTTTTAAAACAGCAAGTGACCTAACAGTAATCTACAGTCACATCATTTTGATATCTCTTTTTTTGTAGCTTCATCAGTCTTGAAGTCTTTCCAATACCTATCGTGATGTAACTTCCAGAGGCGGAGCTGAGAAAACAGCAGCTATTAGTCCACTATACGAAAATGTGGGCATCTATGCCACTCCTTTAACTGCATTTTAAAAGTTGCATTACCAGTGCTCAGAAGACAGCTTCAGGCCCTAGAACCAAAGTAAATGTAAGTGTCTTTGCCAGAGTCAAATGCCTGAACTGTATTACTGAATTGCAAAATGGCTGAGGTTAGTGGGGACCTCTGGAGATCATATTGTGCAACCCCCCTGATGAAGGAGGGTCACCTAAAGCCAGTTGCCCAGTACCATATCCAGATGGCTTTTGAATATCTTCAAGGATGGAGACTCCATGACCACTCTTGGCAACCTGTGCCAGTGCTGTCACCCTCACGGTCTCTCTGTGCTTAGACACTGCAGCCTGTGTTTCAGCTTGTGCCCCCTGCCTCTTGTTCTGTCACTGGGCACCACTGAAAAGAGCCTGGCTCTGTCTTATTTACAACCTCCTTTCAGATGTTTGTACACATTGATAAGATCCCCCCTGAGATCTCTTCTCTAGGCTAATTGGTCCAGCTCTGTCAACCTTTCCCCATAGGAGAGACACTCCAGTCCCTTAATCATCTTCATGGTCCTTTGCTGAACCCTCCTCATTTTCTTGTACTGAGGACCCAGCACTGGACACGATACTGCAGGTGTGGCCTCATCAGTGCTGAGTAGAAGGGAAAGGTCAACTTCCTGGACCTGCTGACAGCACTTTTCCTGATGCAGCCCAGGATACCGTTAGCCACTTTTACCACAGGGACACATTGTGGATTCACGGTCAGCCTAGGCCCTTTTGTGCAAAGCTGCTTTCCAGCTGGTTAGCCCTATCATGTACTGATGCATGAGGTTATTCCTCCCCGTGTGCAAGGGGGAGACAAGTGAAAAATGTAAATTTTTTAAAGAACAACAAAAAACCTATAGCTTTGTGCTGTCCTCCGTTTTGTACTGACCACAACTTGAGCCCTTAATGAGCATCTGGGTTTTTTTGGTTGGTCCTCTGGGGTACTTACCTTCCCAAGTGCACTGGGTAGAGCAGAGAAGCAACTAAACAAATTTCTTGTCTAGTCCTTGGGGTTTTTTTAATACTCTGGTTTCCCACGTAGGTATATTGTCGTCACTGTCAAGCACTTCTAAATATGGATCTTGAAGCGCCTTTTATTGAGCAAATCTGGTTAATACCACAATTTTAAATGGTTAATTATTTAATATTCAGATTGTCAAAACTTGAACTAGGAATGAATGGTATGAATAACCTACCCTTTTTATCACATCTGTGTCTGAACTCTTTTTTGCTAAAAAATGCTTACCCACCAGCCATTTCAGCAGTGAATCATATTAGATTTTAAAAAAACTTCAGAGGACTTAGTGGTATTTTCCACCTGCCTGACACAATATGTTGGAGACGGCACCACTTGGAGCTGAGAGTTAGCTTAGCTCCATCAGCTGAGCTGGGGCACAAGTTTTGCTCTTCTACTCATCTGAGTAAACAGTAGTGTGGATTTGATTTTCAGAAGTAATTTTACCACTGGTAGCATGATCCCACATGCAAAAGAATGCGGATTTTGACCCTGAATGGAAAGTCTGAACCTTTCACAATCACTGGACAAAGCCCTACCAGTGCTGTCTTTAAGTCGTGTTCATCAGAGCAGGAGTCAATTCCCTTATGTCATAGCTCAGGGCAACTTTCTTTAGACTTCATCCTTCATAACCTAGCCCTCCCTTTCATAATTTCATTTACATGCCCACCATTGGTATAATTTCCAAAAACAGAACTTGAACTCTAAACAGTCAACATAAAAGCTGTACAGCAAACACTGAGGCGAAATTATAATAAAGATAAATTAAGCCTTTCAAAGCTACTATTTATTTTTGTTTCTACTCACTGCCTAGAGTGGAAAAGAAAGTTTATTTTCAGTTCAGGTCTTCTAGATATAAGACAGTTTTTGTTCAATAAGTTAATGCAATCTAAACAACTGATATTTGTCGGGACAGGAATATCTCAGAACAGCTATAGTGTAATTTCCAAATATATATTTTTTTGATACCAGAGAAATATCAAAGCAGATGGGATTATTTGGTCACTAGATGTTAGCGGTATATGGAATTAATGAAGTAAAATCATGACAAAAGTAAAACTTTCTGTTACAAAAGGCAGAGGAACTACTAACATAGTGAGATTTTCTTTTAATTACCTATTTAGAAAATTATATAATCCTCATAATGATACAGTGCATACAAACATAATTGACCTGAGAAGACAATCCTCACTCCTTAGATTATCTCCATGAATGTTTTAATATGATTTCAATATAGTATTATTTTAATTATTTAATTATCATCCTAGCATGCCATCATTATACCCACTAATATGTAGTTTCTGGCAATAAAGATCTGCCATTCCTAGAAAATTTACCTGCAATAGCTGCTGAATAAAGAAGTTGTTTTCAATCTTTATAATGGTTTTGGAAAGTTTTATGGGTTTATTTTATTCTTCAAGAGACACTTAAAAAAGCAATTCTTATTTGTCTTTATATAGTAGGTACAGAACTACAATACTCTCTATTTAACTGCCTAACTGCTATAAGAAGCAGACTTTCTACATTCAAGTCTGTGTTGTTCCTTTCCTCCTTGTCTTTACACTGAAACCTATAGATCTATATATTATTACACACTGGTGCATTTTATTAGCACTCTGTTCTTAACGTAGGATGTGTTTCTGTGATGTGCTCCTGCTTCATCTGCCTCTATTAATTCAGGATATTAATCAAGATAAATCAAGATCAAGAGAAACATAGAATCATTTAGGTTCAAAAAGACCTTTGAAATCAAGTCCAACCATTAACCCAACACTGACAAGTCCATCACTAAACCATGTCCCTAAGCACTGCATCTACGTATTTTTTTTAAATATCTTCAGGGATGGAGATTCCACCATCTCCCTGGGCAGCCTGTTCCAATGCTTAACCACCCTCACAGTGAAGAAATTTTTCCTACTACCCAAAGTAAAACTCCCCTGGCATAATGTGAGGTTGTTTCTTCTTGTCCTGTTGCTTATTATCTGGGAGAAGAGACCTACCCACACCTGACTACCACCTCCTTTCAGGTAGTAGAGAGCAATATGATCCCCCTTGAGTCCGGGCTAAACAAACCCCGCTCCCTCAGCAACTCCTCATAAGACACGTGCTCCAGACCTCTCACCAGGTCCATTCACCTTCTTTGGTCATGCTCTGGCACCTCAATGTCTTTCTTGTAGTGTGGGGCCCAACACTGAACACAGGATTTGAGGTGCAGCCTCACCAGTGCCCAGTACAGGGGGACAATCGTTCCCCTTGTCCTGCTGGCCACATTATTTCAAATACAGGCTAGGATGCTGGTGGCCATTTTGGCCACCTGGGCACACTGCTGGCTCATGTTCAGCCAGCTGCCAACCAGCACCCCCAGGAACCTTTCTGCCAGGCAGTTTCCCAGCCGCTCTTCCCCAGGCCTGTAGCATTGTGGGGGATTGTTGTGATCCAAGTGCAGAATCCAGCACTTCTTGTTGAACCTCATATAATTGGCCTTGGCCCATGGGTCCAGCCTGTCCAGATCCCTCTGCAGACCCTTCCTGCCCTCAAGCAGATCAACACTTCATCCCATCTTGGTGTCATCTGCAAACTTATTGAGGGTGCATTTGATCCCTTCATCCATATAAACTGTAAAGTATTAAACAGGACTGACCCCGATTCTGAGCCCTGGGGAACACCACTTGTGCCCAGTCACCAGCTGGATGTAACTCCATTCCCCACCACTCTTTGGGCTCGGCTGTTCAGCCAGATTTTTACCCAGTAAAGAGCACACCCTTCTGAGCCACCATCAGCCAGTTTCACCAGAACGCTGTGGGAAATGGTATCAAAGGCTTTGCTAAAGTCTAGGTAGACAACATGCACAGCCTTTCCCTCATCCACTAGGTAGGTCATCTTGTTGTAAAAGGAGATCAGGTTCATCAGGCAGGGCCTGCCTTTCACAAACCCACGCTGGCTGGGCCTGATCCCCCAGTTGTCCTGCACGTGCTGCATGATGGCACTCAGGATGATCTGCTCCATAACCTTCCCCATCACTGAGGTCAGGCTGACAGGCCTGACAGTTCCCCAGATCCTCCTTCCTGCCCTTCTTGTAGATGGGTGTCACATTGGCTAACCTCCAATCTGCTGGGGTGTCCCCGGTTAGCCAGGACTGTTGGTAGACTATGGAGAGCAGTTTGGCTCCTCTTCCAGCATCCTCAGTACCCTCAATGACTATATCTTGTACAATATACTATTTCCAAATAGAGAAAACCAGTACTTTTTGTATCATTAAGGTAAGGCACAAATACTATGACTGATTTGTTCTGTGTTTGCTTAGAGGTGGCTGCATGGGCCACATCCCTGGGCTGCATGTCTGTACGATTTCTAGAGACTACCCACCACTAAACTCTAAGAGGCCACATGTAGAGTGAGTTCAGACTCAGTGCGAGTGTGACAGGAAGAATTCAACGTTATCTTTGTGTAGTAGAAGAACCTAAAGTTGAAAACAACTTTCATTTAATATCATGTTCAAAATAGCAATGTCAAATCTAAAACTGCGATCCTTCAGAAAGAATCCCACACTGAAATGAATCTACTTTACTGTGTTGCCATAACAATAGCCTACAATATTAATTTTGTTCAATTTCTGACATATCCTAGGTATGCGTGCTTCCACTTAAAAATGAAATAACTCAGCTTTCCTCTTTTCTAGCCTTGCAGAAAGATGTGAAAATGTTCAGCCAATGTATCTATAATCAAGATTAGGCCAGTGAATAGGAGGCCAGATGGCAAAAAGTCTCACTGTAAGTAACATGGTACTCTTCCTGCAACAATGAGACTTCTTATCCATGTAATGAAATGTTATTCAGTACCAGTGAAGGTGAAAATTAAACAATGTCCACCTTCATGATACTTTGCAAATGGGAAACATTGCTGCATTTGTGGTAATTACTGGAAAAAAGGCATTTTATTTGGGCTAATTCTACCACCAGGAAACATCTACCACCTTCTGATTGCTTGCCATAATATTTTTGTAATAAACAAAAAAACCCTGAAAACAAGCTCTATATTAACAGTGTTATCAAACTTTTTATAATTTCTTGGGCATCTTTTTCTCTGTTGTCACCTCCCTTCTGGTGGATTTTCACACTTTGAAGCCAAGGGTCATATAGTACTTAAATCTGACTATATAGTATGCCTAACAAAATGATAATTCCATGGCCTATATCAACAGTTAAATGTTCTCTTGTAGCTACAGATGTGAAAAGTATAAAAGGGATAAGCTCCTCTTATATCCTAAGGAAACACTTTTTAACCTGCCCAGTTCATTTATATATTTACACTTTGAAAAATACAATATTTGATAAGGGTAACATTTTTAAATATTTATTAAAATAGACATGAACATTTTGAGACACTGGGATATGAAATGGGGAACATCTGTATGCATGAACAATGTTTTATGGAAAAGCAGAAACAGCTTCTGCTCCCATTAAGCTAGGAATGGTTTGGGTTTTGCTTTCCACTGTGACCTTGTTAGATCATGTCTATTTTTTGCACTTGTCTAATGCTGATAAACCTTCTTCTTGGCCATCATTGATTTTAACTAAACAAGGAACTTGATAAAATACCAGCATGAAACATGCACATAAAAATTAATGCTGTCACTGACAAGAATCTAACTTCTTTGAGCAGCCTTCCAATATGAAATTAAAATTACAATGCAATGGAAAGGAAAAAATGTGAAGAGAGATCTTGATATCAGATATAAAAAGACAGACAAACAATAATGTAGAAAAGAAAGATTTAAAAAATATTTAATAAGCCTTTTGTGTGTCTGTCTTCAAAGATGGTTTTCCTAATATAAACCTGCTGGAGCAAAAGTAGTATTAATGATAAAAAGAAAAAAATTGTGGTTATTCTCTGTATTTTACCATAATTATAACATACCAAGTAAATTAAACTCCTTAATCATTTCTGTATTTTCCCATTTTATCTAAAGTTTACACTGTTGTTCATCTAATATTCATCCCAGAAATAAAATCATTAATCACCTTAACATCCAGTAAAAGGACTTGCATTTTGTTTCTTGTGATCTCTAGGGTACAAAATCTCAGGAAGATATTAGTTTTTAATAATTCTGATCCACTGATCTGGATTCACCATGCTGAACATACAGGTACTCCTCTTTCAATAAATATCAATGTAATGCAAACAAAGGACATTCACAAATCAATGTTGTTTTAAGTATCATACATCACAGGGTATGTTTTCCCTCAATAGGTTTAATACTGAATGAAAAGTGAAAGGTATTCATATTGACAAAATTTATATTTTAATTACCTATGTTATGAAACAGATTCCATAGGTGTCTTCTGCAGTTTGTGGAGAAGGACAAACTCCTGCAGAAAAAAATTCAATGCACATACGTTAGGTTCCTGATCTGAAACATTCGATATAGAAGCTACAAATTGTACACATAAAAGGAATACAGAGAGACTAGGCAGCTAACTTCTGTCCTTGTTAGGTATTATGAATAGCTCCCTAAATTTTTCTTTCAGGGAACTATATTTTCCCACTGCCCTGCCCTTCAATTTTTTAGGTCCTGCTGATCATGGAAAACTCAGAGGTTGGTGGGTCATATTTCCAGAGCCTTTCATCTCACAGAACCCTGAAGATTTCAATGAGACAACTGAGGGAGAATTGAAGCTATGTTAGTTTCAGCAGCCTTTATCTCAGTGTTTCAGGAAGAAAAAAATCAGAGGCACCCAGGTTTTGCTGGGTTACTTCTATTTCAGAATGCAGGATCTTGAAGCTTCTGGGGAATGTTGAAAAAGCATATGTAAAATACAAAAGATCTGTGTATTTTTAGGTTCTTTTCTAGGTGAAGATACAGAGATTATCAGAATGCTTTTAGCTTTCAAGAGGGAACTACTACAATTTCTAATGCTAATTTATTTTGTTGCTACAGCGATAGACAGTGTAGAGCTAACATATAGAATAGCTATATGCATAAATCAGTAATACATTCATTTGTATTAATGAGTTTCATTTTCTTTATTAAAACACAAAGAACTCACTGAACAGAGTGCTTGGAAAAGCATATTTATCTTCTTTCTACATTGATTGCTACCTGTTGTATCTAAAGACATACAGAATTTGAAAGTAGGGGCTATGGTATGTAGATATTTATTCTGTAACTAACCATGGTGGGTTGGCCTTGGCTGACAGCCAAACTCCCAGCCAGCCACTTGCTCACTTCCTCCCTCAGTGGGACAGGAGAAGAAAATAGGAAGAATAAGAATGAGAAAGCTTGAGGGCTGATATAAATACAAGGAGATTGCTTACTAATTAGTGTTGCAGGCAAAACAGACTTAACCTGACAAAAGCTATGTTAGTTTATTGCCAATTAAAAATAAAAAAGTAGTTAGCAGTTCAGGTAGTGGAAACAAAAAGATAGATGCTACATCAACACCTTTCCCTCACCTTTCCCAGGTTCAAATTCAGTCCTATGCTTGACTCCTCTACCCCACAGCCAATGCAGTGGGTTGAGGAGTGTCGTGGTCAGTATGCAGTAGCTTCTTTCTCCTGCTACCTTCCTCTCACACTTTTCCTCAGCTCCAGGACGAGATCCTTGCAGGTGACAGTTCCTTTGGGAATATGCATCTGCTCCATGATCTCCTCCATGAGCTGAGGGGATATCTGCTTTTTACCGTTTCTTAAATATGTTTTCACAGAGGTGCCACACACTTGACCCTGCAGTGGGTGTGTTTTGGAGCCAGCTAGAACCAATTGTGTCCAACACAGGGCAGGCCCTGGTCTCCTCTTACAAAGGCCACCCCTGCAGTCACTACTCTACTAAAACCTTGCCATGTACAGCCAATACACCAAGAAAGGAGTA
Organism: Falco rusticolus; assembly: GCF_015220075.1. Taxonomy (NCBI): domain Eukaryota; kingdom Metazoa; phylum Chordata; class Aves; order Falconiformes; family Falconidae; genus Falco; species Falco rusticolus. Next base: position 58,279,405 of record NC_051193.1, on the reverse strand, counting down.
ATTGCAGCAGAAAAGCAAACTAAGTCAATTAGGTGGGTTTCTTAAGTGTCCTAAGTGTTGTATTTAAGATAGAGAAACAAAGGCCACCTGAATGCTTTCTATCTGTCAAGACCCTTTCTTAATTTTGCAATTAACATGCAATAACCCACCCGCACCTCATTCTATATTGTCAGAATTCCCTATTGAATTGTTTGAGATTTGTAGCCTTTTGAAATTTGTTTATAATATTCAAAGCGGTAATTTTTAATGTTGAATCTGATGCATCTGTTGCCTCCAAAGTATAAATAATTTGTAGTGGCCTCTCTACTTCTTAGTAAAAACAGGTGATTCAGATTTGTTGCACTTCCATCAGCTCCAGCAATAAGCACATCTACAGAAAATATACCAGTAAGTTTCAGATTGGTTGATTATGATTATTCTTCTTGTGTAGACTTCCAATATTTTTTTAAAGTCAACTAAAGCTAGCTTAAAAAATATGGTTGCCCAACTTCTGTAGATAATCACTCTGATTGCTTCTGATACTATTGCTTACAATTTAAAGTATTAGACATCATACTGCAATCTGAAAATTATTACCAGTAGAAGTGGAAATAAAAGAAACAATAAAAAAACCCTCAAATCCCAAACCATTTAACAAATTTGTACCTTAAACACTGCAGACACAGTTGTTAGTAGTATTATGGCATCAAGCCAGTCTAATTAAAGAAAGCAGCTTTTTCCAGAAAAAAAAGGAAGAATGTTGATAGTTCCAGAAATTCAAAAAGCAAGCTAGCATACTTGAGATTATGGACATTTAGAAAATGAGTCCTTATATACATTCTCAGCTGGTACTTTATGATTTCTATCCTACATGTGTAGATAAATTGTACATTTTCTTTCAGCCTGATAAAAATATATCTAGGCCCAATGCTTAGTGTGTGTGCACCTTCTTGGAAAGTGTGACAAACTTTTGCATGACAACATTCTTTGTAAGAAAAGCCATCAGTTTCAATACTAGGTATTGTACTGATTATATTGAAGAAAACATTTCCCTTAAGTAAGGAAAAGAAATGTAAAATATTAATTTCACAGCCTGGCATTTGATTCTCCCATTGTCTTGTATTGCAGGTTAGCAGGTAACAACTGTATGATGAAGTGGATACCAAGTACTGCCATGCTGAGCTAGTAGCTTTTTATACTGCCTTTGCCAGGTGTAAATGAGTACAACATCTTTACATTCTAGTTTTCATTTCTGAACAAAAAAATCACTAATTTCTATTACCTAGAAATTAGATATCACTGCAATCCATAGTTTGGTTGCCATAGCTACCAGTTACCTGCTAAGAACTGTTGTCTGTTGTCCTTTTCCTAGGATTTCCTTAGAAAATATAGCTAGTAGAATATTTGAGGTTTTGAGGACCACATTTCCAAATAACAAGAAAATCTTCATTATTGAAAAGAATTCTTTTTTAACTTCATTAGAATTGGCAGTCCAAAATACTGGTGTCAAGCAGTTATTAAAAATTTAGAAATAAAACTGACCTGGCAGACCAAGGTGCAGCAGTTGAAAGCTTTTTAATCTGGCTCACAGTGTCTAGCAGCATAGTAGTTTGTGAGCTGAGGTACGCAGGAGCAGATTTAGGGATTAGTAACCAGAGCAAGTAAGCAGGGTCCTAGGTCAGGACAGAGATGCTGGAAAATGGGAAGAACCTACATCATAGCAATGACTGATTACTGTGACCCTGAAACAAACAGCAGCACTGATCTCCAGCCCTCTGCTGAGCTCTGGCAGCCCTGTTTACAACAGGAACCTCCCAGGCTGCTAGAGATTTCCAGCTCTACCTTTTATGAGCAGCATCTGATAAGTAACCTGCCCTTACCTGGAGACTCAAATTTGGCTGTTTAATATCCTCTTTTCAAACCCTAGGACAGTAACCTGGCTGGAAATTATCACTTCTCAGCTAACTGGCTAATCTTCTTTCTCATAATAAATTTCCATGCATTTATACAAACATGTTGACTGACTTTCTTTTTTCCTTCTTTATCTTCTCAATATCCCTTATATCTGGACTACCTAATCAAGCAAAATCTTAGTTCCCACAACTGAGCCAGTATATACTATGTGTGAATTAACATACATACAATTGCACAAATAAGCAGAGTTATGGGCCAGATCTTTGTATTACATATTGAAATTCTGACACCATTTCACCTATGTAAATGTCTTGCCAATTAGCTGCTGAATGCATAAGCCAGATAATGATGTCTACACTTTTTATTAAAAAAATAATCAAAAACCCAGACAAACCCCCAACAAATCCCACTACCTCCTCCTCCCAAAATAAAAAGCCTCAAAGACCATTAATGCAAGTCTGTGAACAGTTGAAGTAGAAAAAAATATTAACATGAAATATAGAAAAATTTCTAATAAGGGAATTAATCATATAAAGGAAATCTTTCTGATGCTGCATAGCAGCAAGAAAAAAGTTTTTGCTAGGAGAAGGCATGCTAAGTATATATAATTAATTATGTGTTAAAGATGAAATACATTTAATATAACAAAATATGGCAGTTCTTACTAATCTTGTGAATCAATATAAATTCATAGCCAGGCTCTCCTGGAAATTAAGAATGTAACAGTCTCAATGCTTAACACTTTAAAAAAAGCTTTTTCCTCTGAGTCTTATACAAGTAGTTAAGAACTGTGAGAATCTGGTGACTTTATTGAGATATCTGGTTAGAATTCTGATTAAAAGAACTTTTCAAGAGTTCAGGTTCCAAATGAAGATGTCATCAGGAGCTTGATAGAGAGGGTCAGCTCCTGTATTTCATTTTGGTGTTTGGACTGGACTATAAATGTAGGATTTTATATCCACTTTACCCCTAATGGAGTATTCTCTGATATCTCTAAAAGATTTAAAGAAAGAATATGGGTAAAATGACAGCCTGCAACACTTTGTTAATGAATTAATGTTCTTTTTTTCATACATAACATTCTACATATAATTTTTCTTTAAATACAAGTTTTTCCTACTATGACTATGATGTAAAAATAGGCTTGCAAATTTTCATATGGGTAATTCTACCATTTGTAGTGTTTATTAGTTATCCATTATATTTCATGAGTCAGTTGATTATTTACAACTATTCCAGTCTTTGGATTAGTCACACACTGGTCACACATCAAGAAATTTATGCTTTAAGTGTATTAATGTAATTCATATTTCTTTTTAATCTTCCTTGATTAATAACTGTTAAATATCTATTTTAGAAAAGGGTACCCCTTGAAAAAAGTTACATAAACAAGATATTTCTGATCTTGGTTTTTACAATAACAGAGATACTTTAGCTTACTTCCGGTCACTTACCTAAGAAATGCAAGAGAAATCATAATTTGATTTGGTAACTCCTAATCCCTTCACCTCTTTATCATTCTCTGTGTTTCTGTATGTACATGTATGTAAAACATAAAAACGTGGGACCTTTAGATTTCCTGTTCTGCTAACTTTTGTTTTTGCATATGATGGCATTTGTGTGAATTATGCTGGATATGCTCAATTCATTGAACCAATGACAAAAATTGTCAGCATATTAATGCAACTGTGTGAACTATTTTTGTCAGTAAAAAGCTGCTCCAATGGTGATGAACATTTTCAGGGGCAACTTTCCTTTTCTATGTCTCCATGTCTTTAAGTCTGGCTATTATTTTTAAAAGCAGAGAAGTTAGCCAATGGTTTCAATATTTACTGTGCAGGGTATCAAGCCATGACCACAGATGAACACCTCTTTTTATGACATTCCTATTCACTTCAAGGGTGGGCAATGACATAGACCATGAGTTGATTAAATGTTGGGGAAGTGATATTTATTTTCAGTTGTATTGATTTTTCAGTAAACTCCACAAGACCACTGCACCACAACTTGCAATAGCATATAAAGAGAAAGTTCAGCTGTTTCCATCTAAAAGGTATGTTCCCTAATTTATTTATGCTATTGTCTTGGAAACAATTACACTGATGTTTGTGTCCATTGTGTCCATTTCTGTCCAAGATAACACAGTTGTTATCTTAAATGCTTTTTTTTTTTTCTATATGAAGACACAAGGGACAGACCTTAACTCTTTCCTTAAATACATTTTCCTTCTGAACCATGAGAATAATCTGATGAAATCTAAACTTCGCAGCTCAACAACCAGTTGAAAAACTCCCTTTCTGGTATTACAGCTCTTCAACAGACTGATTCTTCCATTCTGATGCCACAGGAATGAATAAAGGAAAATTTTGAAGATATAAGAAATTGTCTAGACTTCTTTTCCTTGGAGATCAAAAGGAGTTTGAAGGTAATAAATTTAAATGACCTTTGAATCAAATTAATGAACAAAAATGAGAGTAACACAATTGATAAAACCAGAGGGACATACTGCAGGTTTGAGAACATATATGTTATTTAAATCAAATAAGTTGCACCTATTTACATCTAAAATTAATTTGGCCCAGAAAGCATTAGTACACATTAATATTAAGCAGATGAAAATGTTTTCCTGTTGTTCAGCAAATATGGGTGGTAAAGACTTTTTAATCGCATTTCTTCTTTCTCCCTTACTTTAGCACCATGATTTGAATGACTAATATGAGTTTTTCCTGGACAAAATGTGTAACATACACTATATCAGATACTTTGGCTTTTAAAAGTATCTTGCTTTACCTATAGAAGAAACAAGACAAATAAATCCCATGAAATAATTAAAAATTGCAATTTTATAGAAAAGAAATCCAGTATTCAAAATATTACTGGAAACTTTTTGGATAGTTGTGGCAAGCTATGAAAATTTTGTAGCCAAATACTTTTGTCCTCTACAAAACCTGTTAAATATTTGGTCTTTCAGAGAGAAGCTTGTGCAGAAAGTTTGATGAAAGATGTCACCTCAATAATTGGTCAAAACATAAGCAAACTCACAGGTTGATTTCTTTGCTTCCTCACAGAGAACTGGGATATTTATACATAATTTGACATGTTGTTATGTGACTTTTTTTCTGTATTGTTTCTTTGTGGTCTTATTTCTTGAAATGGAAAGATGGTTTCAACACCAGAATTGCCAAATCTGCTGCTTCTTAGGTTTTTATACCCTTGAAAGAGAAACACAATTTTCTTAGTAGTAAACTCCATCTGGTCTTCTATAGTACTCTTCACCAGGGTAGTAAACATAAAGCTCCCCAAGTATGCAACGTGGGATATTTTAGCTGTCTGATAAAATTGTACACAACAGCAAAGTCCAGTAAGCTCTTCTTTTCATGTTGTTTACTCAGTTTAGGTTTCAATGAAATATTTCTTGTAGGTCTGTATCATCTTTTTCTTTGTATTTAGTCATTGCTATCCCATAAAAGGCTAACTCCTGTAGGTTGGGCTTTTTTTCTTCTATTAACCCATCTAAAGCAAATTGCATTACTCATAAGAGGGGAGTGAAAATCTTGTGAGTTTTTCCACTGATATGCAGCTTAACTATAGAACTAAACTGGGCCAAAGAACATGCCCATGTATTATGTTAGTGTGCAATTATCTGTACTGGTGAGCTATTATCTTTTTCCCTGAAGGAGAGTTCTACCTATAATAGCAGCACTCTTCTGAATAATTATCAGGAATGGCTTATGGATGATTCCAAATGGATAGTTCATTTTGTATGGAAGAGAGGAGGAGAAGAGGTATTGGCCATTGTGATGTTAAGAGAAAGTACAGCAGCACCAAATAAATATACAAATAAATACAACTGTGACTGTTATTACCTTAGCTATGTAACTATCTTTTCTGATTTTTTAGTTTTCCTTCTATATGTAGTTTCTATATTATACTTTTTGAAGTAGTGGCTTCCTGTATCTGTACAGTTTCCATAACACATGGAAGCCCTTCTGACTGCTACGTAATCACAGTAACAAGAGGTTGAATTAGGAGGGCAGGGAATTCCAAGCATTCATGATACTAGAAAGGTAATGGCTACAGTAAATAACAGTTAAGAGTTCATCTTGAAGTAGAACTCTATCATTGAGCCTTGAAAGACTCAAAATATTATTGCAACTTCTTTAATTAAACTATTTGGTTTGCTTAATAAATGAGTAAAATGAAGCATACAAGTTGCATCTCTCCACAAATGTTATAAACCAAATCTGTAATGAAACTGAAAGTGTCAATCAAGCACCCTTAGTCTCAGGCCCTGCTTCAAATATACTGCAGTCTCAGTCAAGGTGCATAATCTCATTAAATAAAATGTATTCAGACTATTTCCAGTCCTCCCCAAGAGCATTAGAAGAAATAATGCAACACCAATTACAGTTCCAAAGTCCTACAAGCAAACCGGTCGAAGGAGAGATTTACAATCACATACAGTCCAATTATTATAAATTATTAAAAATACGGGAAAAAATAATTCTGAGAAATTCTGGATTCTTTTGTAGATTCTATATAACTATGAAAAATGAAGAATATCCCACAATTTTAAAAGAGCTTGTGGGGTAAGGAAAAGAACTGTAAAGGGATTTGAGCCATGAAATCCCATCTAAAATAGATATATGACTTGGATTTGAACCCAAGTTGCATGTATTCCTTCAATAACTACACATTTTTTACCTTCCTTTGCAGGTGGGTGGATGCTTAAATGAATAGATTGACCAAAAATAAAATAATAAAAAAAATAATTGGAATTCTTGTCTTTGCCACAGGCCAGCTGATACTGTAGATACATGTATGTGATTAAACTTAGAAATTCATGACTAATGTACAAAAAGAAGAAAAAAAGGAGGAAAAAATTCTGGTGTCTTAATAAGAGTCAGATAATATACTTTGATTTTCTTCTGGATATATATGGCCCATTTTAACACCGCAGATTTTTTAAGAATAACTTCATATAATTAGTCATTTTATTGATAAACAGAACACTGTCACCCCAATAGTTCCCTGAATCTACTTCGGATGAGTTGTTAGCTATTAATTAAAGTAATTGGATTGTGGGATGCTAAAAACAAAATTATATCTTTTACAACTTGTAATGTAGGTAGAATCACTGAAGAAACTTATAAATGTTGTGGTAAATGGGAAATTCCTGTTCACCACACTAAAATATATTTTAAAAAAGTGCAATAATTCAGAGGCTGTGCAGTATGTTTTAATATTTGTCTAAATTTTCTAACACTAAAAGTCTCCATAACCTTTTGTACCCCTTCCAACAGAAGTTATGTGGGGAGAAAGGGAAAATAGGAAAGTGAACTCCCACCATCAGAAGAAAGCCACAATGCGTACTTCAAAGATTATAATTTTGGTGTGTCGTTTCTTTGCTGGTTTTCTTTCCTTTCTCTAGAATTTGATTGTTTTAAAGTAGGGGTCTGTATAACATGGTTGCCAAGAGGCAAATTTCTGAGTTACAGACTTCTTGAAGATGTACAAGGACTGTAGCTCTGTAACTTAGATGTCTGCTTTTTTTGCTTGTTTCATTGTTTTGTTGGGGTTTTTTTGCAAGCCAAAAGCCCCATTTTCTAACCAAGCACTATTTTTCTGACAGTAGCCAGGAAATAACTCTTAGAGAAACATAGCAAGAAGCAGAGTGATTCTTTTTCTGGAAGTATCTTCTCCCAGTGTGCAGTATTCAGTGGACTTCTTGAGACAGAAACTTCATCAAAATCTTCACATGTAACAGTTGTTGTTGTACCTGTCCTACACTAGGGCATCTACTACCTAATTGAACATTATTTATATTCTTGACCTCTGCTAAATTTAATGACAGCAAGTTCCAAAAATTGATGACATATTGAGACTGTGTATCTCTTCCTTGTTTTAATAACATAATATATAAATAATGAAAAAAACTTTTACTGATTTATATTCTCCAAGCTTTATAAAACTCAACTTTGTTTCCTATTCTTTCTTTTTTTTTCAAGACAAGAATTGACATTTACATAGTATCTTTTTTTTAAGAAGCCATTTCATGCTTTTGATCATTTCTGATGTCTTTGTCTAAATTTTCAAGCATTATTATATAATACTGAGAACGAAGGACAAGAACTATATTAAATCCTTATGATGTGTGTGTATAACATTAGAATAGTGCTATAATTTTTTTTCTCTATGCTTTCTTAGTAATTGCTAATATCCTGTTTACTGTTTTGACAGCTACTGAATCTTGACCATTTTAACAGGTATTGAAACCTGAAGTTTTCTAAAAGCTGTCTTCACTGATCTCAACATCTTATTGTGTGGCAAAGGATAACTTAGAGCCTGTATCTAATTTCACCAGTGATTTTGTCATCTAGCTATACATAAAGTATCATGAGATATTTTTCTATTTCATCTCTTTGCAGTTAGCTTTGTATTTGATTTTAATAATTTCATATCATGTGCTAATTTTGTTGCTTTGGTATTCAATCTCTTTTCCAGCCCCAGCCTGCACATATAATATATAAGCCTATACAGGAACAGTACAGATCCCTGGATGACCCAATATAATCATCACCCATATCAATCACTGTTAAGATTTTTCTATAATCTGTTTTTTATCTTTTCTATCTTTCAAATATATCTTTTAAATCAGAGGTCACCCACTCTTTGAGAGCTTTGAGCTTTGTTTCTCTCAAGGAGGATTCTTGTGAGATTTTTTTTGAAGGTTCAGAAACATTCAAGTCGTGCATTTTGCTTGCTCTGCATGCTTCCTTGCCGTCGTGCCTGTATCTCATGCATTAGCATTGTAGCGCAACAGCTTCTCCCCTAGTTCATGACCCATGTGCCAGACACAGGTGTTTGACTGGACCTATGATCATCTGTAACTAATGTGCAGAGGAATCCATCAGACAGAAGTCATAACGTTCCAGCTGCTGCAGTAAAAGTGGAAGACAAGACCTTCACAGTCCCCACCTCCCACCATTCCAAAAGCTCATTCCCAAGCAGCTGTGTAATGTCTTATGATCCCTCCATGAGAAATGATTCATCAGAATTTACTGTAGCTGCTGGCATTACATAGATCAGTATTCTGAACCCCATGTGTTGATATTCCAAGTAAAGGCCCTAAATACATGCACAGAAAATGAATATCCCAAAATAACTATACTTTTTGAAATGTGGATTTCTTTATTCTGTCTTTGTGAACTACTTAGAAGAGTATGTTTATCATACAGTCTGACTCCCATATGTCTATTAAATCATTTTCATAGCAAAAGATGTATTTTGAATGGTTAAAGTATTTCCCCTTATTCTCATACTAGTCTTCCAGTATAGTCTAGTACAGCATGAGATAGATTTCTGAATGTCACACATTCTCCTTGGATTTATCTTTGACCAGACTATTAATAATTATGAAGGAACTGTGAATGAAGAATGGTATTTATCTTTCTGCCAACACATTATCTTGACCGACAGTGCCACAGATAGTGTTGTTCCTATTTCATTTTGGGCCTTCCATATTCACCTGTCTCAAGGTCAACAAGATGATACAATAATGAGAAAGTAGAACAAACGCTGTCTAGTGAAAGCAGCATTTCATAAAAAGCTGTGATGGCAACTACAAAGACAGCAAAGGAATGCACCTTTTTAACTGAGTATTACCTGACAGATTCAATAATCAGGGGAAAGCCTTAACTGATGACATTTCATTAGCATAATGAGTTGAAGCTGGGAAAAGAGAGTCTCTTATTAATTAATCAAACAAAGCACGAACTGTTTCAGTCCCTTACTCTCTGCCATTTTCCATTAATTGTAAGTCTGTGTATTAAAGTCATTAGAATTCTCTAGTTGTTGAGTATTTCTATGGGAAAAGTATTGGCAGAGTGGCATGCTTAAGTGAACACACTTATGCAGGTATGAAGCACTTTAGAAATTCATGTTTGTGAACTTTAACTCTCATCTCTGCAGGAAGTACTGATAATATTTCTTCAATAAACACCAGACCTCAGTAGCCACTGGTAGACAGATGAAAGCTGCCTCCTCTCTAGCAATCTGTTACCTGACTGCAGGTGTTTAATCCATCAGGGTGAATTTTAAGCACAATATTGATGCAGGGGCTATGCTGACCTATTTTGCAACACAGTTTGCCATGCATTATACAATTTTCCTTGTTATTCCTAGCAGTACTTTCTCTGTCTTTTGCTTTAAATTTTAAATATACAAAGAAAACTAAAAATGGGTATTCAAGAGCTCACAAGGGCTCAACTTCTGCTTTTTGATTGTTGTTACAGTTCTTATTTTCTGGAGAACATTTGTAGGCTGTGAAGGTGACTGCCTCTAAATCTTTTGTAGCTTGGAAAGTGGGGATAAATCAGGACTCTTCCATTTCCTAAGCAGAATGACATTTTTCCTTTTCATCTGTAGGGTACCTTTCCATAGGAAAAAAGATCAACCAAAACCCCCTAAAAACCCACGAGGAGAAGACAGAAAGTTTTGTTTCTTTATGATAGTGCTTATCTTGGAAAGATGCATTTCCAAAGGCTGCATATTCAATTTCTGCAGTTTTTATTGTTAAATTTATTATCAACTTTGTAAAAGACGGAGGTCCTTCTCTTCTTTCGTGCAGCTGGTTATTCTAATCATAGGCTAGAGGATCATGTCCCTTCCCTGTGAATCTTGAGTTCTTTTTTAAAGCTGGCTCAGCTTCAGTAAAACAGAATAACTTTTCAGGGACGCCTTTGTGGTTTAGACTCTTAGAAAGGTTTAATTGGATACATTACTGATGAGGGTGTGATTGAAGTGAGGTCAGATACAACCATAGTATCTGCTAGTTAATTCATGTGCTTTAAGGGAAAAAGCCTATCATCTTTCTTTCAAGGAAATATATTTGTTGGCTGTATTTTGAATGGAGCTCTGTTCTTCCATGTACATTGTCTCCGGCTCAGCTACATGATTTGGCCTTTGAGAGACTGTAAGTAGATTCTTACTACATTTTGGTAATTGCTCAGTCCTTCCAAGGTGGTTGCAGGGCTGTGAAACTTCAGGCACATAAATGTTTTACTGCTGAAAACTTTGTTGCAAAGAGGGTTAAGGGCTTGACAAGACATATTTTTAGATTTAGTTGCCTAAGCTTCTTATTCAAATTTATCTTCCTGTCTAAATACCATTGAAAATCTTGACCCAAATATTCTCTGCTGCTGGGTGACAAATTTCATTTCTTTTCCATTTGAAAATAGAATCAATAGATTAAGAGAGTAATTCCTGATAAGCCTCAAATTTAATGGAGTAAGGCCACAGAAGAAAGACATTTAGTGGTGATGAGACTGCAGGCTCTTGCCATTGTACTTGAATATTATTACAGCAGATAACAAACTCTGAAGACAAACTAATGAAGAAATGTGTTTTTTCATACAGTAACATAAAATAATTTAATTTGATGGTATTTGTATAGTTGATAGACATGTTCTGCACTAGCTAGGTTTGTTTTTCAGTAGTAGGGTTGAGCACTGCGGTATAGAATGCTATAAAAATTGCCAGTGCTGTACACTTTTCTGCTTTTTGTTTTAGTATCTAGGCTTTTATGATTTTTTTCTAGTGCCAGAAACATACATTTTTATTAGGTCTTCATAGTTATTGCAGAATTGTATTTTTTCCTTAGTTTCAAAACTTTTATGTTAAATTTGAAACTTATGGTACTTATATTCACATGCATAACATTCTCGCAATTCACACAGAAATGAATGATATTCACACAGCCAGTGTGCAACACCTTTCTCATTTGCACTATCAGTAGAAGTGAAGCAAGAGTGTAGAACTGATTAATAGACTTCTTTCAGCTATGGATAAAAAAGTGAATCAAGCAAAAAATAAAACCTTATTCAAAATTTGTGTACATTTAATGTGGTCCCTAATGTGGTCAAAGTTCTTGAATAATCTCTATGTAGGATTTAATATCTGCTTTGCTTAACATGTATCCAAGATATAGATAATAAAAAATACATTATTTTTTTTGCCTAATGATATAGTGTAGGAAAGCATGTACTCCATTCTTTTTATTAATTTACAAAACATTTTCTGCTCTATAATACCATATCTGAGAAAAAAGAAAGCTCCATTTTAAAAGATTAAGTTCATTTATCTTTGAATATTATCGGCAGAATTAGGCAATTTTTAGTCATCTCCAAAGCCCTGTCCATATAATATCTTGGGGTTAAGATTTTTTACTTTGGCTTATTTGAGCTGCATAAGAAGAGAGTGCATATTAATTTTTCTGAATAGTTCTATTGCAAGCTAATTAAAAAATCTGTCAAACTTAGTAATTTAACATCTAACTAATTCTAGTATGAAATTATTAAATATTCATACTTTGTAAATAGGGATTTGCCCTACCAATGAATACTATAAAAAAACAATACTGACAGGAACGTGAATATTTTAGGAGTCAAAATTACTTCCTTAAAATTTATTTTCTAAAGATAATTCTAACCACTGTGGAATCTGTGGAGGACTACAATAAGATGAAAATCATGTAATCAAAGCAAAAAGCCTATATTTTCTTCATTTCAGCAACAGATTTCCCTGAGAATGCAGGAAGGTTATGTGGCCATTTTGTAAGAGGGAGTTGCCAATATCCTCCATTTGCATGAGTTGCACTAATGGCCATATTCCAACCCCAGCCTGAACATCACTTGTCAAAATGGTGCCAGGTGAAATTCAGAAGTAGATTACTGAGATCTTGTTGAAGTGCAAAGCTATAAAGATACAAAACAGAGTGAAATTTGCTGGATAATAGTGGCAGATGTTTATGGAGTCCTTCCAGTTAAAGTTTTTGATTATACCCAGTTTGATGTGTTATGTTTCCATGCTTGTGAGTGATTGTTAGTACATACAACCACTGAAGCGTGTACAGAAAACAGACACCAAAGTAGAAAAGTTCTTTCTCCCAGTTTCATTCTGGCATGTCTCCCAGTTCCTAAGTAAGGGATCATCTAATCTGTGGCCTTTGCAGTAACAGAGCAGCAAAGTCCCCCAAAAACTTTTTGGGAAGACCTAATTTCATAGGTGTAGTGTGAATATGGACATAGAAGTAAGTAGGCTGGAAAAAAGTAGAATGAAAATCCTACTGATAGAAGAGTTGTACTTGAAAAAGATTTACGGCTCTTGCATGTATCTCCTGGCAGAGAGTCAGGCATCTCATGAAACTTTCCTAACTATGGATAGTGGGTGTCTACTCAAGTACTGAGCTTTTAGGTTAAATCCCTTTTGTAGATTTAGCCCACAGTGAGCTGTTACATTTAATTGTCACTGTGAGGTACTATACTACTGATTTGTTTGGAGGCATGTTGTAGTGAAAGAATTCATAGTTCCAGATGTAACCTTATATTTTGCTATTTCTCACAGGAACTTATTTGGAATTACTCTCCCAGCCTTTCTCAATGGGCTTTTAATGAAAAACCATCTGTACAGTTAGCTTTCACACTAAATATGCAGACATGAAAAAAAAAAAGTGGTTAAAAACAAGTGTTGCCAAGAGATCTAATTGGAGAAAGAAAAATACAATGAATGAATATGTACTATCCCGAAACCTGTACATTCTATAGTACATTCTGACATGCAATGCTAAAATCAGTGCAAGATATCAGAAATGAACATTTTGGTATCAGAGTGCGCTGGCTTTATCTGTTTAGTTCAAGAACTTCTAAGAAATGAGGTATAGTCAGGAAAATCACTGGATTTGGTACTACAGGTTATATCTCTTGTCACATGGAGTAGGAATATCTGGCCAGCAGCACCATATGAATGTAGTTGAATGTCTCCATGTTCGCACTGTATTATATCCCAGGATCGTGATTAATATTTATAGGCAGTAATAAAAAATAACATATGTGTGTGTATGTGTGTGTGTGTGTTATTCGAGAAGCATCCCTCTACTAGGATAAATAATCACTTGAATAATTTAATGCAGTAATAGAAATAGTGGATTGAGCATATTAAGAATAACAAAGTAAAAAAACTTCTCATAGTAAAAATAGTTTTGTTAATTTAGTTTGTAAGATTTTTGTCAAGTCATAGAAAATCAACTTTTTGGAAGATGCAATTTTAAAGATGTCTTTATGATGGATTTATTTTTGGAATGTATGATTTTACAAGATTTATTACTGTTACAAACTAGATCATCAAATGTTTTCTTCAGAATGTATGATATGTAATGAAATTTTTGAGAATAAGATTTGTTTAAAACAGCACAATAATTTGAAATAACTTTTTTAGAAGTCAAGCAAAAAAAAAAAAAAGAGAGAGAGAGAGAAAATAACTTGCTTCTTAAAGGAACTCCTTACCACAAAATAATTCTGATACTTCACATGCAAATATATTGAATTAAACAATATCATAGGTGAATGTGAGAAAAGTTGTAATAGTTTGTTTGCAAAGAAAAAATTAAATATTTCTACTTAGTAGTTTGAATTCAGAAATAAATCCTGAACAAACAAAAAACCCAATAGGTTTAAGCTTATATTTAACATGAGGTTTAGTGCTCTGCTGAACCTGTATCACTTTCATTAAAGTAATGCTCTTCAAAATCAGAGACGCATTTTCAAGATCCATTTATTTTCCAAGAATTAAAAGCTCTTCCTGAAATTTGCTGTGCAATACTTGCTTTCAATAATTTATTGTAAGATATTGTCTGAAATAGACATGTTTTCTAGTTTTCTACAATTTTATAGGTGTTCAGAAATGGTGCAGAACTTCTGGTAAGGTCACCTTTTATTGACATCTGCAAGTTATTTCTGAAAGCTGAAAAAAATCCCAAAGTTTCCTATAAGAAATCACTGCACAAAAAATATTTGTGTGTAGGTTGTACTCATTCCAAAACCATAGATTATAGTAAGTTTTTTGGTCCTTACAATCCTACATCTATAAATATAAGCAAATTAATATACTTTTTCTCATAAGAAATAATTTCTGAACTGGATGCGAGATGACAGCTATTTCTACTTGACAAAATATACTAGGAAATACTTAACACATCACATAAACTCTTTTTTTCCTGGTTAATATTTAAAATTTTCCTCAAACAATGTATTGCTAAGTTTTAGTTTAACTGAACTGTGATGATAAATGTGATGCAGAAACTACACAGAGTATTTTATGAGGGCAGTTTACTCCATGGGGAAAATAAAAGATGAGGACAGAAAAGGCAGATAATTTTATAAAAAAAACCAAACAAAAAAAATGTACATGACTTGTGCATCACATCTAGTGGACTTTATAATAACAACAAAGATTGTTTGAAATAAAAATTAATAAAAGTGAGCAATTATAATTTATTACTTAGAGTGAAATGCCGCATGTAAATCCCATTTGTAATCTGACCAGATTCTATGCCAGTCTTTTTTGTGACTTGTCAACATTTCTGCGTGACTTCAACATATAAGTGCAGCAGCTGTTGCCTGTTATCACTGTGTTTAGTAAGACAGACAACTGAAAAAGTTGCCTCACAAATATTTCTAACGTGAATTTAGAAGGCTTACTTTTATTTTTGGTTATTATCTTGATAACTGTTTACTAGGATTATATTAGACTGATTTTACCCAGATTGTAAACTCCTAGAAGTGTTTGTCATCTCGTCAATTCTTTTACCTCTTCACCTAATTCCCTGCAACTCTAAAACACAAAATTGCTTGCACTTTTTAATGTTTCCTAAATATTTCACATATTTTTTTCTATAGGTTAGCAACATATACAAAGGCAACCTTTATCTGAATCCATTTTCTATATATATATAAGCCTGAATTATGTGTGAAGTTTTTATCTCAATTATGCTGTTAGTAACTAAATGTTTTGAAAGAGAAAAGATGATTCATCAAAGAGTGATATGACAAAAATACTTCACATAAGGACATTAAATTGACTCAACTTTCACACAAAAAGAGTAAGAAGGTTTTTTTTTAGTAGATCTCACATAAGCTGTGAAAGAAAAATGGAAAAAGCCGAGATCCTGACTACAGAGAGCTTAACGTAAACATCTGACTCTGTTCTAATCTGATTTCTAACTTTATAAGACAGTTCAGCAGAACTTTCTGCCTAAGATCATGGCAGGGTATCAACAAACAAATAAAGTACAAAAAAATACTCTTTGATATTTGGAACCCAATATGGAGAAAATTATGATAGCTGGAGGAAAAACAACAGAAGTCGCTGTCATATAGTCTTTATTCACCACATATCTCTGCCCTTCAAATATCAACAACTGAAATGGGCATAATGGAAAGGAAGTAAATCCTTCCATTCTAGAGGATGACAGTCCCTACCGTCCCAGCCACCCCTAGTTTGAACCTACTTTGTATTTGGCTTAGTAGATATATACTGGTTTAGGGGCTTTACAAATGTAACAGTTATTAAGTCTGTTCTGCTAATGTGGGTGTATGCAGTTTATTCACAATATCAGGTGTAGCTCTTTATTCAGTTGACCACTATTGACAGTAGCTGGTGTCTCTTTGTTTTACTGTCACTCCAGTTGCACTATCATTTTAATGAGTAAATCTCAAGTTTAGGAAAATAAATTTCTCATAGAAAGAAAAAATATTTCTTAAGATCACAAGAATATTTATTTAGTAACAAATGTCTTAATATTTTTCCTGAAAAATATCCTTGGTGTGGGAGAAAAGATCTTTAAAAGGGACATGTGTTAATCACCCTTTCCATCTTCTTATTTAAGTGTAGCTGTACTCAATAATTTTTAACTATTTTGTAGACCTTCATTCTGTCCTCAATTCTTAGCTTTCACATGTGACCAGAGCAGAGGCATCTTCTATAAAATGCCTTTAGAATCTATTGTTCTATACACAATTGCTAACCAATGCACTCAGAACCGAATAAAAATGGAACACACTCACGATCTGTTACAATCATTTCAGATGCCAGCTCCAACTGGCATATTAACTGACACTGAGAATGGCTTCATGGCTAAACAGAGAACTGGGAAGTCAAGAGACTTAAGCTGTTCCAAGGCATCCCAAGCATATCTCAAAAAAAAAGAAAAAAAAAAAAAAAAGTAGGGTTCTTATAGGCACAGTTTTAAGGGTGCTGCTTAGTTTTTTAAACGTTTTTTAAAATTATGTTGAAGTTCTGGATTATTTTTTTTTCAAGTTAAACATTTTATAAATAAATATTTTTAAATAAGTGGAAAGTGCTTGTTTTCTTCTTTGAATTTGGCCTGGTTGCTACATAGTGAAACTGAAGTATTTCTCATTCTCTCATTTTATCTATGATATTTTTCTAAGTGAGTTTGCTTGCAGCCTTCTTCTACTTAATCTCCATTATGAAAGTCCTGATAGTGGATATTTAGACTGATCTTACTATGTTCTTGTTTCCTTTATTTTCAAATTAATTTCCTAAGCCGAGTGAAATATACTTTCACTAAAATTTGGGTTTTGCGTTATTTAGAGTATTTTATCCAGGATAGAGAAAAAAAAAATATTTTCCTAAGAGTCAAGAGTCCTGTGTTTTATCCAAGATGGATAAAATAGTTAATTAGGTGCATGGGGGGCTACAGCTAACTGCACACTATCTATAAAGAAAAGACTGATTCCTAGTTATGTTGAAAATTGGAACTGGAACCCTGCAAAGATACAAAATGGAGTGTAGGTCTGAATTGCCACAGTCTGCTAAGAATACCTAAACTAGCACTAACTAGTTAGGTCAGGTGCTAACCATAATCTAGCTGAGGCAACACATGGCTCTGTGCTTTCCATTCTATGATGTTATCACTATTTAGACCTACCTGGATAGCTACTAGCCATGTTAATGCGGTACTGAAGGTGTGTCTTGCCTTTCCTTCCATGTTAGTGAAACTTGATTCATAATTAATTTCAATGATCCTTAGCAGTTGATATGATATCAGGAATTTGTTGCTGGAAATGACTGCTGTTCCCTGAGATAATCTCAGAACAAGCAAGGCTATTTTAGCCTTATGGCATTAGAAGCTTCACATCACTTTCAGTATGAGAAAGTTGAGACCACCATGTATCACTCCAGAATAATTCAGAGCATCTCCTCTACCTTTCTAATGTCAATTAATCTGAAACATACACAACAAAAATTATTATTTGCCATAAAAATAATGTGATTTACAGTTGACCAGCTCATTTCATTAGTTACTCTGAGGAAGGCACTTGTAAAGAGAGATTTGAGACAGCATGTGTGGCTTTTCTCCGTTCAATTTTTCATATTTTAGGACACCTGTATTATATCTTTTTTTTATTATTTTTATTTTGTTTTCTTTGCTTGGTCATCATTGACATATGATCAATCTTTTTCCTTCTATGGAAGTATAAAGGATTTCCATGTCTTTTTTCTCCCTTTCCCAACAATTTCCATTGCCTTTTCATGTATTCTTGATCCTGGTTCTTTTATATCTCATCAGATATAGCAGTAGTCAAATCTCCCTCAGTATTCTTCCCGAGTAAAACTCAGAACATTCATAGGACTGAAGTATTTGATGTTATTTTTAACTTCTCTGTCTAATATTTTAACATGTTTTGTTTTACATGTTTCCATATGCAGGTTGAGTTTTGGTCATAATAAATATTGTGAAGTTCACAGTAACACCTTAAGTTTTGCTTTAGATTGGCCATGCTCATCCTTCTACATCCAAATATGATGTAGGTATGGAGGGTTTTGCAACTTAGTAGTGATTCCAACAGCAAAAATGTGTAAACCTGTATAGTTAGTCGTAATCAATTAATAATCTGGTACTTCTCTTTATATCAGCTTTTTTTTAGGTAATATAATAATTCCCAGTGACTGTAGGAGCAAGAAGATTGTTGGTTGGGTAGTGGAAATAATGGCATTCTAAATATCCAATGTCATAATTCTGCCTCCACAGGAAAAAAAAAAAAAAAAAAAAAAAGGATTCTTAGATGATGCAAATTGCATTAATTCCTTTGACCACAGTGGTGAATGTAAATTTGTGCTACAGAAATGTTTAAAATACAGTATTAACTGATGCAGCAATAACTTGGATATAATTCTTTCACAGTCATTAATTTGCTTGTAAAGGTATTGTTATCTGATATTAATGTAGTATTGATTCAAATACTATATTTAAATTCCTATACTTACAATTTATTTGACCTTACTGATCATGGCTGTTCCTGAAAGTTATCTGGAAGAAACTGGTACCTGTTTAGAAATAAACAAAAAAATCAATTAAAAACTTATTTTGACAGCAACTTTTGCTGTGAGTTCTCCAATGTTGTGTTTATAATTTCCTTTGATTGCTTCACCTTTACTTAATTTCTTGTTATGCAAATGAAGATCTATGTCAAATTTCCAATCAATCCAAATTTTGCCAGGGTATTATATTTATTATTCTGACTTCTCAGACTTGGATATCATCTTCTCTTAATGTGAAAAATTAAGATGAACTATGAGTTTACTTAATGTATAAAACTAACTCTTCTTTCACATACTGATAAGATGAACAGATCTAGTTTGATCCTCTTATGGAAAACATTCCTATAAGCTATTTCTATGTATTTCTGTGTGTCTGTACATATGGTTAGCAAATATGGTTGAGTTCATATTTTATTCACAACCATATTGTATTTTAACATTTACTACGCATATATGTTTGTACAAGGGGAACAATCTGGGCTGTTGTATCATAATGTCTCAGCTTAACCAGGATGCCTGAAAAAGATACATTAACGGTATTGCTAGCAGGTGGTTTGGAACTCATGCTGGTAAAAGTATTGTTACACAAGATGTTGAAAAGAAGCAGAGCCAGATAACTAAAGTACAAAGAGTTCCAACTACCCCTAGTTAGAAAACAATGGGCTTGCAACCTCCCAAAAGGAGCCAGCCTAAATAACAAGCAGTCAAAAACCATCAATCTCTCATGGTTAGAGAACAATTAATAAAGACATCAAACAATGTTAGAGATGGTCCTCTTTAGGGATTTGTGTACTACTTCGTTACCTCACTGCTGGATTAATAAAAGGTTATTACTTGATGTTGTAACATAGATAAAGCATTTATTTCATGTTTATGGAACAAGAATAAAAAGTAATATTATTCAGATTGCCTTCTATCATTGTAGAATATAGATTAAATTTGTACTTTTCTGATTAGATATAAAGGCAGTTAATTTTGATGCTAGCCCAGAGGATTTGAATGAGCGCACAGTCAACGATAATACTGCTTGGGTTTTTTCAGAAATCTGTGAAGATTTAGGACATCTTTGCTATAACAATTCAGTCAGGAACATCTCAGAAAGTCTTCTGACCTCTACTTTGAGATTTTATTTTGAAAGTCCATGGAGATCACCACTGTGTTCACTGAAGTGTAGTGTACCAAATTACCCAAAAGGCTACAAAGTTTGATCATGATTTTTCTCCATAATGCAGAGCTTACATATGTGGCTTCTCTATCTTATAGATTTTTCAGGACATAGCCTGTTACCCTGATAACCAGATATTCAGTTGGGAGCATTTCAGGGTTGACTCGGATTCAGAAGCTGTATTTCAGCCATACATGCACAAAATGTCACTTTAAAATGGGATTTTTCAAAGCTAGTTTTCCAAGGAGAGCACCAGTGTTCTCTGTGCCATTACCTATCTCTTACTGTGATCTTGTGTCCCTACAGGAGGCAGCACAGGACCATTCTATATGACGACTGTGGGCAAATGCAAGCAATGGAACAAATGCCAACCCTTCCAAAGCCAATGCCTGTCAATGCCTGCTCCCTAGTTGGCAGAGAGCACCCTACTCAAATGCTAAGAGGTTTGTTGGCTTCACCGTCTGCTATAATTCACCCTGTTATGGAAGAAAACAGCTGTCCCGTGATCATGACCTGGAAATGTGCCATTCACATCTCACTGAGTTAAAATGCCAATTTGACTCCTAGTACTAGGATTCAGTCTCATGATTGTTGGTGAATGAATTGTAGAGTAATCTTAAGGAAATAGAGTATAATTGATTAATTTTTAATGCTATGTCTGGAAAATGATCTGCATTTGAAAATCTTTATTGCATGCACAATTAACACAGCTTCTGAACAGAAGGCAGAGAAGTCAAACAAAACCTTCCAAATGCAGCCACACCTCCTATACCCTGCAGATATATGCTGGATGTTATACATTCTGGTAGGATTTGCTATTCATTTGTCAGATAGATACAGACTGTGATTTACCCATGAAACTCTGAGAGACACCAATATATAGCTCTAAAGTAAAATAAGTCACCTTACTCCCCAGAAGGCATCTTCCTACTTTCTTATCTAATCTGCACATCAATTTAATACCACAATGTTATGTTAAACTGCTTTGCTAAAGGATTTCACGCTAGTATTGTATAGCCAAATGGATTCACATTCTGAATACAGAGGTACTAATTAAGAAAGATATATTATGAGTAGATTTAAGCCTCCAGTGGCTTTAATCCTTTCTTTATTTCAGTTCATAAAAACTTTTAATTTAAAGAAAAAAAGATCTAGTCTCTGTGCCATAAAAAACGACTCAGGAGTGATCTGTTCCTAGAATCTTTGTAAGTCTGAAGGTATTCTGAAACTAGTTCCAAAGCACATACTTCCAATGGAATAGCTGATTTAGTTTTCATAGTAAAAGAAAAAAAAATAAATCAGAAGAATCTATAAAAGAAAGACGACTGACAAAATTTTATAATGTCAGATAAATGACTGTCTGTTCATATAGTTCACTCTAGGGGAATCTAAGTATACCTGCAGTCGTGTACACAGGCTGATGGAGCATCAGATTGCTTTGACAAATTAGTGAAATATACAAATTCTGAAAATTGAAAAGGAATACAATTTATGGATACCTATTTAATTTTGTATCCACTTCTTGTAGTAAATGTAAGCTATGTTGGGAATGTGTAATTTTTTAATACAAATATAGACCTAGACTAAAAATGAAACTAGCTTCTTTAGCTATGCTGCTGTGAAAGTTCACTTCCCTGTATTCGGTGACATCTAGAGTAAGTTCCAACTCAAACTCACAACTCTTCAGAGCAGGAGCTTTGTTAGAACTCCATAATGAACTCATCACTCATATTTTTATCACCACATACAAAATAATAATGATAGTAATAATATTGCCTAAAAATAAATATTTACAACCTGATAAACCACTCACCTGGGAAATCGTTTAAAGAGAGATATGTGACACTTGGGACAGCCCGTTTCTAGTCTTATACTTGCTTACCTCTGCTGATTCAAATGAGCAGCTGGGGATTCCCCCAACCTGGAAAAAAATCAAAGCTGGCATAAAACCAAAATAGCCCAGTGTTTAGCATGCCTAAGAGTCTAGGCCACAATGTTTATTTGTGTTTCGATATTTGTCTCTATTGTGGAAGTAGAACTAAGTACCATTAATAGAAAACAAATGTTTTTATCTATGTATCCTAAATGTCACCACAGTTTGCTTAAAAGATCCCAAAAGAGGAGAAAAAATATGAAGTGAGCAAGAAGGAAAAATAATAGTTTGACTCTCATCCTTTCAGTAAAAGTCATTGAAACAATTTTCACGGTACCACTTACTATGATTAAGAAAAATGGAATCTGTACTTTTGCACAAATATATTTTTTCTTGCTCTCACATTAGTTTTTATTTATTTACTCAAAAAGTAAATTTGTATGGTACAATTATAGGCTTATATGAAACCAGAAACTTAGCTCTAGAATAGTGTTCTGCTGCTAGAAAGAATATTCAGACCACCAGACCCATTCAGTTCTACAGGCATGAAAGCCAGCCAGTACTTTGGTCACAGTCTGTGGTTGAAATGCTCCTTTGTCAGCTAATGACAGGCTATATCTCGCAGCCTGATATCTAGGAATCCAGGAAAGATGCTTCCCATATATGACACATAAAAATATTTACTATTGTTCGTAGATGTGCAGGACACACTATGTCTATGATGAAGAGTCCATCCGTTTATGCAGGGTTGAAAGTATTTGGAACATGTTGGATGCCCGATATATCAATATGTACCTGACAGGAGTCCAAGGCAGAAGGCGTTGAACTTTTCTTTGGACCTTCCAGT
The DNA here is from genome assembly GCF_015220075.1 of Falco rusticolus. NCBI lineage: Eukaryota > Metazoa > Chordata > Aves > Falconiformes > Falconidae > Falco > Falco rusticolus. Next base: position 58,256,446 of record NC_051193.1, on the reverse strand, counting down.
GATGCTCAGGTTAAGTATCTGTTTTGGCAATTTACTACAGCACATTCTCAGTATTCTTTTAAATACTAGAGAAAATACAAAAGTCTTGCTAATCAGAACTGTTTTTGAGTGTGATAGTTTTATTGCTAACATAGACATTTATTCTAATGAGCAAAACCAGCACTGATATTCCTCAATGAAAAGACTTATAAAGAATGTTAACAATTAATAAATTGGACCTTTTAATATTATTGTCTACTGAATTATCATAGAGTACTTTACAAGTGTACTAGTTAGAAACTGATGATGCACTGACTATGCAGGCAAATAAAACACCATTAAGCTCAGTTGTAGTTCGAACACTGACTGCAGACCAGATGCTATAGATGAAAAAAGAATCTTTCTGGAATACTGAGCTCCTTCCACAGTGATGCTTAGCAGCCAGAAAAAATACCTATCTGCAGTACTAAGTACCAGCAAGGATTTGTACTCATGGACATTATAACCAGCTTTATTGAATAAACGGTGCTTTGTCAATTGCAGTGTAATTGGATTTGCTGAGAGGCAGATATATTTTATTAGCATTTGAATTTACAGTTCAAAAAAACTTAATGCAGCTTCATTAAAAATGACTAGTTCAACAAACTTTTGCTGGAAGTACCATTAATGTTCAGTACTCTTCCTCATAAAACTACAAGAAAACAAAACAAAACAAAAAACCCAAACAAAACCATAAAGTGTATCTATTAAAATGGTTGTAAAACATAAATTAACAAATTTCTAATTATAAACTGTAATCACAGAAAAATAAAGCATAATATTTAGTGACACTTTATATAATATATTTAAGTATATTTTCAGGGTGAAATAATACAGTTTGCTTTTTGTAACAAGAATCATTCATATTCATCCATAGAAGTGAGGATACGAAGATTTATATGAACAATTCTATCTTTTATTTGTGTATGATGGATGAACTTCCAAAGACTGGACATTTCCAAGCAAATGGTGAGTAGCTGGAGTTAATGCAACCTTCAGTCAGCAAACAAAGACCTGCAAGTGGAAGCTCTGATCATTCCCTCAATCTCCTACTAAACAGGAGTCTTCACTGACAATTTGTGAAGCAAGGAAAGAGGGTCCATGTCATAGAAGAGTCACAAATTATTTTTGTTAAAATTTCATACTGGCAGTTGTTGAAAGTTATCAGTCACAAGATCAAGTGAAAAATAGGTTGAGCTTTTTGCCTTTGTATTTTCCTAAACTTGAAGAGAAAATTTCAGTAATTGAAAAGCCTTACCAGTCTATTAGTAATAAAGATCTAAATTTAACTTTAAGCTAGCCTAAACCATCTAAATTTATTTCCAAGTAATATCACTTCACGTAGTGTATATGAAGACCTTGGAAATAGATCTTAAGTAGGACATGCTAATAAATGAAAGACTTGACTGAGTTGAGTCTGAACACTGGAAAGTTGTTCTTACCTGTTAAAGCTCAAAAATCCCTCATAAGACTTGTGGTTCTTTCTCTGCCGCTGTAGTCAAAGAATTTCTTATGGCTGGGAGAGAAAGAGATGGGGATTCTGAAGGATAAATTGAGGCTACAGAATGGGTAATCTGCATTAAATAAATACTTTCTGGTAATCCTCTGACACTAAAGAAGGTATTTCAGAATGACCTCTCACCTTCTTCTCCATGGAAAAAAATAAGCTAACCCCAGAACAGCAAAATTTGTCACTCCTTCAATTTGTTATGTCCTTAATTTTTTTCTGCCCTTCTGAGAACCTTGAGCTGGCTCTGCATACTTGCAGCTTTTGGTATTTGCCTGTCACTTGCATGGCACAGGCCATCCCTAATTAGAAGGTCTACATGGCTACAAAACTCAGAAATCTCTGCAGTAGCTGATGATGCTTGGAGAGCAACTTCAGACTCTCCAATGAGAATATAAAATGAAGTCTGTGTTATAAGTGTGGTCAGATCACTAGACAATATTGTATTACAGGGGAGCCTATCAATACACAAAGCACTTTTGCCACTGTGAATATGATTTTCAAACTTACATGAAAGCTCATTCAGGCTATAGTAGAGTAAGATACAAATTCTGTCTAAATATAGAATCTACAAGTGCCCTCTATTTCTTTAATCATTTTTTCCTCCATTCTGTTTTCTTATTGTGAGAAAGAAGGTGTTACAATTTTCACATTCAAATAACTGCATTTCAATGGAATTTTAACCACAGCTCCTGAAAATATTATCCATACAACTACAGGCAGATCTCATGGGTCTATTTTGGCATACTTACTACATATTAATAAATACCCCTTTTCTTCATCTCTCTATTTAATTTATCTTACACTTTGGTTTTCCTAATGATAAATGCAGTCTCTCTGACAGGGAGAGACTGTTCTAGTTTTGCTTTAAAATCAGTGACCAGAAGTGTTAAGTTAGAAAGAAGACGATCATATTCCAAATAATGACATCATTTTGGCCCTTGTACTGTGTTCAGGAATACCTTTGACATGTGGTGAACCTATGGAAATCTGTATTAAAACTCCTTTTTCCATCTCCACTTGTTTTTACATAAAAGTTTGTGATCATGTGTTTTTTTCCTCCAGTCTCTTGATCCATAGATTTAATCTCTGATTAAAATATTATGCTTTTATCTGGGATAGTGGTACAAAATCAAGCTTAAATTTTTCTTGGTTTTTTTCATCCTGCTATGACTTTCTTCTTTAAAAGTATTAAGGCTATGCTTTTTATTTATGTGGGATCCTCAGGTTATTTATCTGGAATAATCATTAAATATTCTTTGGCAGTTCTTTATCTGGTATAAATCTGTAACTGTATTGGTTTCATTGGTGCTCTGTCAGTGTACCCCAGCAGAAATTAAAAAGCACAATATTTTCTTGTAAGGGCAAGCTGAAGAAGTAATAAGCACCTCATCAAAAGCCCTCGAGGTCTTTTAGAAACATTAACTGAACAAGCTTTATTTTGCCAATGTCTGGTAGACAAACATTATTAGATTCCCTGCCATTGTCTTTATCAAACATTTGAATTTGTTAAGTTTATAAACGTTTTCAAAGGAAGGGATCTTATTGTTAGAGAAAGTGAATATTAAAATGCTGTGTTTTAAAATAACATTTCTAAAGCAATTACTGAAGTTAACAGGAAAGTTTACTCAACTTTAAGTTGTCCCAAAGTGCACAAACTCCTACTTGACCACCTACCAAATTGCAAAGGTGACACAAAAATGTTTTGATGAAGGAGATTCCTATTACTTTTTACATCCTAAATCAGATTCATTGCATTGACCTAGAGCCAGCCAGGGGGAGTGAATGTAGAAACCACTGATTGAATGAGGAGTTATGTGATTTTCTTTGTGCAAGGCTTGCAAGGTTTTTATAAATGTATTTTAAGAGAATGATGTAGAAGGTACCTACTTTAATATAAATTGAATAACCAGGAGGGATGTAAAAGTCCTGTATCACACCTGGAAATATGCTACCTACTTAGGAGTTCTTCCGCTGTTACTACAAGTCATCACGATAGTAAGTTGTATCTTCCAGGTTGTAAGGCCACTTTTACCATAAAAGGTGTTTATCTACCTTTGCAGGTTGCCTTGAAGATCAATTTTCTATCTATCTCCCTATCTGTGTCTTCCTATCTAGCTATCATTTCCTCATGTTCAGTAATTCTTCCTAAATAATCTCTGTTATCTCTACATGTATAGATATATATTTATTTTCTTACTCTAAGACTTTATCATGTCAAAAATCACAAACCAGCCATAAAGTAATCCAGTCCTCTCTAAGGAAATATTGTCAATTTACTAACTAGTCTTCCCTTTGGCCTGTTTTCCTCTTCATTCCAATACTAAGAAATTGTACAGTCTTAGTTTGTTTCCGTCTTGTTTTCAAATAACAAATAAAGGTGGTACTTTTTATTTCTCTGTCTTGTCTGCGTTGGTTTTAGTGCATACTGATTTTCTGTCTCTCTCATATACTCTAGTTTCCTATAGTATAATTTTAAACTTTTTTTTCTGAATTAATTTTTCATTTTTTCTACCTTGATCATTATTTTACTCAGTTATTCAGTATTGAAAATTATTATTTTTATTTTTATATTTTCTTCCTCAGATACGTCTCCTTTCCCATTCCTCACTGGCTTTCTGGGGGGGGAAAAAAAAAAGTCATCAAATAGTCTATTGCTTTATAACATGGAACACTAAAGGCTGTAAAACAGCCTGGCCAGTTTGCTCTCTTAATGGAATGCAATGACTTTGTCCACTGAGATACTTATCCCTCCTCTCTCACCAAACCGTCCTTTTTGATTGTTTAACCTTACCGATTCAGCTCTGGACATCTGAGTATCGCTCTCGGTAAATAAAATTAGCAGTTTGGGGAAATATTGTATTGTATGTGGTCAGTGAAATAGAATATATTTTTAGGCACTGCTTGTTAATAACCTAATTTTCTCTCATTGCTTTACAGAAGTGACCTTGTTTTAATACCTTCAGCACTTGATGTTATAAAAGTAAAATTCTTTTCAAATCTCCTCTGTTAATGTGTTGCTGTTCTGAAACAAATGCAAGATAACATTAACATTCTTCCCACAAAATACCTGCTAATTTGCTTGCAGTGAAGATAGAAAGCTTTTCATTACATATCACAAACTTCATTTATGTGGAATGAGTCACCAGGCCTTCTGAAACGCCAAATGAGTACCTAATCTCTAATGCTGCCTTCAGCTATAACATCAATCCTCCCTGGTTCTACTCATCTTTTATCAGCTATTCAGTATTTTAAATTCTCCATTCTGTTACAAAATTGTGTTGTTCATCTGTCAAAATAGCTTTGATATATTTTTTTTAATATTAAAGCATCAGAGAAAAGACCCATAGAAATATATTATTTTGGTATTAGAGACAATCAAATCAGTGTAATGTAAAATTATTAACTGTTTTACAAAACTGTTGACATAATTAACTTAATAAAAGTCATACTGCTGATAATAAACTGTGATACTCATGTATTATTTTCTGCATTTTTCTCTTCTGCAGAGATCATGCTGGCAGATTTATATGCTGTATACATATACGGTGGATGATATACACAAAATATAAGTGATCTATAAGCTCTGTTTTAGCTTATAATAATAATAGAAGCAACCATCTTCAAATGTCTTGACAACTGGAAACAGATGCATGGGAGCATGCAAATGGAAACTGTAAAGCCTGTGAGAAGTTAGTTTGGAACTGGTAAAATTAATCATCAACAACAACATTTTGGCAAATAGTTTACTGGATGAACAAAGCAATTTACATTGACTTGAAATTACTTGTGTCTTTTCATCCAAGCTCGCTGAGTAGTTTTAGCTGAAAAATAGCACCTGGAAGGGAGGAACAAAAAGCTCCCTTTGGAAACCAAGAGCTACTTTATCTTTCATGCAACAAGCTCAAGGACAGGAGGCTTATCCAAAGTGCACAAAGCTCAGATTGTTTTATTCTGCTTCCTAAGAGGACTTTAATTCATATTGCCAACTTTTCAAGCAAGTGTCCTATTGGTTAATGGTCTGTAAAGGAGCTGAAAGGAATGGGAAAAGGAAAGGAATTGAAACCCACATGTCCGAAACTTGCAACTGTCCCGTACAGGATATAAAATCACAGAATCACAGAATGATTGAGGTTGGAAAGGACCTCTCAATCTGTGGTTATTTTTGGATTACTAAATAGTTTAAATTTCTGTATGGATTGGCTGTGCATATCTTACTCCCCAATGTACTAGAGAATGGTGATGGGAAAGCTCCCACACAGGAGAACAAGTTGGGTTTCCCGCAGGCAGAAAGGTGTCTCTCAAATCCAGTTCCCTGCCCAGTGATCTACTTAGAGAAGAAGTATCAACTTCCACGTGTTCCATATGGGCCTTCCCTTCTAATTTCAGCCAGCTTAAAAAAGTGCAAGTAGCTTCCATAAGAATTAAATATTGTTTGATCATACATGGATCACATATGTATTTCAATAAAGATAAATAATAGAAACATAACAAGAATATGTTTGTTTCTGTTATATGTAAACTACTGCACCATTTTTCAGCTGGTTTTCATATAGAACAAGCTAGTACAGCTCTAGGGTGTGTTGGTTTTGAAGGGAAAAAAAAAAGAATCAGTATGTTACTGCAGAATTGAAAGAAAATACTTAGAGAAAAATAATGGTCTTATAAAACCACAAAGAAAACACTGAGAGAAAAAACACTTAAAGAAATGTATCTTAAAAATTGGGAGCCCTTTGTTTTTATGCTTGATTCCATAATGTTATTCATGCGATGTTACGCTTCATTTTATCATTAGCAATGGGTGTCTGTTGAGTTATTGGGATGTATGGTCACATGTCTCTCCTGTAGCTTCTTTTAAGAAGGAAAAGAGATGATATACTTGCTAAAAAACAAGGTGTCAGAAGGAGCAGGCTGCCCTCTTTCAGTTAAGCCTTCTCCAGCACAGAGACCACCGAAGGCACAGATAGAGTAAACTTGGATTTTAGAATGTCTTTTTAGATAGTCTAGCTGCCCTCATGCCACGCATGGGGTGAGGAGACAAGTATTAGGAAGGGGTAGACTGAGGAGCTCTCTCCACTCTGGGCTCAGAGTGTAAGTACACCCTGAGGGCCAGGTGCTGCCTCAGTTCCAGCACAAGTTACAGACATCCTTGGGGTGTTTATTCATGCCGGGTCTTAAAGGTTGTTGGGTAATTAGAGTATATCTGGCCCTTTTGTCAATCTTCTCGTTCAAAGGCAAAGAAGGTACCTGCCTAGGGCAACAAAGAAGCAGCAGTAAGGTAGCCATGATCCTGTTGCTTATTTTGCCCATGTTTGAGTTTGTTGCTAAAAAAGGTGGGGATCTGCAGAAGTCACCAGCTGCAATCCGTTCCCCACTCTGCAGTACCTCTTCCGCTGTGTTCCAGCTACATCATCGTTGTCTCCCTTGTGGGACAGGACAACAACAGACCCTTCAGCCAGGCCACAGACCTTTACTCTTCTTAAAGGTCCTTGTCCTATTCACTTGACTAGTCTGCACAGAAAAAAGCACTGTCCACCAAATAAATTTTTGGCAAATCACAGATTGTTGATTTTCAGAAGTCCTCAAATGTCTATTCATAGAGCACAAAAGGCATTGGAGTCTGCTGGAATATGTGCAATGATGTAGATTAGTCAAGCCATTATAACAAGAGCGGGACCTGTAATTTCCTCATCTGTCTGACACCCAGAATGACTAATGTAACCTTAATGCCGATTGCTTCTGTAAACCCTGGCTTGAATTACAGATTGGTTGTATGTCCTGTTTACTGTGCAACAGATTCAACAATTCTGCAATTTCCTTCATCGAGGTTAACAATGTACTGAAAATTTATGTGAGTTGTTTAGTTCTACATCTAACCAAACCATTAGGTTAAAATCATTACACTGTTCAGAATAGTATTACTATTTGTATAATAAAATTATTTGAGTAAAGCTTAATCCTCAGCACACAGGATATTCTTTAGTGAGGAAGTTTCTATCTTTCACTAAGAATCTCATCTGAGTAAGCCAAGTTTGACAGTAAGCTAATAATATTAAAGATGAAGAAATGACTGGTACATAATATTTAATCAAGATTTCAGAATATATATTCTTTTACAGCAGTAATAAGAAATAGATTAACTATTACTTTGCATTTGTATTCTTGTCCAGTTAGAAGAAAGGCAAGAATTTTCTCATTAAAATTCACTGGGAAAAAAGCATATTCAGGCAAATGTGAATAATCTTCAAGTTCATTTTTATTTACTTCAATTGTTTGAGTAAGAAAAAAAAAGGATTTTACTTTAGAATGAAACATTTCAGTTTTCAATTTCCAAATTATTTATATATATTAAGAAAATATCTAGAACTTAAAGGAATAAAACATTGAAATAATAGATTTTTTCGTTGTCAGAAAAGAACGTTTAGAGTAGCCCTAAACTGAAAAAAGCAGCAAGCATAGAGATGTCCCTAAACATATATATTTTATTTACATATATACATATATATGTGAATGTAATTAATGATCAGAGCATATGTGTTCAAGAGGCCAAAAGATTTGAGAATCTTCACTTAGCATTTTCATATATGCTCTTTCAATTGCTACATGTAATATAAAATCTGTAGTTATGAGTTTAAAGCTTGATGTATCACACTAAATTGTATCCCTAGAGGTCACTGTTATTCTAGATGAACCCACATACTAACAGAATTACTGGGCAGTAAAAACATGACACTTAGAAGTGGAATGTACAAAAATAATTTCTAGATAGTTTGGCACAGTGGTAGTTCTACTACATATTACTTACAGTGCACACTGTTTCCAAATTACTAGATTACTCTTCAGATATAGGTAAGGTTTTATATTTTGATAGGTAATTAAGGAATCAAATTTCATAGGAAACCACCACCTCTGGAAAAAAATTGATTACATTAGAGAAAATCCTTATTATTCACATATCTATGCTTGAATTTTAGAGATGAGATAGCAAAACATTTTGCCCTGGTGTTCACAATTCAATACACTGAAAAAATTCTTATTCTAATGAGATATTCTTTCCTATATAATTTTCAAATATGAACAAAACCAATTTTTTTACCTTTCTTTTTTTTTTTTTTTTTTCATTGTTTAGGACATCCTGTTCTTGATGTTCTCATTCCACATTAACCTGGGTCATGCTGCATTTAATACAGTACTTCATTCCTCCCATCATGATAAATTGTATACCTGGCATTTCTGATCATCTTCATCATGTTGGTACCTTGTCACTCCAGCCTTGTCAAGAGATTCATGAATTCATCACATTTGTCACAGTTTGCTTTGGACAGAGCCTCAGCCAGCTTTTTTTTCAAGCACTAGGCATGGGCAAATGGTCCAGTAAAGCTTGGGGTCAACACACATGAGAAATAGTGTAATAGTTAAAAACATGTATCATCAACTTTGTACTTTAGCAAAGAAAAGCAGTATTTATGAGACGCTTATGGGACATTGCATGCTGCATGAGCCAGGATTATTTCCTTTTCCCCATGAAGACTATCAATTTTAATTAAAAATAAAACCTTAACTATTTCACCCCATCTTCAAAATTTTACATCTGAAACTAGAATATTTTGATTCTGAAATGCACTCAGCAGTGACTGATCCACAAATTCACTTGCTCCTTTTTGACTTCTTATGATCACCCTGAAGTTTTAGAGAGAGCCATCACCTTTGCTGAGCATTTTGCCCAGCTATACATCATGGCAGTCATAGAAATATTACTTTACTGGTAGCTGACAGCTTTAGTAGAGAGTGGGGAGATACCATGGAACCAAAATGGTTTCTGGCAAATCACATCTTTCCTATTGTGATATTTTCAGGTGAGCTTCTCATCTGCTTTAAGGAAAATGGTTTATGACTGTATTACCAAAGTTTATGATATTAAGTAATTCTGCAGTATTTTTTGAATGTTCAGACATGGTGTTTTACCTAATTATTGGGAGTGCTTGCTGGTGAACTCGCAGGGAATTTATGAGGTCAAGACAAACTCCCCAGTGTGTATATGTAGTAGTAGAGGGATGAGGAGTGCATGCTATGCTTCAGACTAATGACATATGTTAAATAAGCACTCTCTAGAAGTGACAGAAGAGCCAAAGACTGAGTTGCCAACGTTTAAGTTTCTTATCATTTAAAGGAAGTGCAGACAGTTCCTCTTATTTCTTATTGGTAATAGCCTGTAAGAACACCTTGAGAGAGAAAAAGCTTTTTCAAGAGGATTAGCATTTAAAGAGACTTTATTGATAATCCAAAGCTAATGAAGAAGTGCAAGTAGTATATTACTCTCTAAGTCTTGCTTCTGGTTACTACTTCTAAACTAATGTTTTGATAATCAAGAAGATAAAGTGTGTTTTGATTTAAAGGCCATAGTCTTTCTATTGTGTCAGTTGAAGTGCATTAAGATCATTTTGTTTTCAATTATCGTTTTTCATTGAGCATCATTATCACCCATCAGCTCCTGAACAAATATCACATTGTCCATCTTCCCAGGCAAGTACTGTAATTACTCAATAACTGAAATATTGATTCTGGAGAACTGAGTCTCACTGGATGGCATACCAAGCTGCTTACTAACTCAGAATTGAGGCAGTCAGAGTTGTTTCTAATGTAGTACCAAGCAAGAAGTCACTCAAATTAAATTTAAAGTTTTTGGTCCTTATTTGATGCCTACAGTTGCTAAGATTGTATTTTTTAATCAGATTTTAAATCACACGTGAACTGAAAGCTGCCAGCTTTGTAAAGCTTTGCCAGAGGCCCTGCAGAGCTTATAGTGAGCAAAGGTATATGAAAGGTCGCACAGCTCCTTTTAAAAACACATCTGCAATGTATTACCAAGATGTCATATTGTGAAACATCAAATTCATTAAGAGCAATCCCACTGTAAAACATGACACAGCCATGGTCAGTACATAGGCAATGTTTTCAGCTTCTCATTTACAAAGCTGTTTTCTCAGTCTTGCCTCACAGACCGTTCTCTCCTTCGCAGTGCTTCCAATGGCAAGTTAACAACACAAACCACATAATTAAAATGGAAATCAATTTATTCAGCACTTGCATGTGGTAGGACATGGAATCCATTTTGGAAGTCTCATTGAGTTCATACAACTTTGCCAAATATTCCCAAGTAAATTAAAAGGCCTTCATCAAAGGTTGTCTATGAATCTGGCACTGATGATTTGTGGCAATGGGGAAACTTGAATGTGCCCCAGGTACAAACTTGGAGACTGCAATTGTCTCCAGCAAATCCATGACACAGGCTTTTTAATACCTATCCCGTACTATTTAGAAGCTACCTTTACGGGATGGATTCCTTTCTGATTTTTGTTTCCCTGAATGGGCCATTGAAGTGCTGACTGCTAACACAGTCACACAAGATTTGTATGCAGAAACAATGTGTGGAATAAGAGCCACGCAGCGGGACCCACATGAAGTGGTTCTTTTTTAAAAACTGTTGGTTGCTGTCATATAATCTGTGTATATGGGGAGGTAGAAAAGTTCTATTCTGCTTTGTAGGAAAGCTTCAGCAGTTGCTGATCATTGTTTGAAATGTCAGGTTGTTTCTGTCTCAGATTCTTCACTGTTTATCTTTTTTCTCCTTCTTCCTAGCTCCCCTACAAACTGCTCCCCCTCACATATTGTTGTTTGCAATCAGTATGTATTTAGAACAGATGACTATGAGGACTATTTGGTCTACCCCTTGCTGCTATTATTTTTTTGAAAGACAATGGCAATATATTTAGTATGACTATAGCAGCTCTGAGAGGGCAGGAAGTAAATGGACTGGCAAATGCACACTGAAGTGAACAAGTCAGTACTACAAGCTCAGTCATAATTTTAGTGCAGTATTTTTATTTTCTATCATAAAGAGCAAATTCTGTGTCATTGTGCCAGTGCAAAACTGATGCAGCACTGACAAAGTTGACCTCGAGACTCTCTTCTACTTTGGAGGATTTTGCTTTTGGGAAACATCACAGAAGACCCATAACTACACTGCCTACCAGAAGTAAGTTGTAGTGGCACTGTGACCTCTCGAGAGATGGGCACCATTTTGGCCACAGCTATATACCTATATAATGATATCTGAGATCTCTTTCTGAGTAGCTATAGCTTATTGAAATCTGGTAGGGATAGCTATATTTTATTTTATATTTTTCTTCCCAGTGTTCATTACATAATATTTACCAACAAGGAACTAGAGTTTCCCTTGTACTCTCCCCCTCTCTCAACTTGTTAGGATCCCACTGATGTTTTTCAAAGGTTTCTAAGGACTTGTATATGTGCATGCTCTGCAGATTTTGTTACTTCTCTAGGATATGAACAAATGTATGAAATAAGACCCAATGCAGAATCTTGAATAATTTTAGTATTCTCTGATTTTGATGGAAATTGGTCATTTTTCAATCTTTATTTTTTCAGGGTCTGTTAGAGAAGATTTGGGCTCTGTTAATTTTGTACAGTAGCCAAAAAGTTTAAGATAGTCACAGAGAGTTATACAGAAAATTACTTAAAGCCAGATTCCATAAATGTTAAAACCTTTTAGACACCTCTAATAATATTAAAAAAAATAATATAGGTCAAAATATATGCCATCATTAAAGGCATTTTATAGAAACGAAGATCTTACAAGTATTGAATACTCACGTCCACAGTGTTTCCAATTCCATCTTGGAAATTATCCCATATTTTCTAATGCTGCTTTTATCACATCACACAGTTACTATTAGAAAGAAGCTAACTTCTGCTGATAGAAAAAAGTTACCTCCATAAAAAAATCAGAGTCAACTTTGGCTCTGGAGATCACTGAAACAGACTGTAGAAAGTTTTAAGTAATACTATCAACAGTGAGGAAATAATTCATAATAGCTGAAAATAGAGGACAAAAGCCGAATTCCCTATTTATTTCAAAAGGAGGGTTTTCCATGCAGGAAAGTTGTCTTCAGAAGTCAGCCATTACTAAGGAATCTCTGCACTGCAGGAAACTAACACAAGCAGGGTGACACTAGCCATTTACTTTGTATTCAGATGACCAGTTTAGGAGGATTATAGAAAGGCATATGAGAAAGACAGCAGGAGCAGGTCAAGTTACACACCAGCTCTTCATGTACTTTGGGCCTAGCAAGTTCCACACTGGAGAAGAGAGGAGGTGACAGGGATCATGCCTGGAATACAGATTTGGACCAGCCTGAGCCCAGGCTTGTTCACTGACTTGTTTGCTGTACAATGGCAAACTGAAACTTCTGCATTTCACAAGCTCTTTTTCTAGAAAAATCAGAGCTCCCTTTGCTATCAGTGTGAACTCAGGCAGCTTAGAAAGTTATTCCCTACTATCCCTTAGCATTAATTACCACTTCCCAGCTGAGCCTGAGCTGGACTGATCTTCCTTTGCTGCCCTGGAAAGTAGCAGCTGTTAACTCCATCTCCCAGCTGAGACCAATATCTCTCCATGTGGCCACCTGGAGACAAGGAGAGGAAGACTAATCTCAGGATTTGTCTTTACTCTTAGCTGAGAAGATGCAATTAAGGGTACTTTTCTCAAAGTAGAGCAGAGGCTCACCATGTGAGTTCTCTCTTCAGTGCTTAGCTTGCAATAGCTAACAGCCTAGAGCTTTTCTCCCCCTTAAAACCAAAGGAAAGAGCTGAACTTTTCTTCACTTTTATCCAGGAAGAGGTGCTGTTAGTTTTCTGCTTTCTAGTGAGAGCAACAGCATGATTTCTGTGCTCTGCTCTGCTTCGCCAGTGCCTGAATTGAAATAGTTGAGCATAACAGTAGTAAGCTGCTCAGGTATGAAGTTGCCTCTAAGCATATACGTATTAGTTCCTTCCACATTTTGCCCCAAACAGTAGCTAAAAAAAAAAAAAAGTTATCTGAGTTCAGGAACTAGTCTGAGCAATGACTACCAGTACTGCTGCAAAAGACAAATCTAGTGCTTGCTTTTATACTGATGAGATGCATGCCTAAGTATACTCTAATTTGGGTGAAGTAGCACATGACCCAATCCCAAGGCCCTATTTATCATACGGATGTGGGCAGAGAAACAATTTTAGGATTATTTGGGATGAAGTCTATTAAACGCTTTGCTGTTTCTTCAATTATTTTTTACTTCTTGGTTGCTTTTCTGTACATTCAGTACATAGTAAGGCAGTGTGTGGTGGTGTGCAACTTTTCAGAGGGTTAACATACTGTCACTTTTGGGGTAAATTACTGAATTTGCATATCATTGGTAAATGAGTAAAGTGTATTGCTCAAGCTGAATTTCTGCTTGATCTCTGAAGGCAGTCCAACTCCTAGCAGCAGCTGAACTTTTCTTCCCGACAGAAGCTAGACAACATGGTCACTGATGAAAAATGATGAAAAGACCCAACGGCCGCCTGAACTCAATAAATCCTGAAACATATTGGCAGTCACCAATCAGGTGTGAATCTGCAAGCTCTAGCTCACAGGTTCCACTGAATGCAAAACTCATAGAGATGCAGATGTCCTCACCTCTCACAAGTGAAACATCTTCTCTGGAGCTCAGGAGAAGCTTCAAAACCAGCAAGAGCTGGAATCCCCTTCCTGCCACAGGCAATGGCTTCTAGCTTCCACTTTGTTCTAGCTCAGCAGGAGCTGGGATAAAAGCAAAATACTTCCAATCAGGCTAAGTGAATGAGTTTCAGCTCCTGCTGAGCTGAGTACCTTATAAACACGATTTTTTCCCTACCATCCAAGTAACATTAGATTTCTGTAGTATGCTGTCAACTTAAGCAAACTCTTGCTGAAATCAAAAGAGATCTTTTGAACTGCTTCAGAAGTCAGTGTATCGGGTCATACACCTGGGTTAAATCAGATTGTGCTTTAAAAAAATCCTAGAAGACAAAGATTTTTTTTTCTTTCTTTCTTTTCCATCTAAGGGTATCACCTTATAAGAGAAAGTGACAAGACTGGAAGTTACAAACCTCAAAAGCACCTTCAACTAGGTAAAAAATTCATACAAAAAGGAGTTGTCTTTCTAATGTTCCATCTGATGTCCTTAAAAAAATTCAAAGTTGAAGGATTGTTCTACATTCAATACAGTTTAAATCAAGACTAAAGGGCATCAGTTAGGCTAGTGTGACATGAGAATAAGACAATAAACCATTCAATACATAATAGAACAGAGAACTTATTTTGTGCCATATAAAATGATTTTGTTTCTGTTCTTTCTAGCAGTCAATATTTTAACTCTACCTCTTACTCTTTATCATACAATTTAATTGCTTTTCTGGAAATGGTTTCCAGGGTATTTTTTTGTTTGTTTGTTTTAATTTCTGCATTCATTAACTGGCTGTGAATGTTGTTTTTGGCTTGCTGCCTCTTTCCTGCCTTAGGGAGTATTTCTTGGTGGCTAACAGTAGGTGCTGAATCCTGAAGTGTCGATTCAGAGCAATGGAGACAGGTGGGCCGTCAGCAGGAGTAGTAAAGTGATATGCCACCGTAAATATGAAACCATGACAGCCCACAAAAACAATGTATTTTTCCTTTCAAACTTCAGGCATGACAGCTCCTAAACTCTAAAAGCCAGATTCACATAGAAAAAGAAAACCACTACAGTTTAGAAATCAATTTCTTATTTTAAGAATTTTTCCTCTGTTGCAATATGTTGGTATATATGTAGGAACAGTTTAAAAGCAAGAGAACATGGTAAGTCTCAACACATGGATATTCAAATGGTTGCATTTGGAGAACAGCTTTTCCCCTCCTCTCCCCTTCCCCCCCTTGGAGACAATTGCAAATGAGGTAATGTTTCTCCTTGAGTAAACAGACAAAAGATTTAACATATTGTAGGTGATATCCTAGATAAGAAGAAAAAACAAACACATTATTTGTGGTGGTGGTAGTAGTAGTACTAATATTATACTATCATTTGGGTTTGTCAGTTTTGAAGTCTGGAATTATTCTAAATGAGCTCTCTCTTCTCCGCCCCCCCCCCCCCTTTCTCCTAATACTCACATTAACATGCATACATTACCTGATTATCGCCAATGCTGAAGGAGAGAAAAAAGAAATATCTCCAGCCTGCTGGAGAAAAGAGTTTTGTTTTCTTTTTTCTTTAATGGAATAATTAAAGCCATCTTCAATATTTCTGATATCTTCAATATCAAACTGACTGCACATTTTAAATAATAGAACATGTCTATATTTGGGACCATATGATTTTAATGAATGAATGGAATTTTTTTGGCTTGCGAAATGTTAATAAACCATTGGAATGCTGGTGAGAGGAAGATGGAGGGCTCGCAATAGGTTCTGTTACTAAAAGCAGGAAAAGGTTGTTTCACCCACGAAAATGCACTCCCTTACTTGAAGTATTCTGGTTTGCTTTTAAGGCAATAGAGTGACAGCTTTTGCTGTTCACCAAGTGCCCCTCTTTTACGTTCAAAGTGCACAATGGAAAAGAAAAAGACTTGTACTTTAACATTTTTATAGAGCTCCTAATGTCCTAGTCTTGACTGGCATATATAAGCGATTACAAGCTACCCTTAAATGAAGCAACAGCAAACAGGTAGCACTGTCTAAACAGGCAGCACCGTTCACAGGTGAAAAAGAGAAGCAATAAGAGAATCTGAGCCACATGCATGAAAGACCATGGGTGAGATATTTGCCTTTTCTCAACCTTTTTTTGCTTTGAGCTTGTTACAGAGGTTTCTATTTCTTGGAAACGCTGGAAAGAAACAGTACACTGTCTTTTTTTTCACAGAAAGAAATAGGAAACTCTCTCTGAAAAAGGCTGTTCTGTCAAGTGAAATTAAGAGCATGGGATGTATCAGTAGTTTTATTTCATAAACACGATATGAAAAACTTCATCAAAAAGAGTAGTAAAATGTGACACTAAAAATCCATTACCTTTGAATATTTATGGCAGCTTGTATCTGCAGATCTTTGTCAGTTATGATGCTGCCTTCCCAAATAGTAAATCAGGAAGTTCTTCTTCCATATCTTATCTCCTTGAACCTATTTATCACATGAAGTCAAAATTCACTGTTAGAATGCAACAATAATTCTCACAACGAACCATTACATATCAAGGTAGTTTCATTACTTAACAGGACCCAAAGTAAGAAAAAGATAATTTATAACAGTGACACCTCCCTTGTAAATTCAGAGTGATGCACATAAAAATAAGTAGATATTCAGTATAGCATGTTAGAATGCTTTCAGTTCAGTGCGAATAGAATGCTAAGGAGAGATTGTACTTTATTAATTGAAGCCTGACTTCTGCTAACCATGTTCCTTTTTTTTTAATTTCCCTTGCATTTTTCTTGTTTTTAATTAATACTCATTCCCCAATTTAAATATTTTAAGAAAGGCAAAAAACTGATTCTTGTGCCTAGTGCCTGAAATGTTAAAACTTTGGGATATGTAAATACAAGAGCTTAACTGTTTCCTGCTCTGGTTGATACTGAGCTCAGCATCATTGCATATGAGCACTTAGTTCCATGATATAATATTTCATCCATTTTTAGAAAATAACTGTAAATGCAAGAAGAGCTATTATAAAAAAATGCTGTGTTCTCCTAAACCACTATTCCATCCCATTCCAGAGGTGGCATTTCAATGGTGTGTTAAGTGATTCTGAAATACTGATTGAGTAGATACAGTTCTTACACCTTTAGAGTACTTCGTGAGTTAATACATATAAATATAAGCTCATCTGCTGCTAACAGTCTCAGAGAAAATGCTGTTATGCATAACTTTTCTAGTAGAATACATACACTTTCAATTTTTATGTTTCTTAGACAATTTTGCTGTATGAAGGGTAGAGAAAATTCGCAATAGTAATCAATTAATATCCAAAGTGCAGCAGAATATCTCGTGTATTGAGTCTTGATCAGAAAGCATAAGCTTCAAATTTAGCAAATCTTTCATTAAAGGTAGTCAGACATCTTAGTACAAACAATAAAACCAGTCTCGTTAGCAGATGACCAATGCCATAGCGAAGTCAAGGGGAATTTTGTCATGTAAGATTTACGCAAATGTTAAATTGGTCTGTATGCTACAAATATGGCTCTACTTCTTATTTGCATATTCTTGTATTTTGAATGCATTGATTATTGTGGCAAGTTTTTAAACTATAAGCTATTTATAAACTGATTACAATTGATTATTTGCATTTTTTTTCCTTTAGCTAAAAGGTATGATCTTATAAAAAATGCAAAATAGATTTGTTTGGCTTCTGAAAACTATTAGCTGCCTTTTAAAATTCACATTATTGAAAACCTTTTTTAATCTCACATCAAAGCTACTTTAAATAAACTTTATTGGGATACATGCAAAGTTTATGCCAATTTACCTGTACTGCTTTCTTCTGAAATAAATGTGTAAAAGACATAGTCATGAACACATTTTTCCTTTGCATTTATTAGAGCTGCTATATATCTCAAACTAGTTCCAAGATAATCACTTCTCTGCATTGCAAAAATGCCTAAGAATTTAGTGGGGTGGGACAGGAAAAAGGTTTTTACAAAAGGATTTCATATGGTGGCTAAAAGAATTAAGATCGATAGTTAGTGATTCTGATTAGCCATACTAATTTGTACAACACTTTGAAAGATCCGAATGTAAATATATGCTGTAAGGCTCTAAAGAACAAAAGTTATTGGGTGTGCACACATGGAGAGATCGCTTCTGCTAAAACTCGGCTATGCTTTGTGTTCCAGAAAGAACTGGATGAATCTATTAGCTCTCTGTAAACAATTCACAAATATCAACATGAAATAAGAAAAAACATTCTTTTTATACTTTATTATTGCAAATATAACTTGCTTGTAACAGACCATTTTATATTCATAGAAATATAACAATTAGATTCCTATAACCAGCAACTATAATTTAACATAGGAAAATTTCAGCATATGAAAGTTTTTTTGACATTATTTTAAGATCCATCCAAAATTATAATATGACTTTTTTAAACATGGAAATCTAACAGTAGCCCAAGACCACCAGACAGCAAATGAATGGTGAAAACATCTTAAGTAGCACAAATACGCTTCTATGTTATTCAAAAACAAAATAATACATATATAAATGTATCTGTTTTCCTTAATATACAATAGTGTGATTCTTTATTGATTGTGAGTATTATTAGAACACTGAGGAGGTGTGTGAGATGGAAATGCATGAGAAGAGCAGACAGATTTGAAATCTAATAGACAATTAAAATTTGAAATATTTAAGCTGCATTCCGTACTAACCATATGGCAAACTGAGTTTATTGAGTCAGGAGCATATTTGTAGGCTGAGGGAAGTTAATGTTATAACACATATAAACTTGTATAACAAATTATGCATTTAAACGTATTTATACAAATACATGTATTTATATGCATATGTTTTATAAAAATGTATTCTAACAAATATATATGTATACTTATCAGAACCAAAAGTGGAGCTGGAAAATGTATATCCATACATAAAAGTTCAGGTTTCCCCTATTTCTCCCACAGCAAAGAGAACAAGTAGCAAAATTATATGATTTTTTTCCCCACAAAAGGACTTCTTTAAAAAAACAAAACCAAAACCACAAAGGCACCTCCGTTTAATGAATGCTCACCCAGATTTTTTTGCCTGTCAGCAGTCTGCCTGGAGGGCTTTTTGTCCCTGTAACCAAAAGATTTACAAGAGCCAAAAGCCTCTGACATGGTGGTAAGGTGGATTGGAAACTGCTGCCTGCATAGTAATAAAAAGATGAAAGCTGACATTGTCCTTTTCTGCAATGAAAAAATATTTGTTTATTTTGATTTTAAAATCTTCTGGAGGAAATTTTGGGTTTGTAAGGTAGGCCATTTTCCATCTGAAAGATAGAAAGTATCTGTCCAATTCTATTATGTAAATCTCTGGTAAGTAAGCATATTTTGACTGTTTCAGAGAATTACTGACCTATGGAACTATTTGTAAAAAAGGCAATAAAATTAGGCCTGAAATTAGTTACAAATATTCAGAGAATCCTCCTAGGTTTTTTTGGTCCTCAGATTCCCAAATGCTGGTAATTCTATACCCAGACACTTAAGCAGTCAAAAGGACTACTCTAAAAAGAAAACTTTTCTTTTCTTAACATATTATTATGAAACTATGCAAAGAATAGCCTAGGAATATGATCATTCACCTTACATGACAAAGAACGTGAAAAATCTTTCATGTTCTCTAGTGGGAAAACTTTCCTTCTAAAAGGAAAGTTCTATACTGGAAATTGTCTCTTGAATCTGTAATTTTTTTCTAAGTATCTTCTATTTTGTTTTTTTGTGGGGGTTTTGTTCTGTTTTCTTTGGGGTTTCTTTTAGGGAGAGAACTGAGTGCTCCCAAATAGAAAATCTAGTGTTATATTAACAATCTAATGTATCGTCTGAAATAATTTGGTTTACTTGTGTGACCATACCATTCTGTGGCTGCAGGTGGCTAGCTGGAAAAAAAAACAATGCATCGTGTGTGCTCCGTGTAGACTCAAGATACATCTTGGGAGGTCTTTGTGTCTTGCCATGAAATCCAGCCTGTAAAAATGACTGAAGCATGAGATCCTAGGGTTCCCTGGAGGTCAGATAATGGCATTTCTGAATGTTCATAGTTTGGCTGAAAATTAATAGTTTTCATCAAGAAAATGTTTAGTGCTTTCATTTCCTGCCAGAAACTTACATATTCTTCAGGACAGCAGGAAACAAATGGACAAGATTTGTTTTATTTAAAAGATAAAAAGAATGAGATGCTGTAATTTTATGTCATTCAAGTGTTACTGTCCCCTGAAGAAATCTTTTGCTACCTGCCTAATGAATCTCTCTGTGTACTTTATACCAAATATATGGCAAAGCATTGTACCTAAGAACTTCACACGGAAGAAAACAGAAGGGTGTTCACAGGGTTTAATAGAGGGTGAAACAGAAGAAGGGTGAAACAGTTGTTCTACAGAGCTGAAACAGAGCAATTTCTATTGCTGCATTGCCGGAGCTTCGTAAAGGCCAATGTTTGGAAAGGAGATTTTGTGGTAGGCACTCTACAAACACACATTCCTTTCCCAAAGAGCTTACAGTCAAACTAGAAAACAATTTGCCATGACCTTAATGAGGAGTACCTGCTGCCAAACACAGCAGTCATTTCTGAAATTTTGACAATTGATGGCAAGGTGTTGGTCCCTGAAATGAAAAGAGATAGAAATGAACTAGGCTTCATTTAAAAAACAAGTACTATTAAGTTACACAACATTAAACATAAGACACATGCTCTGTGCTAAATGCAAATCCCTGTTTGTTTCAGATAATAAAGACAAATATAACTGCTGGAGAGGGTGTCCTGCAACTAGCACCCATAAGAAAACGTGATGAACTGTAAATTTAACAAGACCTTTGGGATTTTATTTATTTATTTATTTATTTATTTTACTGAATGCAATGTCCTTAAATAGGTGTTGCAAAACAGTTTTTGACTTGGAGAGACACCTGAAACAATTTATGACTTGTCTTTTTTTAACCGTTACAGGAAAAAACATTGCCATCTTTTTTCAGACACCCTGGATGCCCTGCAGGTTGACAGTAGTGTTACTGTTCTTTCACTCTCCATTTTTACAACACTAAGGAAAACATCTGGGTTAAAATTATGACATGGTATTTCCAAGTTTTCTCAGTATTTTGATTTATTATCTCTTTTACTATAAAGAAATGAGTGTTCCCATTATTTTACTGGATTTTTTAAGCCTTTCATCTTAGATTCATTCAACTGTTCTTTCCTTCAATTTGTTACATGTGGCTGGAGATAAACCTTCATCAATACCTACTCTCTCATCTGGGTACAAAAATTTTCTCTCTTTGCAAAGTTAGTATTGCTGTAGAAGTCAGTCCTACAAGATTCTGGTCACTACATTTCTCATTGGGAGAACCTATATTGAATTTTTAGCATGGGCCTTATTAAAACTTGATTTGTGTAGACATCACCACAAATTGCACTCATCAGAAAACCTAAGCCTAGACATATCACAGAAGCACAGGCTGGCTGAGGTATTCAGGGTCCTCTGGAGGTCATGAGATCCAACCCCACTGCTCAGGCAAGGCCACCTGGACACAGCTGCCCAGGCCTGTGTCCAGACAGCTTTTGAATATCTCCTCCCCAGGTGCAGGACTTTTCAATTCTCCTTTTTGAACTTCAGGAGGTTCCTGTCTGCCTTATTCTCCCACAGACAGCACCTCAGAGTGCTGCTTTTTGCTCAAGCAAGCCGTAATCATGGCAGCTCTACAGACTGGACTCCTCTTATTATTCACAGGTTGTGAAAAGAATGTGGTCAAATTTACCCTACCCTGAAATAATTCCGCAAGGAGCCAGGGGCTTTTGAAAAGAAGGCAGAGAGCTCCACGGGACTACATACTGATACCTATTGTGATTCTGAGTACATGGGAATGAAAAGCCCATCAAATCAATTATTCTTCAGGTCTGTCAAGTTTTATCTCCCTATATAACCAATGTAAAGAAAAAAACTTAAATACTGCAATAAATATTGTGACTATAATACCTTCACATCTATGACATCTCAGTATAGAAGCTAGTATAGGTATATGGCTTGACAACATTTCAGTGTTCCCAGCATAAGCCAATATACAAAATTACATTATTTTTAATTTTTCATCTTTACTCAGTCCTGTGTTTTTGCTGGAGAAAATCACAAATTCCTGCTGGATTATGACCCTATGAAAGCTGGAAATTTTTTTCTTCTTGTTTTTCTTGAGGGCTTTTTGTTGGTTGTTGTGGTTTTTTTTAATAGATAGGAATTTATTAGAAGTCTACTTTAACCTGTTTTACATATAAGTCCCCTAATGACCACTGGATGCTTGACATATAAGAAGATCTTAGAAGAATGTTTCTGAAAATTTTCTAAAGTTATTTGTTTCATTGTAAATGAAAATTAACTTCAGAGTTTTTAATTAATTTGATTAGTTCATTAATATTTTTATATGTCCAAATTAATATATTTTAATGTCCACTAAGAAATTATATCTGAAACTTAGTATAATACTGGAGACAAACTCCTGTGGCCCTTTCCCGGTTTTGGGCATAGACTTTAATGAGGGGTTTAGAAAGTAAATTTTGCATATAAACTGTTAAGATGTGGTCCAAGGGTCTTAAAATTCCTTTGCTGGGCTGAAAATTTCCTGCTATGAGGGTGGAATCTATTAAGTAAAAATATTCTTTCTCACTAAGAGCACTTAGAAGTTCCAGGGAAATGCATTACATACCACTCCATGCAGTTAAATAGTACACATATACATACATCCCCAAAAGCACAGAGTTACAGAAGACTTTGTTGAAATATGTTAAAATAAAATAAAAAACCACCCAAAAATATCAAAGTATCTATTGTGCAGCCTGAAGTAGACTCCCTTGAGTGCAAAGATGATGATGATCTCATCTTTAATTACATAACTACATGTAATGTTGTTCCTCTTTTTACCCATTTTTAAAAACAGTTGCAAAACTGTTATTTAATTCCTTTATCTGACTCTCAAACCAGCTGAATAGCTGTTGTTGGAGAAGACCCTTAATAATGCAGCCTGAGACAGAATCAGATGTTGTTCCAATCAATAAACACTTCATAAAGTTACAAACCACTGAAGCCATAATAAATATTGGACATCTTTTGGTAACAACGTAGGACAGGATTTTGACATCTGGTCCTTTCTGTGGAACTGTGTGTGATGTCCTGACCTTAGACTGCCCTCCTTCCTGGTGCAGTCAGGTAAAGAGCAGAGGTAAGAGGATGTGTCCGTGCTTTGGCCCAGCTACTCTGCTAAGAAACACAGCTGGTGCAGAGCAGGGGTGTAATTTGCTGGGGATATGGGCAAAAAGAGACTCACAGGAGGAATCTGCTCCTGGAATGCTGTAGCTTATGTGTGTTACTTCATTTTCTGAGCTGTGCCTAAAAGTACAAATTGGTACACTGAGTATAGCACAGCTGAAGAAAATGTTTGCCAAGAGGTCTGAAGTGATGGACAGTTCTATTGCATATATCAGAACTGTCTTGAGATCCAGCGACAAAAATTTGAATTCAGCTCTTGGGGGATGGAACTGTATATTTTAAAATTTAATTTGCACATCCTAGAAATATGTAGGGCCTATATATTACTGTGTTTGATCTTAGAAAATCTGTTTCTTTTGTGACAGAAGCATACTGCTGCACTCGGTCATACTTGAACCTGAAGATCTAGGACAGCTTTAACAGAAAAAAGCAAAAGAGAAACATGACACGGGGTCAGTTTTGACAGCTTAAAAACGTGGTATCTGAAAAACCAATGGGATCATATGATTTCTCAGAACATACAGTGGATTATAGGAGAATAGAGCCTGCAGGCACTCTGTTTGGATATATGCCCAAGACAGAGAACAGCATATGCTCAAGCACAGGGACATCAGGGTAATGGAATATAAAATAGCTGTGTGCTTATCATGAGATGTGGGAAGGCAGCCAGGGGGCTGTAATCCCTAGAGGTATTTCTAGGGGCTGATGTTCAATGCTAGATGTTTGGTAGTAGGTGATACTGGTGCTTGGTAGGAGGCACGCCCGTATGTCATTTTCATATGGAATGGAATACACAATACTAGCAACCAGAGGAGTGTCAGATCACCTTCAAGTACAAAGCACTTCTGTCACCAGTAAACAATGAGAAATGTTAAGGACTAATAAATCTTCATGAGGGACCAGCACAAAATGACTTAGGACTGGAGATGGTGTAATTGTGATTCTTTCAAGGAAATGCTTAGTGCCTAATGGCCCTCAAACATCTACATCCGCCCGTGCATTGCAGTTGTTGATGTTAGTTGTCTAGTTACATAGGATGGAAAAAGTATTTTTTTAAGACATGCTGAGGGATCTTCCTTTTACTTTCTATTTTAATTTCTTCTTCTAGGTATAATTAGTAGCTCACCAGAAACATGAGAATGTCCATAAGGCAGAAATATTAAGGGATTTTCTTTTCATTTTTAAACTCTTAAGGAACAGTATTTTAGCTAAACAGCATATCTGATCTCTTCCTCTTGCACTCAAACACATAAAAAAAAAGCTAGGGTTGATAAAGCAATGCATTTGTATGCTCAAAAAGGATAGAATTACAAAAGGAGTTAGAAAACACCTACAGCAAAATCCAGAGCTGAAGTTCTGCATCTGGTACAAGGGTAAAGCTGTGTGTCTGAAAGAGGGTTTCTTGGTGATCAGTAACCTGAAAAGGGAATAATCTTCAGGACTCGGCTACAAATTCTCATGTAAGGACTATTTCTTATATTTCTCTAAAACTAAATATCTGCATTATGGGAAAATGCCACCTCCCGTTTGAAGGTTGGAAAGAACAATTAGTTGCCTGTCTATGCTTCATTGCACTACTCCATGAACGTCCTGCAGATTTCACAGTTCAGAGAAGGAAGCAGTCAGGCATAGATTTGAAGATTTTAGCTATTCAAATGGGATGTGGACTTGGTCTTGAATCTAGGATTCTGAACCAAGTTTACAATATACTGTCAATGTACCTGCTGTCCACAAGCCACTGATTGTGCAAAGTGCTTAAAATCTCCCCAGTAGAGACTGAAACCTTCTTTTGGGGATGACAGCCCACACGTATGCTTTAAGTAATCCAAATTCAATTACTCAGTGGTGTGATACAAATTTACATTTCCAACCTCACCTAAAAAGATCTTCAGCTACAGGAACTACTGAGAAGCTCTGCAGGATGTACTCTTAACCCAATCTGTGAAAGTGCTTTACCTGTGTGGCATAATTAAAAAGACTTGTGTGTCTGCCTCTCAAGCCAAACAAAAGCTTGGAGTGCTTATCTGGAATTCTCTTCACAGTGGAGAAGTACTGGTCTCTGAGCTAGAGGGGTAAAAATATACATCAGTAACTGTCCTTGCTCTTTATATTTTCCTTTAATATTTCCTATAAAATATTGTGCTATACTTAACTAAAAATAAATGGTCTTTTTATTACTATCGTAGATGAATATATTGTTTGCTATGTGCATTCAAGGTGTTCAGCAATACAGCAAGCCGAACAGAATCAGACTCATTTTGAGGTAACTTATGAAACTCAAGATGATGGAAGAGAAAAGGTAATATAAAAGTTATCAATTGTCAGAGTGAAAGGAATGGAATACACTAACAAAAAGAGAAGTTTTGCTTCCCCTGCCACACCGGACCCCTTTCCTACTGCTTAGCAACGGATAAGATGCCACTTATTTTCAGACAGGAAACAGAAACAGCAAGAAAGCGGCACACAAAGCTGGTATCACTGCAAGTGTCCTGTACAGCCCATTGGTGCTCGGAGACTTGGCCTGTAATGAAGTCATTTGCATTCATATGCAGGCCTCGTTGTGTGGACATCAGTCCGGACTCTGGGAGCTGTTGTTTCACTGAGTCAAAAGAAATTTGCACATGAAAGCCACATCCGCATTACTTAACTCTGCAGCTCATTCAGGATTGCCGTCGTTTTAGACCAAAGCAAATCTAAACCTAGGATTAAATCTTCAGAGGGTTTGTTTTATTTCTTGTAGATATCTGCTAGACTTGACAAGTGGTGAACATATTCTGTGCAAATATAATTTGAGGTGTTCCTTGCCCACTCCCCGTTTCTGAATCCTGTCTTCCTTAGTATAGAGCCACATAGCTGCAGAATTTTCTCAAACCTCCCCAGCCAGCTTTTCTGCCAGTTGCCAATGTGAAGGCATTCATCCTTTCAATATATCCATGCCTTTCCAATTTAATTGCAAACTTTATTCTCATGTGTAACGAGAATGAAAGAACAGGCATGCCTGGTGTTAAATATTGATTGCATTAGATTGAAAAAGACTGCAAGTTGTATCACTATCAGATAGGTAATCCAAAATAAAAAGTTATAGTAGAAGTTAACACCGGACCATAACATACCTAAGGCTTATTATCCATATGGTCAATTCTTTGGCCATCAACATATATGTACAGAGCACCTTTTATGACTTCTCATTTACAAAAATACATTAGCAATTCTCAGCATATCCTGACACTGATAGAATAATTTGCACCTCCTTGGTTCTTGCCACCATTGTATTTCTGATGTAAATTTATTTTCTCTTTCTCTCAAGTAAGTAAGTAAATAAATAAATAAAGTGGAAGAAATGCCCTCACTGTTTTTAATGTCTGGGGAATGCATCATATTACTGAATTTAGTCACAAAGTCGTTGGCTTATTCACCTAACGGCTCCACTCCAGCACTGAGTGGAAATTCCTCTATAGTATCCTGTTAATGCACTTCAATCCTGACCTGAAAGAACCTTTATGGCTGACAGGATAGTTTAATTTTCACGCCCATTCAATCTTTGGCCTCTGTGCTAAGACTGCCAACAGGGGTGCAAATTAACACCAATTATTCTGATGTTTTATGTACTGGGCTGAGAGTAGCAACTCATTTTACACAGGCCATCACCCAGCTGTCAGATGTTAATGACTTTTGGTTACTTCTGACCTGTTTCAGATTCATCTGACTAGCTCAGATTTGAAAGGGTCTCTATTTCATTAATAAGAAACTGACCTGTACAACCCTCTTATCATTCCCTTTCACAAATTCAAGTGTGAATGTTTATTTACCCATTAATTAAAAACAAAGGGCCAAAGCCCAGCCTGTTGCAAACTCAGTGGATTTATGCCTGTATAGAATTTAGCCTATTCATGTCGGTTGCACTGGGCATGGACAGCAACAAAAGTCCCTCAGAGCTGATCAAATAAAGAAATATTTATGTATATGTATTCATAAATATTTAATTCTGAGCATTTGTCATTTAAGTAGTGTTAACAGCTGAATATTATACCAATATATCTGAGCACAGAGGAATAGTAAAGGCATTTGTTAACAAATAATGTATTTATTTCATGTTCACTGCAGAAATTATTTGTTTACTATATTATTTGCTAACACTACTCAATCGGCCCTATATTGTCTGTATATACCTTTCCTATAACTTAGAGCACGGGTGGCTTCAAGATGCTCTTTCCTTATAACTACTACTAGCAAGGATTATCTGTTTCCAGAATAGACTTTGAAGACGCTGATAGAAGTGCAATTTCAAAGGCCATAATTTCTGAGTTTTGCTTCCTTCAGTTATGCAACAGAGGCTGAATTTTGCAGTCTGCAAATTTATTCATCTGCTAAGGTTATGATACCTGTTGAGCATAGCGTCAAAGTATGGGAATGGCCACTGACAGTACAGAAGTGCTGGACAGCATTCTGCCATTTAAGATTCAAGGTAAGATGAGATGATGAATGAGGTTCCTAAAGCTACTGTACATTCAGTTGGAACTCCTTTTCTTCAAAATATTCTACTGTTTTAGGATTTTAGCTAGTTAAGCAATGTGTGATGTAATAATTATGACTTAGGACCTAGTTAAAGACAGTTAAGAGAAAACGTCCAAGCTCAGTGACTAGTTGTACTGAGCTTCTTTTTTTCAGAGAAGTCCAGAGAGACACGTGTGCTGGTTTTGGCTAAGGTAGAGTTAATTTTCTTTGTAGTACCTAGCATGGGGCTATGTTTTGGATTTGTGCTGGAAACAGTTTTGATAACACAGGGATGCTTCCATTATTGCTGAGCAGCGCTCACACAGAGCCCGGGGCTCTTCTGCTGCTCACCCCACCCCTCCAGCCAGGGGCTGGGGGGGCACAAGGAGCTGTGAGGGGGCACAGCTGGCCCCAACTGACCAGAGGAATATTCCATGATTTATGATGTCATATACTCAGCATATAAAGCTGGTGCAAGAAGAAGGAAAGGGGGATGTTCAGAATGATGGCGTTTGTCTTCCCAAGTAACCATTATGTGTGATGGAGCCCAGCTCTCCTGGGAATGGCTGAGCACCTGCCCGACGGTGGGAAGTGGTGAATGAATTCCTTGTTTTGCTTTGCTTGCACACGCAGCTTTTGCTTTCCCTGTTAAAATGCCTTTATCTTGACCCGCAAGTTGTCTCACTTTTCTGATTCTCTCCCCCATCCCACATGGGCAGTGAGTGAGCGGCTGCGTGGGCCTTAGCTGATGGCTGGGGTTGAACCACTTTAACATGATGACAGTCTGAAAAGGAAATTCATCTGTTTGTCATGTCTGTGGTTGAGAAGATGAGAAATAGGAGCTTAAATTGAAAAGAAGGTTAAGTTAGACTTCAGAAACCCCTCTCAGGAGGCATTTTTAAAAACACATAAGAAAGGCTGTATCAGGAAGGATCCAAACATAGGTAGTTACCTGTCCTAAAACTATGAGATTTAACTAGATAATCTATTGAGTTGTTCAAATTCCATTATTTTGTCAGCTGACTACAAGAAACAAGGTAAGATCACATTGCTTACAATATTACCTGTCTACAGAGAACGTTTTGCATCAGGTTAGGTAACATAGCTCTTTAAGCTCGTGTTCTAACTTAATCTTAGGCCTTAGCAAAGAAAACCCCATGGAACAAACAAGAATTGTCTCCAGATTTGAGGTCGTGCCTGTAGCTTTCAGGAACTTAGTGAACTGACTGTGTGTCAGTCTGTCACAAGTTGTCTATTGCCTCTTTCAAAACACCCCAGAAACTCACAGGGGTCGGTGTCTTAGGGGCATATGTTACTGCATAGATCTGGGCTGCGATGCCAAAACAGCACAGGGTAACTGCTCAGAGACCAATTTTGTCTTTAAGCAGGAAAGGTATTTATTTTGTGCAATGTTGGGGAGCTAGCCAATTCGCACCGGACAAACTAGCTCCCAAGTTTTCAGTGAACAGTTAGGTATTTTATACAGTTTTTGTGAGAGGTTACACAATATCTTTACATACATACTCATTTTATTTTGACACCCAGTCTTTCCATTCACAATAGGTGGGATCTAGGTGGAGTAGACCTTTCAAATTTCTTTGTTCAAGGATTTCCTGACTTGATGGTCTCCTTATCTTTTCTAATTATTCAGAGTACATTCCTTTCTCAACACAAACAGAGCACTGTACCAAACTCATCCTGACTAATCTTTTTTATTTTAAGACCTTGTTCTGTTTCAGCTGAAGGGACACCCACCGGGATGAAAATTTTTAAAACTTTTTGGCACTTCACTTTACATACATCTCTGGGGAGAAAGCCTTAGGGTGGTGATGATGGTCGCTAACCTTGGTTTATCATATTAAATCTCAAGAACTGACAGAGCTCTGTTCATATCCCACCTCACAGGGAAGACAGTACAAAACACTGAAGTGTGACACTAGAAATGGATTAATGTGCTTCAAATTCCATGTGGTAGATTTGCTTAGCACTAATGCAGTATCTGCATTAACTACAGGACATGCTTGAAAGCAATTAAATGTTTAAATGTTTTAACTTTTTCCCAGCTTAACTTAGGTTTTCTTAAATCAGGTATGGTAAGCAAAATAATTACCATTGGATTATTGAAACCTTATTTATTGGAGATTAACTATTCAATAGATGTCAACTACGGTTTCGTAAAACAATAATAATATTATAACAGGTTTTATATGTACAAAACCACTCTGCACTGGTTAAAAGCACTTATGGGTGCACAAGAAGAGAGCATACAATTTGGGAGTGCATGGAAATCAAGAAAGAAAAACTGAAATAAAAATTAACCATTTTCAGACATTAAACTGTGCTTTGTTCTTTCCACTCCTCCTTATTTTGTTCTACAGCTTTTTAAAGTTTTGAGGAAAGTATTATAAGAAAAACATGATTGATATCTTTAGTGGTGCTGTCAGGTGAGGCACTAGAATATATTTGTAGAATATGTGGTATCACTGGTAGTATTCTTGCCAACAACTCAACAGCTGTGACTCAAGCCTCCTGGCTTGCTTTCCAGCTATAGAATAAGAAGAGATAATAGAAGCCTTTTCTACTGTCTCCAGCTTTCCAGACTCTTCAAAGTCTAAGGTATGGGGCAGTCTTAAGTGGGTACAATGCAAAAATATATTATATTGTGACACAATGTAGTTGTTTACAGAAATGTAATTAATATTCAGCCCGATAGTTTTCACTGTCTTCTTCATAACCTCAAGTACCTTTTCATATGTGGGTGTAGTCATTTTTTATGCTGCTGTTCCTCACAAGTACAATAATGCACATCACAGCAAAAAATAACTCAGTACTCCTTGAAATACTTCTGAAGAAAATGGGAACACTAGTAATCATTACTTTTTTAGCGCACAAAATCTCTAGTGTGTCAAAGGGCTGCTTATTTGATTTAGAAACATAGCACTGTGGGCATTGAATTTTCATATGGGTGGTCGTACACATATTGCAAACTCTTTTTAACATAAGAGATCCAGTTTACAAATAGTAATTGTTCGTATTGCAAGAGATCTAAGTCAAGGAGCTAAACTGTTTTCTTTTAGCTACTGTGTGTGGTTAGAATACAAGAAAGCTGTTGCCCAGGGAAGATGGGAAAACAAAGTACATAAACCAATAAACATTAAACAAGTTATCCAGCAAAATAGCAGAAAGTGGCTGTAAAAATTTAATTCCAGTTTTCTTATTTCTTCCCTTCAGCCACAACTATGGTTTGTCCCTTAATAAATTTACTCCTTTCTATCCTGAATCCATGTCAACCAAGAAATCCATTTTTATGATTTTGTACCTTTAATGATGCGTGCTTTTGCATGCTTTTTACAGCCAGATATAAATATCATCTGGATTTTTCCATTTAGAAAATTTGTTCTGAATCCTTAAGCATCCTGATTATTTTCTAAGCTTACAGAGTCTTGTTTGGATCTCTAAAGCCTGAAACATGGATGGAAATGTTCCTTCATTTGTTTTTTAGTTTTCAGCAATAAATCATGAGACAATTTGCTAGGTCTTTTCTTCCGATGTTTTTTTTTTTAGTGAAATAAAGTTTAGATCAAGGTTAACTGGCAAATTTCATGTAGCTGTATGATTATGAAGCTTTTGTCAAAGCTTTAGAAAGTAAATCATAGCCTGTACTTTCTCTAGAGACTGGGAAATACTTTTACAAGTTGGATAAAGTATGGCAGACAGCTGAGAGAGCTGGAGTTAAAGCATATCTGTTGGAGGGTAACAGGGTGCTCTACCAAAATGGGGACTGTTCAGCATTTAGAAACGTAAGGAAAGCAATCACACAGTGAACCACCACCTTTTCACAGGGTTAAAAGATATTGGAATAGACAGTGTTTAGGATAGTCAATAAACCAGTGAAAATTACCACCACCTACCAGAAAATGGTATTTTTTTCTTCTTCAGGCTTGCTATAATAAATACATGTGATGTACAAGAACCCACTGTATAGCAACAATTAGGAAATATTTACCCATCATAGCAACAACTGGAAAACTGTTATAAGAGGGTTATATGAATGATTTGGAAAGAATTTGTAAGAGTAACACCCAGTAAATTTAATAGCCCGTCCAGAACTTGCCCATAGAAATTTCAGATTTTTCATTGAGATCTGACTCCATCCAGTGACCATGAAGAAATTATTTTCCCATTTGCAATTAGGTAAGAGATTGTCTGGTATGGAGATAATGATACTGATGCAGTACTCTATTTATTATTGTATTGCATCTGGCTGAGATGGAGTTAATTTTCCCCACAGCAGCTCTCATAATGCTGTGCTTGTATTAGTAGCTAGAAGGGTGGTGATAACACACCAGTGTTTTGGTTGCTGCTGGGCAGCGCTCGCACAGCATCCAGGCTGGCTCTCCGACATCCCCCCTGCTCCCCTGCCCCCCAAAGGCCAGTAGGCTGGGAGTGCGCAAGACCTTGGGAGGGGACATAGCCAGGACAGCTGACCCAAATGGACCAAAGGGGTGTTCCAAAGCATATGATGGCTGCTCAGTAATAAAAGCTAAGAGAAAGAAGGAAGAGGTGGGGGCATTTGTTGTTATGACATTTGTCTTCTGGAGCAACCACTACGTGTACTGAAGCCTGGCTTCCCAGAAGGTGGCTGGACATCGCCTGCTGATGGGAAGTAGAGAATAAATCTTTTCCTTTGCTTCTACATGAGACCTTCATTTTTGTTTTATTAAACTGTCTTTATCTTGACCCACGAGGAATTTTTTTTCCTTTTTCCATCTTATTCTCAGCCCCTTTTTCCTGCTGAAAAGAGAAGTGATAGAACGGCATGGTGGGCATCTGGCATCCAGCCAAGGTCAACTATTAAGCTAGAAAAAATAGATTATTTATATTACTTTGGATATTAGAGAAAATGAATTAAGGTATGTTCTGTAGTCCAGATTCCTAAGACTTTAACTATACTGAAGTCAAGAAATGTATCTTGCCAAAATAAAATATATCACAATCTTTTTTCTGTTTCTGATCTCTTTTTAAGCAATGACAATAAAATGATATCATTATGCATGTCAGCTGAGCTCTAGGTAGACTATTCAAGTTCTATTTCATTTCAGAAACCTTGTGTCTAAGATGTCAACATGAAAACTTGCTGCAAAGAAGACTTTGACACTGAAGAGACAGAAATCTGTTTTACTGCCTTTCAGTAAGAGAGAAGATTCTGTAGCTTTGTTAGTTTGTTTTGTTTGAATCTATTACTTCCTCACACTTTAGGAACACCTGACAAAATGGCAGGGGAAATTAAAACCGATAGGATAGTCTCTGGCTCAGAAACTAGGAGCCTTGTGCTTGTTTTAATGTCCTTAGTTTAAGAATTCAAAGAGAAACATCTGAAAAGATGTTTCCCTTTTACACAACTGTGAAGTGTTTGACTGAGTGTATGAATATGCTGTAGCACAGTGTCCAAAAACTGAGTAATGGCACCACCTGGACACTTGAGGCTGCCTCATGTGTATGGCATTTCTTGCTTCCATTGGAAGGAACTCATTTCTCATAAGTACAGAAAGTACTGTTTCTAACTCAGGAAGGGAATGACGTTGCCTTGACCTATTCTCCAGCTGCCCAGAGAGTAGTTCACACACAGGTCTGAGACTGTTCTCTCAACCAAAAGGAAGCTTTGGATGAATTGCTCATTCATCATTCCAACATCATTAAATCAAGCTCTTCCTCTGTGTTGTTGCTTTGTTACTCCTCAGTGCTAGCAAAGAAGCCAAGCTTAGCTACGGCTAAGACAAACAAGATAACTTTGTATTCCAACCTGTTGTTCAGTTAGCTTTCAATACTGATCTGTCTTATGGTAAGATCCTGCGTGGAGGAAAGATGAATAGAGTATGTGTTATATTTTAAGGCTCATGTGTCTCCCTCGCAATGAAAGGGATCTGTACTACATTTTCCCCTTCTGCTCTGTATTATATAGTACATTTTTCTCATGCACAAGAACTCAGGACATAATCAATCCACATACTAAAAAAAAAGTACATAGAAAAAAGAGATGTTAAAAAAAACCCTAAACACAACCACACAAAAAAGTGTGCTCTTCTATATTCTATGCAGAAAAGTGATCAACAGAACATCTATATGTATAGCAGCAGGTCTTGACATTCATGCCAGAGAGATGACTCGATCTTGTAATTTTTTTTTCAAATGTAAGCATGACTCAATTCATGAAGAAGAGGTTTTAGGAGCTGAGCTGAAGATCTCATGAACTGCATAATAAAAGTACAGTTTCATACACGTGCACATTTAAATTGAATTTAAATTAAATTAACTTAAAAATGAGGTTGCATACCTTTTTTTTTTTTTTTTTTTTTAATAATTTGTCAGTATTTACTGGTCTATCTGGCTCAAAAACATCTCAAACACTTCAATTGCTTATGTGGGCTTTGTTTTCCACTCCTGGCTAATGTCAAGACTCACTCAAACAAGAAAAAATATTTGTAACTTTTTCAAGATATAAAAAGTTTTCTTCAAGTACTGAAGTAAAGGTTGAAACAGTTTTCTTTGGAAATTATTGCTTTCTTCTTTATTCTCTTCTTTAAACCATTGCTTGCCTCAACTGCTGTGTCAATATGTTTCCTTTCTGTAAACTGACCTAATTTAATTTTCTGTTTTGATAGAAAAAACATACAGAAGTCCATCAACTCACCTCAGTCATTACTTAGATTAGCAGTGGAGGTTGAAGACTTCATCTGTAGCACTACAGCAGGTCTGAACTTATTTCCACTGTAACCAAGAAAATCATTGTGACTTTAATGATGCTGTGAAAATTGCTGTATTGCTTGAGAAAAAAAAAAATCCCAATAGAAAACTTTCTCCTTCTGTATAATATTAAAACTCTAGAATCTCCTATCTGCCTCCAAACCGAGACTTCTAAATTAATTTCTGGGTCATCCTAATGACAAAAACTTTGGTTTTTTAATAGTATTTGCTCTAAACATTGCTGTTGTTTGTGTTCTTTCTATTTAATAATACAAATCAAACTAGCTTTAGTCTTATGCTCTTAGACACTTATAAGCTAGGAATGAAACAGATATTTTTCCTGATACAGACAGAAGTTTTTCAACAGATACTGTAACAGAAGAAGGTTATTCCCTTTATAGGCATTTGACTACCTGTGACTCATGTGAATAGATTTCTAATGGTTCCTAGATTAGATTGGGAAGAAATTTTTCTGAATGTATAATTAGCTGGAATAGATGTTTCCACATTGGAGCATAGGTGACCTGCTGGAATCATCTTAGTTTTCCCTCATAGAAACAATTTTATGTCAGTGAAAGCTCTTTAGAGGTTCACAGCATCTCCCTCTTTGTGGTTTTGCCATCCTGGGACACAGTGGTTATACCTGTAAATCTGAATACTGTAGCTGCTGCTTTCAAAGCAAAGAAAGCTGATTGAAATACCTCTAATCTAATGTCTTAAATTAGATGATATAGCGGTCCTTTTTTAACTTAAAATCTATGAAACTTACAAACCTCTGAGTTTGCCCATCTCTTTTTCTTGTTCCTTTTTTTCTTTAAAAACATTAATTTATTTTTCTGACTTATCCTACTCACTTTTCATGGTCTGGATTTTCTTTACATCACCACAGCCCTCTTCCATATATCTCCATTCAATTTCTTGTCAAAATGATCCCTAAATGTTTTTCCTCTTCCCCTACAAATGTACGATCTTAGCACGTCCCTCCATTTCTTTTTGATTCTAATAGTTCCCTACAATCTTTTTATACCTGATTTACTTATCTTACACCCCCCAAAATAATCTTATTTTTCTTGTATCTTTGCATTCATCTCACATCTACAACTCCCAAACTAATTTTCAGTTACGTTTCAAAACCTGGTATTCCAATATTATTGTTATTTGTCTACCCAAATTATCTTTCCTCCTTTGTGCTGGTCAACTATAGTTTCAGCCATAATAATGTCAGAAATTAATCCTTTAGTCTTTAGCGTTTGAATGTTTTATGGTAGCCTTAAATTCTTTGTCTCTTCACAGTATTTTTTTTCCTTACCTTCTGTTCAACATCCCCAAACTTACGAAACCTCTGTTTCAAACTGTTATCCTCCTCTTTCTTCTCAGTTTCCTTTCTCTCATCCAGATCATCTAGTAAAAATTGTCTTTGGAGATTTGTGCATAAACAATTACTTCATCTATTTTCTGCCAGTTAATCCTCTAATTAAATCTTCCTTCACATCCTTTCTGTTCAGTTTATTACATCTGTCATCTACACAACTCTCTGTCTCCAACAGTTTTCCTACAAGCCATCCTTTGAGAATTTTGCTAACGGCTTTGAAGTCCTTGCCTCTTTCGGTGTATGCAGGGAGAAAGAAGTCCATTAGTATGGCAGGAACAAAAGTCAGGCTTAGAGAAGGGAAGTATCCTAATTCCTGCTCCTTCCCTTCCTGGGTATTGGCAGACTGGGATTGTTACAACAGTGTTGAGCAGGACAGAAGGGAAGCCACAGCTCAAAACAGTATCTCCCGGGGCTCATTAGGAGGATGCAAGATTTCTCCTCCAGCAAACTCAAGAGTTTAGCCAGACTTTGGGATTATGGAGCTTCCATCTCTCACAGAGGAATATGGTATGTAGTTTATGGAAGACTGTATCTTGCAGTTGTGAGAGGCAGAAGCTCTAAAAAGTGGACTGCTTCACTAAGTGTTTTTTTGTCATCATCTTGCAGAAATTCCAAAATAAGCCTTTTTTAGCCAGAAGGAAGGTACATCTAACTTTAAAAAAAAACAACAAAAACAAAACAACCAATACCCGCCCCCCCCCCCCCAAACCTAAAGAATGCTATATTACCCTTTTATCCATTTCAAGCATTAAAGCTGAGCTTCTGGATTTATTTGTGTGTGGATATATTTATGTTTATTTTATTTTATCCATTTTTTTTAGTTGTTTGTGGGGAAACACATTTTTTGGATAAAATTTAGTTGAGATTACTAACCCAGACTGACCTCATCTCAGAAAAAAAGATTTTGGATGTTGTTGCGAGGTCCACATAATAACGAACAGATATTTAAGCAAGAAGCACAGAGTATGCTATTTTGACGGTGTTGCCTCTGGTTACAGTAATTGCAGTCAGCTGAAGTATGTCAGTTCATGCCCAACATGCATTCTCAGTGAGAATGTAGCAGTTTGCAAAATGGGAAAGCCTCTCAGTAAAAGGAAAGGCTCTCAAGGCTTTCAGCTGGCGATAGTGCATCACCACAGCATCTCCGTGTCAGGCTGATCACGTCACTGACAGCTAGGCTACATGTCAGAAACACTGCAGTCCTCGTGTGCTAGTAGAAGCTATTCCCTTCCACTTTTATTCTCTGACTCTTGCAGCCTTAACTGTTCAAATGGAGGCTAATTCTTTCAATCTGAAGCTGTAGAAGCATGCTACGGTTATTTATTAAACAGGGAATCAGTCCATGTTTTGACTACTGTAGGTGGAAAAATATTCTGTGCATGGATGAGTGCAACCCATTCATCAGTTAGCAGTCCCCTGAGTCTGCAGAGAGAATCGCACATCCACCTGGTGGCCCAGCTGCTGGAGTTCACATGTGAATCCTTGGGTTAGCTGACAGATGTGTAAAAACCCATGTAGGCAGAGAGACAACTCCGTGATAAAATTACTCCGCAGCAGAGGAGGCTTGTGTGAATTTTTAATTCTCGTGCGCAGGTCCTGCTGTGCTTATGAGTGATTAGCTTCAGGCAGGGGTATGGAGGGCAGGCATGCCTGACATGGATCTCTCCCTGTCCACCTATTCTGGCACAGGATTTGAGCAGGATGATGTTGGCCTCTCAGACAAGTACGTTAATCTACTTGTGTTATAATAAATGTATGTATTTGAGCCCACTGAGGAATCTGACTTTTCCTATAGGCAGTTAGACTGGCACACTTTTGGAAACGCTTCCCCGCGCCCCAGCCGAACTGTGATGGTATGCAAGCCGTCTAGCTCATCTTTGCTGCCAGAAGCATCCAGGTTGTGAGTGAACACCCGTGCTCAGCTTTTCCTTCTATAAAAGTAATGAAACAAACTCTCAGCATAGCTTACTTGCCATAATGCTGAGTGGCTCAAAGCAGCTCAGGAACAACAGTTCAGACCACTAAATGCTGTCAGTGCCGTTTCTGTTAAACACGCCCTGCTGCAAGCAGCTGGCGCTAAACATCATTATACCCCGACTGACAGTTTAACTAGAAAATGTAGCATAGAGCCACGTTACAAAGATAAACTCTTTCATATAAAGGAAACCTTAATCATGAGAACAGAATCTGGCCTGTGAGTGTGTTAATTTTTTCATACTAGTACTATAAGGCAATTGTCACATAAATTTTTACATTTGGTAATATAAACTATGATTTGTTTCAAAATAAAGAAATGTGAAAGCAATAGAGATAAGAGGCAATGTGTTCTAAATGGAAGACCCACAGACTTAGATTCATGCAGGGTTCTGCTACTGACATAGCCTATGACTTTATACAAGGCATTTCACTCAAATATCGAAATGTAAAGTATGGTTAAGGGTATTTTCCCTTCTCCTATAAATTAAAAGATCAATATGATAGTGAAGCGTTGTTATACATGCATGGTCTTTTTTGGTATCTATAGTAATAACTACATAAGCTCTATTCCACTTTGATATCTCAGTGAAAAATTGAAGGAAAATGTTTGGAAATCAAGGTTTAAGGAGGAAATGCAATTCCAGGAAAAGCAAGCAAGAAGTTTGTATCTAAGTCTAAATTAAGCCTAATATATAAGCTTCTAGTTTTGATAAAACAGGATTTATTAAGGGGAAGTTATGATAAATAAAGGGAATATACATATTCCTTACAGAACTTTTTTTATATTTTGAATAACATAGCCTCTAGTCCAATGAGCAAAAATACACAATTATTTTCACTCATGCTTCATTAATCCACAAATATAGACACACGCAGAAATTCACAAACACAAATCTAGTCTTTCAAATAATTTCTTATGGCCTTAAGAAAATATTCTGTTCAGTCTAATTTTTTTTTGAAAGAACACTGAATAATCTTGCCAGTGGAAAATCAGACTTAGCTGCTCGCAAAGAAAACACTATAACCAATATCTTTGTCAAGTTCTCTCGGCTGCTGCTTCAGCTGTCAAAGTCAGTGGTGCACTGCAGCATTGAAGGTAATTTCCATTTAGTGGTAAAGCTGTTTTCCTCAATTTTTGGGCTTCTTTGTCTTTTGCCTTTGTCTTTCTGCTTGCCCCCTATCCGTCTAATACCACTCAGATGTCACTGACACACTTACATTTACCACACCCCAGTGATTTCTATCCACCTATATGACATGTCTATAGCACAAATGCTGATGATGCATTATATGTCCAGCACTTTTTGTCGCAGTGACATTCCTCAACAAAGTACTGCCTAGGGGCAGCTGCTGGTTCACAGCCACTCTCATACAGCAATTATTCAGTTCGATTACATGTTGATGACGAGCTATTAAAAAGCACTCACGCAGGACTTTTTATTTACCAACAATCATTACATTCTTTTTTTTCCTTCTGCCATCTACAAATCTAATTGGAGACCAAAAAAGAAAAAAAATATCTGACAGGTTCTCAAAATGCTTGGATTAATTAAGGAATGTAAATATCTGTATTAGCCATAGCATTTCTGAAACAAATGCTCAGAGAAAGTGAGAGAAAGAGGGAAAGAAAGAAAATAATTGTATTTTAGAAGTTGTGTTTTCTAAATAGCATGCTCCTTGTGTTTTCAAATTAATTTAGAAATAGAAGAATGATAAAATGCATGCATAAATCTCAGGGGTTTAGGTCTTACATTGATGAATTAGCCAAATACCAAAGAATCTGAATAGGATTCTGGTGGGCAAGATAAAGCTAAAAAATCCAAACAAAGCACCTCAGTTACTTAACTGGTACCAGTCAGTATGTGGGAGACTCACGGAGAACCTCAAATAACCCGTCTATATAATATAGAGACAGCATTCAGAACTAGATGTCTTGATTTATTGCTGTATGAACTAGAAAAATGACAAATTCCTATTTCTTCAAGACTCCTGTGTCTTTAAAACAGGAGTGAGAAAAAGAGAAAGGAAAATGGTGCAGATCTATAAAATGATCTCTTATTTAAAGCTGTTTATATTAGAGAGATAACAGAAAGGGACGACCATAATACAGTCCATATCTTGGTTGTATGCCAAATATAAACTGTTAAAATGTGTGAAAAAGAGAAAAAAACCCACCAAAACAACCCAAAGCTAGTAAAGCCTGTAAGTGGTTCAGAATGTACAGCAGAGTAACTTTCTTAAAACTGCCAGACCTGGCAAAAAGATGTAAGACCCATAAGTCTATTACAGAGTTTCAGGTGTTTTATTTAACAACAACAAAAAACCCTAACAGTTTTATTTTAAGGGCTTAGTAGCTGTTCAATATATGGTCAGACATGGAACTAATGGAAAGAAATAGTTGTTCTTGAGTCAAGTAAATTGGTAAGACCTTAAAAGCAACTTCTTTATTACAGGTAACTTCAAGCTAGAATTTTCAATAGCTAACTAGCCTTTTAAATCAATGAGCATATAATATTAGGACTGGAGATAAGTAAAGTTCTTCTGGACACAGCAAAATACTCTGCTTGTGTAACCTCTACTCCATTGGCTTGATCTAATTATGTGTCTTAGATAAGAACTGTAAGTCTAAGTCCTCTCTTTAGGTTAAAAGTTTCATGTCTTCTGTGTTGAGTAATACATGAGGTAAAATGCATCACTTTGTGTTCTAGAAACTGTGAAGAATTAAAATCAGAAAGTCTAAGTTTGGAATTATATTACTAAACTTGTTCTTTTACTTTACACTGGCGAAAGTTAGCAAAGGTTTTCTTAGCTATCTTTTGTTCACCTCCTCTGATTTACGATTTAATAATGCACATAGTCAGATTAATTAGAGCTTATAATTATTTTTTAAATTAATTCCTTAGTTTTATTTTTTAAGTGAAGGTTGCTTAAAAGTATGATTACATGTTTATTTAATAAACTTGTGTGCTTATTTGTTTCATATGACCATTTTCAGACTAGGGAATGCAAAAGATTCCTATTGATTTTGATTTATACGGTAGAGTGCACAGTACATAATGTCCAGTACTCTTCAGTTCTTTCCACCATCAACTGTGTATAGTGGCACTTAAATAAACTGTAATCTTCAATTTTCTAAGGTTTATGTGGGAAATAAACCCCAGCAAGGAATATGAGAGGAAATTAATTGAGTGTTGGTCCATAAAACTTAAATAAAATTAAAAAAACCCAACACATAAACATTTTGGATACTGCAATTATGCAAAAAAAAAGTTAAGACTGAGCTAAGTAATAACAAAATGCTAATTTCTGGTGCATGTCTTTTAGTTCAAGTTATTGTAAATTATAAAAAATGGCTTTGGAGTATCTTTTGGATGCTTTTGGAGGAGTATAAGGAGATAACTAAGTAGTTAAATAACCAACAGACCCTTTACAAACC
Source organism: Falco rusticolus (assembly GCF_015220075.1). Lineage (NCBI taxonomy): Eukaryota > Metazoa > Chordata > Aves > Falconiformes > Falconidae > Falco > Falco rusticolus. The sequence goes on along the minus strand of NC_051193.1, from coordinate 58,215,074 downwards.
CTGCACCTTCAATAAAACTTGGTATTAAAGTTTTGAAACAGAACTAGCAAAATACAAAATTTCTAAAAGCAAAAAAAAGAGCAGTTTACACTGTAGTTTGTACCTGCAACATTTCTATGTCTGAAATATATAGAACAGCAATGTAGAAATTTCTGTATATAGCTCCGCTGGGTAAAATGTTTCCTTAAAACTTAAATACATATCTTTAGCTCTATCTCATGCTAGATCAACAGTGAATATCAATCTTTAGGGTAATAAAAATCAAATGCAGCCCATCCTCAGGACCCTAGTCAGCTGTCTTGCTGCCAGTAACTACAATTTACAGCAATAAACACTTCTTTTGCAAGTTTTGTGTGCAGCAACAATTTTTTTTTACATTTATTGCTTCTAATATATTAAAAAACCTACTCAGAAGCATAGAATTTGCATGCAGTGCAATATATCTAAAGTTTGATCCTTGTACTCTGCATTTCAGCTTTCTTAAAAATGTACTTTTTGTGTGTGTTTGTATAAACTTCAGCATTTTGGAGAGGAGGAAGACTGTGAAATATCAAGACTCCAGTTAATAGTGTATGATACAGTTTGTTGGCTTGGACTTAAAACACAGGTTTAAATGTCTGACAAATGTGGAAGCAGGAAAATTAGAACTAGAAAGAATGTGGTTTTGTTAAGATTCTAAGGATGAGAGAGAGAGTGTTTCTTATGCCTAGAACATAGTTTAGGGGAACAGCTCATCTGGAAGGGAAGCTGTAAGCCTTTCTGGGTAAAAAGCAGGAAAATTATTTGTATTCCCACAGGATAACACTAAATCTAGAGAAGATGCTTAAGGCAGCTGAAGTACAGCTTTGTGTAAAGCTGCAAATGATCTGAGTGGTCTGTTAAAGACAGTGAAGAAAGAAATTGGGAAGAAATTTACAGCTCATCACAAGCAAATTGAATATTCGAAATTTGAGGAAAAGTTAAGGAGCAGCACCAGCAGTAGGAGGTTCAGCAGTGTGCCCTTGCAGATACTCTGCATTCAGCATCTGTGGTGCACAAATCCAGGCAGGAACTACCAAGTGATGTATAAAAGCAAGTGCAGCAACATTTGAGCAGAGGAGTTTAGAAGGGCAGGGAAAGGCAGCTCAGGGAAGGCTGATGACAGGAAAAAACCCCACCAACCAAACCCAAATACAGCCTCTTGAGTAAGAAGATTTGACTTGTCCAAAGCACTGTCTTTAAAGGAAAATATTTCAGGAAAGCCAAGTGTACTTACTGAGATCTTTTTCAGCTGTTAGCAAGATATGTAGAGATAGAGGCAGTGGCCTTAGGGTTGTTATGATCCCTGGTGCACCCAGCAGCCCACATCTAGCACCACCTGTGTTCTCACCTCTTCCCGCCTGCTCCCTGTAGAGAAGAGCTATATCAGCCTTGATGACCCTGAATGTAAACAGAACAGCCACAAAGAATGCCTAATTGTGACAGTTCAGAATTTGTGATTGAACGACTAATTCAGCTCCCCTTATGCTGGTCTGACTGCCTCAGGGAAACATTCAAACTCTTTGAATGGACCCCAGGAGAAACATTTACACCACCAGCTGACTCACTCAGCTGTTGATAGCTGTATAAAATGCAGGCCACCTTTCTGTCCCCTTTGTGGTGTGACAAAGTCAACTTCCTTGTTACAGCTGTGGTCAGTCACACTCTGCGTTACTCCCCGAGCTTCACAGCCACATCATCCTTGCCCACCTCCGCTGAGATTTCCTCCATTTTAGGGGTTTATTTGTCATTTGTCAGTCACACACTAGAGCAAACTGTAATACCCCTACAAGTGATAGTGAATAAAACAGTATTATGGCCATATCCCAGTCATCAATAAGACATCATCATCTGAATCTAGTCATTAGCAGAGAGCAGATATTTCTAGATATGTAAACTTTGATGGTCAGTTCTTGTGCCATCTGTTGTCATCACAAACTGCTGATGTTTTTATAGATCCTGACAGTGATGCCTACCAAATATGCTTCACACAGATGGATAAATGAGTCTGTAATTACTGAAGTCAAGTATGTATGTATTAGGACATCACATATAAATGCAAATGTTGCTGCTAATGAAGAGCACAGATTCAACATTAAAGCACCCTACTTATGTTTACATTCCTTAATGTTTCAATGTGACAATAAAGCAAAACTTTGTAACACAATTTATGTACAATAAATTTGCATAGACTTGTTAGCTCCTGACTTCCTTCATATAGTACTTCAGTACTCACATTTAACGTCTCAAACTCACAGTTGCAAAAAAAAAATTTTGAATGTTATACAATTTACCCAAATAAAGATAGTTAAGTGAAATGCAAGGAACTGGTTTTGTGTCTGCAACAGTTAACATGATTTCCAATACAATGCTCAGCATTTTAGTAGTTCTTCAAAAGTTACAATTCGTTCTGGCTAGCAACTTTAATAAGGTTTAATTGCTAGGACAACAGAGAATATTCAAGTTCAGGACACATAATGCCCAGCAGATTTACCTCCTTAAAGTGCAGATGGGGAAGCTAACTGTTCCACATAAAATACTTGAGTTTTTCACAGTATTTCATGGTCTTTCACACTCTTGGCATGGGAACTGCAAAGGTAGCCTACCTTTAAAAGGCAGAGGCAATAGCTTAACAGGGAAAGTTTGTTGATGCTACTGAACAATTTCTGTAACCACAATTTCTGAAACATGGAATATCTAAGGTGTAACTAAGTTAAGCATCAACCAGTGAAATAACTGAAGCGGCAGTTCTTGCATGAGCAAAGGTGAAGCATCTCTGTTCTGTCAGTTAGCAAAAAGAAAAGAACTTTGAAATAAAGCTTTGAGGTCTCCTTTAGTGGTTATAATTCCCAGAAACACTGAAACTATAGATATGGGATTCTGAGAGTTCTGATCCTGTTCTAAATACACTTCATAGAGGAGCTGAAAGACATAAGAACCAGACTTGCAGCTACACTCCCAACAAAGTCTTGCTAGTTCTTCACAAGACACTACCAGAAAAGGTTTATCAGGTTGATGAAGCCATTTCTCTGCTTGCTGACTGGGAAGATTTGAATTGTTGCAAAGCACAGAACCAAGTCATAGAAAACAAGAAAAGGTATTTCTTTGATTCATTGTTCTTTTCTGATAAGGCGTAATGTAAAGCATACAGGAGTACCTTCAGAATATGCTTCATCTGTCAAGAATTATGGAGACCTTGAGAGCTAAGGCACTTAGTTCACCTTTCTTTATGAAAGGCAGTTATAGCCTTAGGTGATTGATCAGAATATTTCTAGACTGAGCCATCAAGCATGAATGCATTTAGGTATTCATGTCCATTTCTTAATTAAGGGCTTAATTGGAAAAATACAGATTGCTGGTCTCTGAAAGCAGATTCCTAGGGTGGAATCCACAGTCTTCACATAATATTAGATCTCAGTGTTTGGGACGTGGTATGTACTTCAGAATAGTCTTAATCTAAATGGGTTTAAAAATCTGGCAGCTGGATTTGTCCAGTAAGAAATGGTACATTTCCCTTCCCAGGGCTTGTGTATCTCAGTAAGGAATAATTCTGTATTAATTTCTTTTTCTATATGCGATACCTTCTATGGTTCAGAAAGTCAAGATTCATAGCTCTCTGAGCCTAGAAATGAAGGTATTAGGAAAGGCATTGTACTTGTTTCTCCAAGGAAGATTAATCTGTTTAGCAGAGACCACAATCAAACTTGCAGTGCATACTCCTCTCCCACATTCAGCATTTCTGTTCCTAAGAGAGTCTGTGAAGAACCAGCTTGTATGTCTCTGCACCTGCCAACCCCTCCATTCTGAAGCAAGGCAAATACACCAGTTTTGTAGAGATTTGAATATTTTGATTCAGATCTACAATATTCTTTCAAGTAGAATAGTTACACTGTCAGAACTCATATGCATGTGTTTCTTTTATGGTGACTTCCACATTGATATTTTCTATCCAGATGTAAGAATATTTTTAACACTACATCTAGGATGGTGAAAAATAACTGAAGTAGTGTTGTTATGCTGATATTATTTTGGTACATAATCAAAGATTATATCATGATTTTAAAAATAGTGTTTGGGTTCCTAAGTCAGGGGAGGTGCTTTTAAACCATTTTCTAATATATTTTTTTCTTCACAGTTTATGTAATTTTTCTCAAATCTATGCAATTCTGCTTCATCTTGGTTTTGTAGTCTTATTCCATGATTCTGCCCCTCTCCCCCCACCAAAAAAAAAAAGAAAAAAGAAAAAAAAAAAAAAAGAAAGCAGCTGCTTGGGACTCAGTGCCTTGCAGTTGTCAATGACAGTAAATATGGCAAGTACTCTAGTGTCTGGCACCTGGTACATTTCTGGGTGATTCAGCCCAGCATACTCTAAGAGAACATTCGCTTCCATGATTGCTTCAGTCTCAGCTTCTACAGCTGTGCCCTCATCATCTGCAGTTAGACACACTGAAATTCTTTCCCATCAAACCAATTTTTAGTCTTTTTATTAGTTCTACATTTTTATTCAGCTTGATGTTCCATGTATTTTAGGAAAACTGCACCAGAACCCTAACATTTACCCTCAACAGATGTCCATCAATATACACTGTGAAAACCTCTATATTAGAAACTACGGTTTTGCAGACTTTCAAGACAAGAATCAGGTTAATTCTTGTAGTATAATTACTCTGCACAGAAAGGACAGAGGTTTTCCATGCTTTCTTAAGCTATGCATCCTTGCTTCATACCCAGATTAGAAACTCAACTGTTAGGTAAAAGATTACTCTATTTTCTGTTCCTCAGTCATGAAAATATTGGATGAGTTTGATTGAAACTGACTTCATGGGTCAGGTTCTCTTTTATGAAAATTGAATTAACAGTACTTTAGAAAACAGTAACAGCAACATCCCTACATTTACTTCAATCTGCTTAAGATGAACAGTTCATAATTTTATGTGTCATATGTAATAATAGAACTAATAAAAAGTTGTTTTGGGGACAAACTCTATAACTAGTCGTAAACAGAAATCAGGTCCAGTCTTATCAGACCTAATACTCAGGAACTCCATATTGTATTTTGTAATTTAGATCTATCTTGGTATTTATGGTTCAAATTAACCCTACCATTAAAATAGCCAGTTTAACCTAGCTCAACATCAAAGTGTTAATTTCCTTTTCCGAAAGCCAATTATTATTGAGTAGTTTAAAATAAGAATATAACTTTACAAGACTGAACTCCATATGACCTTACTGTAGACATATGGTCACAATAATAAAAAAAATTAAATATTAAAAAGGAAGTATTTTTAACATGCAGCTGTTTCTCTTCAGTCTTTTACATTCAGTACCCCCTCCTCCCCCCCCCCCGCCCCGATGTGCAGTATGTTAAATCTCATTAATAAACCATAAGTATAATGTTAACTTGGCATCCTTATCTCCCGTAGAAAGCTTGAAAATTAGGGGGAAAAAATGCTACAGACTAAAGCAAAAGCTTTTCAGCTGGTACAATATGAAAATATGCCAAGTTCTGTGGCAAGATCCCAATAGACAGATCTTTTGGGAATATTTTTGGTATGTTACTCCAGCTTAAAACCGTAATGAAAAGATTGTTGGAATTCATTTTTTTGTTATATTCTTGAATACGATGTTTTAAGCAAGGATATGATTTTTACACGGGTTTTTTTTTTTTCCTGCTGATATTTTCTTTCTAGTTATTGCAGGGCACTATTGAGAGTGTGCACTACAAACAGACATACATCAACAAGTTAAATATCACAGAGAGTAAATAAGTTGCCTGCCTAGAAGGGGTGCTAAGATGTTATTCATAGCCTGTCTATTGATAAGCTATACATATGTAAGTTATAAGAACTCTGTCAAGGGTACCAAAAAAATTTATAATTGTATCTTTAACTTAAAAGTTGCAATAACTGTCTATTGCATAACAATTTTTAGAGCCGTAGCTTCAATTACAGGGATAAAGACATTGATTTGCCTTCAAAACAATACCCTCAATCAATAATGCCATTGTATAGAAATGTAGCTTCACAACTTAGCAAGCTATTCATGATATATGATTCCTTATCTGTATAACTGTGCTACAGTTTCACCATTCCTCAAGAAGATAAAGAAAATAAAACATCAATATTGTCAACTTTTCAGAAAGTACAACGCTGAGGGGTGCAGAGAGAAAAAAAAGGGTGGCTCTGTTATTGCCAAGGTTATATGTTAAGATAGCACCTAGATATGAATTGAAAAAGACCTAGGGTGGGATTTAAGCTCAGGGAGTAGATTTCCTTTAAAATCTGTCAAGAAGGATATGAATTTATGGAATATAGTTCATCTTGCCCTAAGGTATGCAATAAAGTATTTCCAAAAGTATTTATCTCTCTCTGTTGATTATAAATGGGAACTCTGTAGACTAATTTACATGCAGATGACTATTAGAAATCAAAAGTTAGGTGAACTTAATTCCAGACCTCCCATGTTGATCCATTATAAAACATATGGAAAATAGAATTATTAAAGCCTATGTTTAACAATTTAGCATACAGAAGATGCACTCTATGCCTGAGTGATTCCTTGCTAGGTGGCTATAGGAAGTAGAGCTGTCAGTCAGTAATGAATTTCTTGTTCAACCTTATAATGAAAACCATCAGGCCAACTATACATGTACACACATATATATACACACACATATGTAAGTTTCCTCTTCTGCAGCATGATGAAGGCACATGCAGTTTGTTCCTCAGAAAGTATTCTGGAACGTGTACAGTATGAATAGCTAGCAAGCACTTAAAGCTGGTATGTGTGTAGGGACAGTGGAGAACAATCATCAGTAGGCTGAACTGAGTATTCAGAAGAGCTCAGTAAGATTGAGATAGGTTTAGGATCTACAGTACGAAGAGTGAGGACTGGGATTTATATTTCAGCAGGAGAAAGAGGTTTAGGCTTCAGACTTGGGCCAGTAATAAAAGAGAGATCATTTTTTTCCTTGTATTGCCTGTGAGGATAAACCAAAATCATCAAATCCCTGGTGGAATCCAGCCCTCCACAGATGCCGCAGGAATCCAAGAAAACTAACTTCAATGAAATAATGGTAGCCTTTTTGAATAACCCCTATCTGTTCTATAAAGCATGCTGTTAACCAGCATCTATACCTGGTAAATTCTGCTCATTAATCTTTCCAGCTACGATGAACTAAATTCAATCCTAAGAGTTAATGTCAGGATCTACAAAAACTTTCTTTGGGGAAGAGATTTTTCTCCAAATCCTTTAACTTGTTTTATCTATACCACACAATTTTCTGTTAGAAACATGGTTTTAAGTGGAGGTCACAAATTCACCCTAGAAATAAATTTCTGATTTTCATTAGGGTGATATACTACAGAAAAACGTACCACTAGGGTATAGAACTCAAAATCTTAGATCAGAATATTTTTTTTTCCTTATGCATGTGTTGCTCAAACAGAAAGTGTGAGGCCGATGCAAGTTTTACTAGGCAATGTTCCATGGCACATATTGTATGTGAGATAAGACTAGAAGATTTGCTCACTTGCTCTGAAACCACTTGAATCCGGCTCTTATCAGTGAAACTTTCATGGATAGTCAGAAAAGATGATGTACTTCTGATAAAGTTCATTAGCATTTGCACTGTTTTTTTCATTTTTTAATGTATTCTGATTCCTTTGTGGACATGAATGCATATATGAAGCGTTATAAAACACTCTCTTAACATTTATATCATGATGAGATGACTCATTATGGTTTATACATTTAATTTACACATAATAGTATTGTGGTTATATTATTATAACTGCATCTGTGGAACTGTAATGTGTTCATTCATACAAATGTGTGTCATTTTATCACAACTATACGCAAAGGAGTAAGCATGACATTAGGTAACATTTTGCTAAAATGAGGTTAATACGTTTATTTTCAAAGTGCTGTAAAACTTGTGTATCTATTTCTGGCTTTGTTTAGAACATATGGACAAATGGCAGCTAGACCTCAGTTTCAGATCTAGGATTGCTGGCCTGTAGCAAACAGAGTGTAACCCTGGTACTGTGTGAGCTGTACACTAATGCTGAAATGCAGACTTTCCATGACATCATGCAGTATATGCATTACAGCGTGCAGCCTCTGTTCCTCAGGTTGAAACAGAACACTACATAGAATTTGATACACAACCAGTCGATAAAATAAAATTACTTTTTCTCTCTTTCCTAGTTGTCACCTCCCTGAGTTGTGCATAGTTTATTTAACACAGAGAGTAAGCACACGTTCAAATTCTTTTAGTTTCCTCATTCAGTAATCAATGAAGTAATGAAAATGTAAGAAGAAATCTTCACATTTCTTACCTTTACCTTCTGCTTTTTTCTTCAGATTTTCAACTGCTTAGCTTATTTATGTGTTACTTTACTATTCATTATTCTTAAAAATACACTTGTTGTAGTTCAAAAGGAGAACACTTAGGTGCAACGCTATCATCACGGTATGTGATTGAGAGATTCTGTGTCAATTCAGAACATTAATAACTTTGATAACTTGTATATGATTACCAAGGTGATCCTTTGGAATCTGTTTTGCAGTCTTTGGAAGTGGGAAAAGGAGCTAGGTAGAATCATAGAAGGCTTTGGGTGGGAAGGGACCTTAAAGACCATCTAGATCCAACCCCACTGCCATGGGCAGGGACACCTTCCACTAAACCAGGTTGCTCAAAGCCCTATCCAGCCCGGCCTTGAGCACTTCCAGGAATGGAGCATCCACAGCTCCTCTGGGCAACTTGTGCCGGTGTCTCACCACTCTCACAGTAAAGAATTTCTTCCTTATATCTAATTTCAATCTACCATATTTTACTTTAAAACCATTTCACCTTGTCTTATTGCTACAGGCCCAACTAAAATGTCTGTTCCCATCCTTCCTGTAAGCCTCCTCTAGGTACTGGCAGGCTGCTATAAGGTCTCCCCAGAGCCCTCTCTTCTCCAGACTCGAAGAACCCCAGCTCTCTTAGCCCACCTTCATAGCAGAGGTGCTCCAGCCCTCTGATTATCTTCATGGCCCTCCTCTGGACTTGTCCCAACATGTCTATGTCTTTATGTTGGGCGCTCCAGAGCTGGATGCAGTACCCCAGGTATGTTCCTAAAACGTAGAATGTCTGTCTCACTTGACCACTACAGAGAAAAATACACTAAAAGTACTTCAATATGAACTTTTTTGTTGCCACTTTTGTGAGAATGAGATTTGCATTTTTCTCACTTATTATGTATTACCTAATTTATATTTCTACTCCAAATAATATTAAAACATGTCTAATATGGTCACTGATGAAGCCTGATCCTGCACAACTCTGTTATTTAGCATATTGAAGAAAACCCAACTGTATATACCAGTTAAAAGTATAAAATAATGTTATGGTTCTTCTCTAGCCTAAACCTAGTTGTTTCCCAAAGATTAAATGAAGCTTAAAATTATCTTTACTATTATATCAAACGGGTTTTGAATGTGTGAATGATAAATAAAAAGTTCTGTCTCATTAATTTCTAAGGAAGTTCATTCTAATGGAAATAAATTCAGGGTGGAAAAGAAATCTCCTTTACAAGGGAAGAAAAACATACATTAGAAGTAAAAGCATCTGATAAACATTTGTCACAGTAAAGTAGCACATCATTCTAGATCTTCCCAAATGTTTTCTGCAATTGTTTGTACAGACTGATGGTCACTGAAAAATCCTGCATATGACATATCTCTTAACTTTTAAAAAATAATAAAAATATTTGTATATAAACTTGTATATCAGTGTGCATTGTGTTGGAAAGTATAAATAAAATTTATAATTTCTTCATGTATGGTCCCAAAGTTTTCTTTTCTTGCTTTGTTTTTATTTTATCTCTCAGTATTACTCCTCAACATTTATGGCAACAAATATGTCCTCATCATTGATTCCTTACTTTATTACTGCACAATGTTACAAAAATTTCTACAAAGACCAGTAGCCTACTCTAGCAATGTTAATGTTTGAAAGGTCTCAAGGGTTTGAGTTTCCAATCAGGTGAACCGACAGGCTCTGAAAGTAATACAAACATGAAGAATCCAGATACAAAAGAGTACATTAACATTTTTCAAGCATTTACCTCGGGATTTTCAATTAGGTTAGACAGTCAACCTCTACCCTTTACAATGGGATATCATATTATTGAATGTCTAAATTTCCAAACTTATACAATTTAGAAAATATTTTTCCATAGAAAATTTTATTTGCACTCCAAAATTTTCAGATCTATTTCTTGTACAGAAAACAGGAACAGTCTGGTAAACTCCACTGATACATGTTCAAAGTGCATTTTCATGTTTTCTACTGTAGATTCAAATCTTGACGCCCATTAAGTCTCTTGCTTGTTAAGATTATTCATGTAAAGGACCAGAATTAAAAAAAAAAAATCTTGAATGAAAGCACACAGTCCAGTTAACGAGCTTTTGATTTAAGTATGTATTTAAATGCGTAGTTTTATAAACACTGGTTTTGCATAGTTTTTACACGTTATGAGAAGTATAGCAATCATGAAATACTTAGGGACAGTTTGCAAGCCCAGTAAAATTGCTGTGATAGACATGGATACATTATTTAAAAGAGAGAAACATTAAGGAGTTGTTGCAGACACAGTCATGCACTTCACTCTTAAGAAAGAAGCAGTAATATACTTTATTAATGTAAAGTAGTGAGTTATCAAAGTTCTATGGTAAGTGTGACAGTGGTTTAACAAGATAGGCTGGCAAGATGCAATTGATTATTTACTACGTAGAGGACAGGGTCATACAAAACTGTCAGGGAGACCCTCCTGTTATGGGGTTCAGAAAGGACCCCTTTGTATTCTAAACTCCTCCTCAGAGAGGAGTCTAAGTGCAGTTGGATCCAGACTTAACCCCAGGCTTGGTCAATGGTTCCTGTCTAAAAGATTATATATGTGCAATGAAACCTTTACATCACTTAAGTAAGATTTCATAGTTTATCATGCTGTTAATCACTTACTGAGAATCTGTTGCAGCAAGGAATCTCACAACCTCAATGAGTAACCTTGAGAGGGGTCCCTACTCAAGGGGAGATCCTGGCATGCAGGCCACTGCCATGCAGGAGAGCTCAGTGGGCCCTGGGCTGTCCGCTATAGATAAAGATGATTGACTTACACTCCCATTTGCATACCAGAAAGATGTCTGGGTCACTCTTCCAGGCAGCTTTTCACTACAATGTTGCCATCTAACCCCCAAAGTCTGGAGTAAGATGGATATAGCCATTACAGCCCCTACTGGTGGTTATGGCTTAAGCGGGGGTGGTGGTGGTGCGGTGTAGGGCAGGGGCAAGGGATGCATGCTACCACATGAGAGAATTGCCATATGCTGTTAACGTGCCAGTTATGGAACTTCTGTCACTGGATGCTCAATATAGGGCCAAAGACATCTGGAATGTCATAAGCACAGTTGACTTTAAGGCAGGAGAGTGAGATAAGTGACATCTTAAAGTCACTTTTGTATCTGTAATTCTACCTTAGTCTGACTAAAAATAAAATTCTCACATGGTTTCAGATGACAATTTTTTAAAGTAAGTGACTTAGATTTTAGGCACCACTGACTTCAGAATGATATTTCAGCTCCTTTTTCATTTTGCCCTCTCAGAAAATTTGACCTTGATGCTAATCACATTGTCACTATTCAATAGTACCTGATGTTGTGCTCTCCCCTGTTGAATAGATACAAGCAGCAGACAGACCATATACAGATTATTCTTAGTTCAAGTAGATTAATATTTAAGCTATTGTCCCCGTGGGTTGTTAGACACACCTGTGTCTACAACCACATGTATTTAGTGCTGGATGAACTGTGAGCTGTTTTGAGTGTCAGTTTGCTACATTTTCAGAAAATACATTTATTTCTAAGCAAGTAATAGTCTGGGGGGTTGTTATATGGAATCTCCATGGATCACTATTGGGTATGGACAGCAGCCACCTGTCAGAAATGTGAGGCTTTTGTTGTGTTGGTATTCACATTGTTTTCTTTGTAAAGTTTAGCTTTGGCTGGTCTAGAGCTTCTTCAAATGCATGACATGAAGCACAGCAGGCTAAAACTTTAAGAAAAATATGATAGAATCATGGAATTTATGGGGATTTGTTCATAAATATAACATCATATGCCTTAAGGTTTCCTTGGGGTGATTTTCTTTCTTTTTTTTTTTTTTTTTTTAGATCAAAGAAAACATTTTCACTGTAGAACATACCATATTAAAGAAATTCCAAAGTTGAAGAGATCCTTACATAACACGGAATTAAATGGAATTAAATGCTGAATTTTAGCGATGAGTATTAGTAGCAATTGGACAGTGATATTCTGCTAAAAATTGGCCTTCCTTATAATGTTTGCCAAAAAGAAAAAAGTTTACAGTCTCCAAGGAAATTCTATCTTGGAGCTCTCATATCATAAAGTTCCTCATAAATGTATGACCAAATGAAGTTATATACTAATTAATGCAATGCACTGTAGCTGGACAGCAGAGGACAAGTGAAGATAGAAGGATGTCTGAACTGACACTTCATTTCTAACCAGCTTAAATAACTAGTGTAATAAACTGAAATAGCTTATTTTAATGCATTTAGTTTGTGTCCTGACTTTGGCAAATTGTTTTAGATATTCATGAAAGGTCAGAGTCTAGCCCATAAAATGTTGTGATAAAATACTCTCCATTCAGCACAATGTTCAGTTCTTGAGTAGAAGGGATGTAGAGCAGATAAGGAACGCTTTTGTCAAAACTTTAGTTAAATGTAATTGTAGATACCATTCATATCACTAAATTACCTTGGCTGGCTGTGGGAGCAGGTGTCATTTGCCTAAATAAGTGTGTATAGATAGACACAAGGTCATTAACAAAAAAATTTGCCTTTAGTTCAATGGCCTGTATAATTTTCCCAGTATTACATAATACTATGTGATGTAGTAAGATTACTGATCCATTGTCCCTCAGAAATTAGTTTTATAAACCTGTGATTTTCCTTTGAATATGAAAATCATTATATGATTTTATGCACAATCACTTTAAATTTTTAGTAAGCCTTTCATGTTACTGAATGCGTTTTGTACAGATTCCCTGTCTACCTTGCGTATCTCTACCACGACTTCAGCTGTTCATATTTTCTTTATTTAGTTGAGGGTAAGTGAACATATTTGTTATATGTTCAGAGGAGTAACTTTCCATTGTAACAGTAAATATATACCTTTAACAAAGCAGTAAGGTAATGATCATTGCAGTCCTTAATGATAAATATGAAAGAATTCATACAGACCTTTAACCTGTATCTAGATAACATTTCCACAGAGATGGCTTCACAGATTTTTCCAGAAAATTTTCTTTGGTCTTTTTTTCCAAAATTTAGAGTACTCTATGAAAAAAAACCACCATGAAAACATCTTGGTTTCACCTAGTAAACAGATCTATTCTGTGAAATGTGTCTACTCTATCACCTGTCCCAAAGGCATAATGTTAGAGCAATTCCTTTAGTATGAAAAACTTAGGAAGCAAAGACTTGCCACTGTGGGAAAAAGAAATATTTTTCTTCTTACTTCACTTACATATCCAAAAAGCTGTATATTCTATGAAAAAAAAATCTTTTATTATATTTTTTTTCCAGATAAATTGTACATCCAAACAATATCACCTATAACCTCTGAGTATCATCTGCCTACTCTTGGTCAAACCACACAGCTGATAAAACAGTGAGAAAGATAAGAATCCCAATTGGATGGAATAAACAGAGAGATCTGAATTCCAGCTACAGCTTGATCCAGTGCAGTGTACTGCGTTCTTTCCCTTAGTAATTTCTTGACTAGGACATTATTTTAGACTATTAATTGTTTCAATTAACAATAGAGTATCTGAGGATTAGAATTAATGGTTTATCATTAAGATACAAAATATATGATGGCAAAATAAATTGTGGAATAGGAAATATGGATTTTTTGAAAGATAATGTTTTTAATTCTCTTAGGCCTTAGTCCAAAGCCTTCTTTAATGGATTGAATCAGGCTCTTATCATTCAGGTGTCATCTTTTATCTGTCTTCCCCAAGGCCTCGTATATTCTTACATACTGTCTTGCTTTCTGCAGCTATATCATGGCTATTCAGCTCTGAATTACAAACAACTATTTCTCTTATATGTAAGATTTGTGGTCTTTGTTTTATGGCTAGTTATTTAAACAATGATAATATACAGCTTTGGACACTTCAGTGTTCTTATCCCCTTTTTCTTGCGCCACCTATCTTAGATCATTCCAGAAGTCAAGACTTACCTGCACTAATGATCTTAGAAGAATTTTTTAGGATTGCACACTCAGATACTTTAGATGGCAAATTTTATACACGTGGGAAGTTCTTCATATTATATGTGGCATAGAACCTTAATTATTAAGGCAGGAAACAGACAGTATTCCCACAGTCCTTCACTGCAACTTTGGCACAGAGGCAATTACATCAGTCAGACAGGGCTCTGTCTGTACTCTTTACAGTTTGGGCCAACCATGCATACATACTTTTTTTCCTGTGACTGAAGGTAAAACCCAAAAAAGTTTTTACTCAGTAAATCCTAGATATTTTTTTCCTCAGTCCACTGTACAAGGACTTGTAGTATGAATAAGATTCAAAATGTTCCAGAATTCTCATGTTATGTTTACTTGATGCTCTGTCATAAATAAATTTTACCTCCTGCGAAACTTAGATCTCACTAGTATCACCAGTTCCACCTAACTGTAGCAGTTTTGTCAAGATATCCTAGAATAAAGCCAGGTGAATAGTGTAAATAACAATAACTACTAAGCACAAATGTTAAAAACAAGCCTGAAACATAATTCTTAATTTGAAATATGAGTGTACAACCTTTTGTGTGTGAACTAAATAAGAGAAAAATTATGAGTCTGCTGAGTTTATATGAATTATATGAGAAATACCTATTTGCTACCTCAGATATTTTTTAGAATTAAGAGTCTAAGTCTATCTGAAATTCCTTTGATTGGTTTTATATTTAAAATTTAATGTTCATTCAGTACATATCCAGCTCACAAAGCTGATCAAATAAGACAGACATATATAGGTAAAATAGAGAAATATATTTAAAATAAGTACGGGAAACTTATTCCATTTCACAAAATATTTAACATTGTCTCACTTTTTAACTTATTCAGCTAGCTGAACAATGTTCTTTAAAACAAATTTTCCTAGCTGATTTTTTTTTTTCATTTGGTATTTGTTATAGTTCAGGAAGGATTTATTTTCCCTGTAGATAGAAAAGGAAAAGGTGCTTCTCTGTATAGCAGTGTGAACATGTTAGCACATGTCTAACACCCACGAAAGGCTAAAGAAATAGAAAATGTCTGGCAAGTATTCTAGCAGAACAGAAATATTATTTAAACACAGATTTCCCATCAGGAATCTTGTTTTGCTCTATTCCATATTTTTTATCACTTAAGTAGTGGCCTGAAAACCAGAAGTTGAAAATATGCTTGATATATATTCTTTAAATTCTCACTTGTTAGTGCCTGTGGGACAAGTAATGTTCCCAGAAGGAAATATAACTCTTTCTTTATTATGACTATAATTATTTCATTAAGTCCCCTTTAGGGCTGCAATGGCTGGAACTGTCATAAAATACAACGTGGAATTTGTCGTAGAGGTTGGAATTAGAATTTTATTTCAGCAGTATTCTGAGGAAACTGAAGAGTTTTCACACAAAATTAGCACAGCCAAATTCAGAAGGAAGTAACTTCTGAAAAAAGGCACATACGTTTAAGTATGTCTTGTATTTATTAAACCACTAATTGCATGCAGTGTTTGATATTATGTCTCTTAAAGGCAATTTTGTAATGTTTAGCACTGTAAAAGAGCCAATGACCTTTGGAAAGGGTTATTTTCTTGAAGTGCTGTCCTATCCCTGTTGAAGTTACCAGCTTTGACTTGTTCAGGATTGGACTCCTTCAGCTGAAATGAGGATCACACGGAGCCGGGTCAACAACCCTGAGGATGACTGACTTCTATTAATAGCAAGATCTTTTGTGCCAATCCAGCTGGTAAGGGAACAAGGTGCTGACATTCAGGAAATGTAGCAATGAATGGCAAAATAAAATTGTTTGGATGATATACATCCTGGAGGTATTGTGCTTGTATTATAAGTAAGGCAGTTCATATTACCCCTTCTGTGTTTATGCAGCACTGTAAAGCTAATAATGTAGAACTGATAGATTTTCTAATAAAGCATTATTAAAAATATCTGTTCTGTGGTCCTTTCACCCCTTAGTTTTGACTTCTTGTGGCTGATGGTGTTGCACTTAAAATTTCTGACCAGTTTATGGTGTTCCCTCTATTTTGTTTTGTAACATCTTAATTGATTCTTTGTTCCTGTTCGTTAGCAACTTGACTTAATGAATTGAATGGAAAGGGTGTGATATTATGTGCTGAATATTTTATACCCTAATTTAACACGTCTTAAAACTGAAGAAGCACAAAATGATCATCCTGTGGCAAAGGGTACAAAATCCCACTTCTTTCTCTCACACTTAGTTCACTTGAACTAGAGGTTGTCGTAGCTTGAAGTGGTTTTCTGTGTCTCCATAGACACAACGAACAATGGCTTCGATTTCTGCTCAGATTCAGAAATTGCTTTCAAGAAATCTGCAAAGCATTATTTTAGCACTTGCCATGGTGGAGTTTGCTTTTCAGGCATTCCTGAGGGCACCGCTCTTTAGCTGAAGAGACTACACCACAAGAAGGCAGGGCTGAGGAAGACAAGGCCACTGCATTAAGTACACTCTCCTGAGGGAAGTACGTAGCAGTCTCAAATCATATCCATTAGAACTCAACAGGAGATTTCTTGCCCATAATCTCACTGACATTCAGCTTAAGTTGAAAGCAATGACAGTTGTGAGAAAACTGTTACCACATTATGAAAGAAATGTCAGTGGACTTTCAAGTGCCGCTTTCTGAAATAGAAATAAGATATGTGCAAGTAGGATAAATTTTTATTTTCTTTTGAATGAGATCATGAGTTATGTTGCTGAAACTTGCTTTAAAATATTTTAAATATGGAAATATGTTACAACAATGTACAACAATGTTACAAAATAATTGCTCTGCTGTTGGGATTCCTTGTGTAGTTGCAATCCTAAGCTTGGATAAATGTGAGTGTAAATGTGAAGCAAAGGCTTCACTTGTCATAATTTTGCTAGTTAAATGAGGAATAAATTACCATTCTAGTCATATGGCTGCTCACAAAGCCCTAATCAATTCCTACCCTATACTTAAGCTCCAGAAGTAAACCAAAACAAAACAAATCAAAAGCAAAACAAATAAACAAACAAAGCTCTAAAAAGCAAATCCCTCAAAATATTGATGGTATCAGTAGGAAAGTGCATTGAGCAACTACAGATAGGAATCCAGGCCATCAGTAATAATGAATGAGTGGTGTAGACAGAATATATGTAAGGTTATCTATCTCCATTTTATTTATATATGCTTCAGTGACAAAAAGATCTTCAAGACAACTGCATTCACAGTGCCATTTGGCCAGCCTCTCATTAGGTTTTTTTCAATCAACACAATATATACTCCAAACTCAACGAAGGGTTGTGAAGGATGTCAATTGAGCCATGCTATTCCCTGAAACAGAAACATAACCAGAAGAAACAAGGGTGTGTTCCACATTTTCCCCCATTGCTTGCCTAAAAGAATACCAAAACATGATTTACCTCCTGTAAATGCCAGTTTAGGATGCTACAACAAAGAAGGGGATAGAACAGTAGGAAGGAATCACAATTATGAGAAACTCATTGATTTGTGTTTAGTGAACAGCCTAGTTCTTTCCAACTTCATGTTACCTAACAAACACAAACTCACCAGATGGTGAATCAGAAAATCAAATAGATTATATTCAAACAAATGTAAAAGCACATTGAACAGTCGTATCAAAAACAGCCACAATTTTAAGTTTGCCAAACTGAAAATAAATCCAAGAAAGAAATCTCATGATGGACTGAGTATCTATGAGAGACAGAGGCAAAGACTAGAATGGAAGAAAAATGAGCTGCACAATGGAATTCAGGCTTCAGTACTTCAAGCCAAAACCAAGGAAGCCAGCCAAAGAAAAGCACTAGAAAAAAAAATACTAAGAAAAATAAAGAACAGGGAGAGGAAAAGAAGAAGCAAGCAGATAAAACACAGAAAAGCAAGTGTGCCTTATAGTGTGAAAGCACAGTGTGAGAAAGTGAAATTTAGAAATGTGGAATAATACAGAAATTTCTCATTGATTTCAAAAGCTCAAAAGAATTCATACTACTCTAATACAATGTATATATAACTTAAAGAGAACAAGCTGGATTTAGGACCATTAGATTCTACACAGAAGACTTATGCTGAAGTCTTCAATTTAATTAATTCTCAAATTCAGATTAATTCTCAGTCAATAGCAGGGCTAAATTTCAAAGGCAAATGATATACCACAGATATTTGGTAGAAGTTTGATTTGATAGACCAGGGTATAGTAGATAAAGTAGACTCACATTTTGGAGTACCTTTCTGTCATGTGAAATGTCAACAGTTGTTAATGTTCTCAGGACAAGAACACAGCTGAACATGAAGACTAGCATCAAATGTATGTCTTCTCTTTCATCACTGCTAACATCTAGAATATGAAAAGGTAGATAGAGATCCAAGTACTGTTGATACTATGGACACAACTGAGACAAAAATCTGAAAAAAATATTTGTAAAGTAGAGGGCTCAAAATTATGACAAAGCTTTCAGATACTAAAAGAGAAAAAGATGTTTAATATGGTAGAACCGTTCACCAATTTCAA
Source organism: Falco rusticolus (assembly GCF_015220075.1). Taxonomy (NCBI): domain Eukaryota; kingdom Metazoa; phylum Chordata; class Aves; order Falconiformes; family Falconidae; genus Falco; species Falco rusticolus. Next base: position 58,196,196 of record NC_051193.1, on the reverse strand, counting down.
TAGAACTTTAATGATGCAGAGAAACCCCATAAATGCAGTAATATCAAGGTGAGGAAAAGTACAGACTGTATTCACTTAGCGTAACAGTGGAGGGACTCGAAGGTTCTCAGTAGAAATTCTTGCCAACACTGAGACATTTCAACTCAAATATGTTAATAGGTGACTGAGAGTTTAAAAGTGTTTTGTAGAAGAAAGACTCCTTCAGAAAAGATATCTGAGATACACCTTGCCTGCCTGGTTTAAGACATCTATAGACTATGCATGAGCTATGACAGCTCCCATGGGCTGCCTGACAGGTGCATTACTATTGTCTGCTGTTACTACACAAAGCAACACCTAAAACAACCTTGTACATCTTTAGGGCAGATATCTAAAGTTAGGTTAGATGAATATATAAAGTTCTGATTTATGGGTTTTTTTTCACTGAAGGTAAGTTGTTTTTAACAAAACCTGGATCTGAAACGTAACTTCCAGCAGCTGGTTTTCACCAAAATCAATTAAAAGTTCATGCAGCTTGCAACTGGGTGTGTACTTTTGACTCCCCTGTGACAGTGTGAAGTAGAAACAAAATGGTTTGGAGAAATGACTGCAGGCAACAGCAAACAAGGGCAGAAAAGACATTATTTGAAAGCAGGTAGTAGATGATATTGGTATCAGTCACTGTGTACATAACACAGCTTAATGAAACTGAAGATGCACTAGGAAGTACAGATTTATTCACCTACTGTGAGAGTTTTGCACAGTGTCCTGGTATACAATCACCTACATATATTAAAGAAATGATTAAGTAAAAGATCTAAAAATTATTGCCTACATCAGTCCCCAGATTTTGAGCTTTTTTTACATCATTCACACATTTAGCCAATGTTCCTCATTCTGAAAACAGTGGATTCAAATATCTATGTGAAGCTTTCCCATTGAGGATAAAGAAATGGACAAATAAAACCTGAATAAACTAACTATCATCAAAAATTAATAAAAATAATTAGGTCAATATGAAGAAAGATAAATTATTCTAAAAATTAACATGATTTCCTGGGAAAAGGCTTTTTCTCAGTCTTTGAAATAATCAAATTCTGATCTTCATAAAGACTTTTCAAAGCTTTTAATAGACTCTGTGACATGATGTTGGACTGTTATTTTTGGATACTGTTTTTTAAGCACCGCTTGCTGAAGCTCATGAAAATATTTGAACCACTGCCTCAAAATTAATAATTAAACATGAACATACAACCAATTACATTTTATCAATAATTTCATTCTGGTTATTATTGGGCCTTGTCTTTTCATTGCTAACTTAATGTCATAGTGGTACTAATCCGAGAACTATGAAGCACTGAAATCCCAAACATCTATTACTCCTAATCAAGTCAGAAGATGACAGTTACATGTTTCTACTTTACTTTGTATTGCCCAGAACGTATAGCCAAAAAAAGATGCAGGGTCCATTAAGGGATGCCATAAAAAACATTTTAAAAATCAAATTCTGACTCTGGTGAATCTACAATAAACTACACTGGGTGTTTTTTGTCATTCTGCAATCATTGTAGTCCAGGAAACCAAGTAACTAGTAAGACACTGTTAAGTTAGAGTCTCTCAGATCTCAGAAACAAACTGTCCACTCTGCTGTTTGCAAAATAGAGATGTACAAATGAGTAAAGAATAAAATGACTCTGGCAAAAGTGTTCCATTTTAGGCATAGAAAATTGAAGAGCACATTCTTTATTATAAACTTTTTTTTTCTATATCATAAGCTTCAACTTGCTTTTCTTTGATAATCTGTTCTATTTTTTCAAAGATCAAAAACCTTATTATCCCAGCAAACCCCATGCTGAGCTTTCCTCTTATCCTTTCCTGATTGTTGGTATTGTTGCAACCTGTTCACAGTAAATACATCAGATTATGTTTCACAGTTTGCTCAAGCTTTTCCACCTCAACAAAACTGTCAAAGCATTATTTGAAACAAAAACACACATACAAGCAGAAAAATACTATCTTGACAGAAAGTTTTCATTCTTCATTTACACATAGAGTTGATACTTTACTTCTTACAAACATCAGGCTCATCTTATAAATTGGATTTTTAAGGTAGTTTCAAATAAATTAGTTTTTAATGCCCAGGCAATCTATACTTCCCAGAAGGTGAGGCAGGGTTGAAACACAGGCAGCAGCTGAAGAATTTTATGCATGTTAAAGCACAAGCAGAAAATTAAACTCAGATTTTGCAAAAAATAACATTTTTTCAGAGTAAAATGAGGATAAATTCATTAAATATGTTGACTCCAATTACAGTTGACACAGAATATCTCAATAAACTTGAAAAAGAGAAGGGAGATGGCAGGTTCTGAAGGACAGTTAACGTGAGAGAGTAAGTCAATATGGATGAAATTAGAGGACTAAAAGGAGAAGAGAAATGTAAAGCAAATTCATGCAAAATCTACATTTTTGTCATATATCAACCCAATTAATATTTTCTTAATGCATGTCCTTTAAGAGTGTGTTAACTACTTTTCAGATATGGGTGAAAAAAGATTAGACTTCAGGTCTAGTTTGTTTTTTTCTTTTTCTCCAGTTCAGGACAGAAAATGCGAATAGGTGGTTTGGAAGATGTCTAAATACTATCTGTGAAATCAGGTTTCATACTTCAGCTCTTAATGTATGCTTAAACTTTAGACTTGGAAACTTTCCAGTTGTTTCTTGGTTTACGCTGTTATCCTTCATTTCTAGTTCTAACAACTTTGCTTTAAAAAGAATCCTGATGATGGCTCTTGAGTTCAGTCATTGCTGAGCAGGCGCTTAAGCTTTCATGGTGAACTGCGCTCCCTTTGACTGAAGTCCCCTGCAGTTCCAACTGGCTGTACCGTTTCTGTCTCTAGCTGTACATTACAGAAGAGTTAATGGGATTTACTGTAACGACTGCATTTCAGTAGGTGATAAGTTGATCCCCGTTCGTACATCTTAAAAAGCACTCGGATGGCAATTTATTAATAACTATTCTCAAAAGTTTTGTTAATAATTCCCCATGTATAGAGCACAGAGCAGCCATCATTTCACATTACCAGCACACAGGAGTGGTGCTTGGACAGTAGTATATGCTGTGTGTTTAACACTTCAATTGTTGTGCCTCCTATCTAATCGCCTAGATTTTAAAGGGCTCACACACAGTTGCTACAAAGAGAGAGAGTTTTATCTTCCAGCTGGCTTATCCTCCCAGTACTTATCCTCTAGTTAGCTCTTGCTCTTTTTTCAGTCTCTATCCCTTTGAAAGGTTTAGAGAAAACACTTCAAAGTGTTGTTTTTCAAAGATGTGATACTTAAGATAAACTCCCCTCCAGTCTGACCCTCTTCTCATATTTCCCATGTCATGAACATTCACATTCAGCTTTCTCTTTTCCAATTTGCTGCTGTTACATCCAGTGGCCAAGCCTTGCACTCACTTCCAATAGGCAATCAAAATATATATAAGTATAAAAAATAATTAAAAAAAAGAAAGACAATAGTTTTTCATTTAAGGGATTCTGTTAAACAGTTTCCCATGAGTTTGGTTTTACCAGCCTGCCTGTGAGTAAGCAGATTGAACAAGAGGATTCAACATTAAAAATGCACTGATAGTGTACCTAATCCATAAAAAAATTGACACATTTTTCAAAAAAACATTAAAATAGTTTAATGTCCAATTCTAACTGAGTTTCAGAAGGAACTAGGAGGAACTAAAGGAAGATAAATACCAAGAAATATTCTGGTTGTAGGAAATGTTGGTTATCTCTGTAGCTAGCTATGCTGGTTGTCTGTCTGATCTGTAATTTGCTATTAGGTGCAAATACCGTGCAATACAGATTGTCTTGCCCTTTCCCTAGGTTAAAAGGGTTCTTTGTGATAACTATGTGAGGTGGCCCAGCTACAAAGGCAACAAGTAATGTAAGAATAGTCCACTAACAGTCATGTAGTGTATCTATATCAAAGTATAATACTCATTATGTGAAGCCTCATATCAAATGCAAACTCCACCAGCTCAGATTAAGTGCCTTACAGTTCTACACTCAACACTATCTTCAGGACTCATGTCTTTGTTTTATTTAAAACAAAACAATACAAAACAAAACAAAACAAAAAAAAACCACCACCAAAACCACCACCGACAGAAACAGTCTTCCTCACAAATACAGTTACTAAGCATTCTGGCTAACACATGATGCAATGACAAAGAATTGTTCTTCACCCTCGGCCTATTTAATTTCCTCTTGGTTTTCTAACCAATTCAAGTGCATTGCCACTTAGATGACACTTGATGCAGGACTTGTGTCAGCCAGGGAAGATGACTGAGACTGATAAGGTGTTCTGCAAAGTGCCTGATTAGGTGTGCTAGCTTTTGTAATGACTTGGTGGTATGCAAAACAAATAGGTCATGTTGCCCTTAGCCTGCTCCTTAGCATGCACTTGGAATTGGCACCATGTCATCCCTGCCACCTGCTCATTGACAGGTAGGACAGAACAAAATGATGTGTTCTGGCGAATGGATGTCCAGCAGCTCAATCGCTGATGCAGTAAATAAGGCAAAAGGGAACAAATACTCATGAGAGACCATCCCAGGGGAGAGATCCCCTGCAACTGCCAGCACTACCAGCCAGTCATTCTGTCCCCCATCCCCTGACTACTCTTATCTATGGAATCATTATACTCAGTAACTCTGGTTGGCTTTGTGTACTCTTGTAGGTGATATATTTGAAAACTTGTCTAGACTCAGAATGGTAGTGCTGGAAAGTGTTAATTTCAATGGCTCACTGGCTAACTTCCAGGCCACACTTCCAAAGACTGTGATATCTTGACTTAATAGTGGCATGGGACATATAAAGAAGGTTATGCTGCAATGACAGCAAAAACATTGCCATTTTAATAGAATTTACAACCTAGTTTCATTTATGTTGTGTACTTTTATATATACTTACTCATGCCAGAATATTAAAAAAGAGCAGAAGTAAACCCGATCATAAAGACAAGATACTAAGAAAGAAATGTTGCTTTTTAAAATGTCATTCCTTCTGGGATGTGCGTTTCTTTAGGGAGCCACATTATGATCTAAATAAATTGCTGCAATTATGGCTCTGATTCAGAAAAGCACTTCAGCACATATTTAACTTAAGCATGAACTTGGCATGCATGCTCCTGAGGCTGGCTTGTGGTGATATCACTGTAACTGAAGATAGAAACCCTACACCTTGAAACCTTTACCTGAAAGTAAAACTTTCAGACAATAACTCAACAAAATAAGTCACCTTTCGGCAAGTATATGCTCAGTATCATAAAATCTACTATGCAGCTGAGTTACAAACATTGCTTTCCCCAGCTTCTGACTTATCTTGGAATAGCTCTGTTGCATTGATGAGTGCTAACTAGTTTTATCAAATTAACACTAGCTATTATGGGTGTCCTTGAAGGAGAAAAAAAAATAAATTCATTTATTTCATGAAATAAGGCAATTCAAACTTCAGCCACCACCCTTACTCAATACCGAAAATATTTTTTTAGAAAGAAATTGACCAAGAGCAATATATAATTATAATATAATAACACGTAAGAAAATAATATGGCCAGGATAGATAATTTTGAGAAAGATGAAATTTTAATCATACATGATTTTTCAACATTTAAACCCTCCTCGCCAGCTAAGCAACTAGGAAATAAATATTTATTTAAAGTCCAGCAGACCTATGAATATTTTCAGAAAAACCAAATAAATCCCTACAGCAACATCTTAAATCAGGACCCTTTTAATATTTCCCACCTTTGAACTTAAGACACAGATATCCAGCTTCATCATGACCCATTCTAGGCCACCATTATCTTAAAGAACTGATTGCCTTTGCTTTCTTCCCATTGCCAGTCCTGCAAGAAGTGCCATACGGAGAAAGAACTGGAGAAAGCTCAAGGATTTTACCCTCCTTCTTCTTATTCCTTCTTTAAGAAATAAGTACTTTTTTCTTACACCAAAGCACCAGCTGTTTTTAAATGAGGAAGTCAGTGAGTTCTTTTTGGTAACTGAGGTGAAAATAAACTGTCTTGCTTCACCTGCCTTTAGGGAATCTTGAGGAACATAAGGGACTTCCCAGTGCAGAACCAACAAACTAAACATCTCTAAACTCTTCTCTGCGGGTCTAACTATTGTTCATGTATAGTCTTCATGTTTTGTAAATTTGAAGAGGCAACAGTGAGCAAGGCAGTATGCTTTAGCAGGGCAGGACCCTGCAAAAAAAAAAAAAAAAAAAAAAAAGCAAAAGAGGGATAAAGCAGCAAGACGTAATTTGGTAGAGACTTTGAAGGCTCAGTAAATATTCATAAAGGAAATATTAAAAAAAAAAAAAATTAGAGGCAAGGATCTGAAGTCTGTGTGACTGCTTTAGGCTGAATCCCTTAAACTCCTTCTCAGGGATAGCTTTCTTCTTTTTGCAGAATGCTGTTTCCCAACATGATTTTTAAACCTTTGGGTCTGGACAGCTCTATGAAGTAAAGGTCTTCTCTGACTCGTTAACTTCCCATGTTCCACTTTCTGCTCCTATGTTTAAAGTTTAAGAATGAATGTGGCAGCAAAGTTCTAATAACAGTAGGATGATTTACGGCCAAAGACTATAGAATAACTTCATATTTGAGTACACATTGGGATTTGAGAGAATCCTTATAAATAATATTGAAGAACAGTGAGAGTCCATAAATAAAAACCATAGAGGCCAAGAACATAAATACTGTGCAATGCCTTGTATGTGAGGTTGTACCAGAAACAAGTCTTTAAGCAGAATTCTAGATCAGAGTCTCCTTTTAGCTGCAATGATATAATTAATCCTAATTAATCCCATTACCTTTTTAAAACTACAATAAATTGTGTGTGTGTGAGAGAAATAAATTTGATGTAAATAGTGTGTGGTATAATATCACTTCCTGTTCCTGAGCCAAAAATAGAAATTGTTGTAACTAATAAACCATGAATACTGTAACTGCTTGCTGTAAATGTCTAACTGGACCTATCATCTGACACTTCTTTACCCTTTTTATGAGACAATCAATAAAACTTGTCATGTTGTTCCTTTTTATGGCTCATTGAGCTCTTATCAAATACTCAGTGAACTATTGATTAATGGACAAACTGAGGAATATCAGCTTTTATTCACCTTGACACAGGGTTTCTGTGAACAATAACACTTTAAAATGCAACTTTGCAGAGGTTTAATTCTTGATTGTGAATCATACATGGAATTTTAGATGTTTCTCAGCATCATCGGTTATTCATCTCAGAGTGTTCTGGTCCATGAAATCTGCAATTAAAATCAAATGCTAAACAGAATTCTAGTCCTTTTATATGGTAAGTCAGGATTTTTCGTTCCACTTAGATCAGTGCAGAAATACAACTGGGATCCATCAAAGCATAAATTTTATTTGGCTAAAAAGATTACATGTTGCCAATTAAATGATAAAATGATAATTTTTTTGCATCTGGTTGCAAATGAGACAAAGTTACTTTGGTCTGCCCCAAGCCAAGACAAACTAGAATTCCTATTCATAACCATAATTTTCTTTTACTACTTGTGCTTTTCTCCCCTCAACTCTTCAAGACCCCTGCAGTCTTCATTAACCTCCTCATTTATGTTCCCAGGAAAGGTTGCAACATTTTCTTTGGGAGACCAATATTTTCACTCTAGCTGCTGATTAAGATAAATTCCAGTAGTTGCTATGTATTTATATATATGTGGAAATAGGAGAGGTTACTGTTCTTCCCAGAACTTAAAAAAAGCTCAGGCTTTAGTTTTTGTATCATTGCTTTTTCAATGCACCATTTTTAGCATCACTTCTTTGTTGGAATCAATAGTTAATAAGCCTATTTTGGTTCTGCATGCATGTGTGTATGATAGTACCCAAAAGCTCGTAAGATGGCTCTTTACAGGCTTTTCAGTCTTTACCCCCCCTTTTGGTGTGGTGTGATATGATAGTAAGGTTTAATCTGTCTATTTTTTTAGTGGGTTTTTTGTGTTTTTTTTTTAACATTTTTATGCAATTAGTCTGCTTCCTTATTCTTTTTCAGTAAAGCTGCAGTATAGAGACACCTGCTGGGAAATGAATGAACAGAAAAAATTGCAAATATCTATAATCATAATAAATTATAATATTTATAATCATAATGTTAATAATAACAATAACAGCAATAATTTTTACAGCTTTCAAGATGGAAAGTATTGGCTCACCTTATTTTTATTTGGTATTTTTCATTTCTGCGGAAACCTTATTAACTTGATCCAGAAACATTCTAGACAAGGTTGTTCAATTTGAATATTCAATCTAACTCATTAAAACAGAGCTTAACCTATGCACAGGTTTTAACCTCTTTCCACATATTTTGCCTGTTCAGTATCAATCACAGAGAATCTTTCTGACTGGACCCAGGAGTAAGCAATGCCTTATGCTAAATTCTACACATTCATTTTGGAAGTTTGATTATTTGGGAAAATCAAATGCTATATCTAATGATTCTATATAGCAAAAAAGGAGAAGAGAATATGACAAAATAGAAGCTAGGGAACATATTACTGGAACCCATACTGTGTCCAATATGTTCACACAAATGGATAGTTAAAGTTAATGCTTCATTTCAATCTTATGTTGAAACTTTCTTCTCACATTAGATTATAATCCCCCTATTAGTCATATTATTCAATAAAGTCTTCATTAGTCAGAAAAGCCAGGATAATATACTTGGTTAATAAGTATTTTATTATTTTATAATGGCTTTGTTTGTAAAACTTATATTATACATTGAATATCTTATTTATTTAGGCATCTAATGGTAAACAGTAGGGTTTTTGTTGTTTACTCTTTTCTGTAGTTTCTGTCATAAATCATAAGAAAACAGCTTCCTACTCTGCTTCAGAAGTCTCCTAAGAATAAATGCTGTAGCACATGCTCCAAAACATTTGCAATGATAGCTCCATGTGCTTATGAGTTAATACATTCCTGGAAAAAATCATTCTAGCAGTTAATATTTTATGAAGTTTCCTAAAAAAATAAATCATATAAACAAGTTAATATAAAAACTGTTAAACTTTTCTTTTTTTTTTTTTTTTTTTTAATTTTGCCACCAGTGGGAACTAATAACATTTTCCAAATGATCACACTAAGGAATAAATTCACAAAAGTACTTTTATGCTGCAGTGGTTTGTATTACAGTTCTTGGCTTGAGGCATCTTGCTACCAGTGGAAATGACAGCACTGAATCAGGCATTTTCTTAGGCATGACAGCTGAGGGAGATTCACTGTTTACTTGAAGGAATACAATCAAGTTTCATCCTACATCTTATCTAAGAAGGCTGATCCCCAGACTGCAGGACAGTCTGGTACACCGGCCTTGGTGCACCCTCTGCTTTCTAAGGAGCCTAAGCTGGGCTGGGGAGGGTCAGGCAAGAACACGGTATTGAGGCTTAGTAACAAGGGCGCGGTGGAAGGGAAAGCTCCAGTTCAAACTCTTCTCCAGTTAGTATGCTATGTTTAGGTATGTGGGAATCTATTACGATGTGTGGAGCAACTTCAACAGGAAAGAGTGTTTTGTAAACTTGAGACAGCAACACATTTCTGTATGGGCAATTTGGTCATATAACTCTATTATACTCCTTTCATATTAATAAAAGGAAATTTTCAAGTGCAGATAAACAAAACAAATTCTTACCGCAGCTACATAAAATACTGTTCTTTTATATGAGGAACACAGTAACCAAGGTGAATAATCACTTCTCTAATACTTAAATTCCTGAATGAAACCCAGCTCTGTACCTTCTGCTTTTTATTAGCCATAAAGCTCCCGAAACTACTTCCCACATGTTTTGCTACCAGTCACTTAAGAGTTCAGATATTTTCTAAAACAATTAATCATGTCCTTTGCAACTTCCATCTAAACTTGTAAATATACCTTGTTATGTTCTATATGGGATTCTATTGCTTAATTTCTTCGTTTTTTCTATTAGTGGATCTTCTGACACCATTAATTCTTGATACCTAATAGGTACCTATAGAAAGGGTGATATTGTTATTCCTCCAGCAATCTCTGTGGTAAACTTGAGTCAGGACAAGAATAAAGAAATCATTTCTTGCCCAACCCAGCATTTATTAAAAAAATACTTCCTCCTGTAAAGTAAGATGCTGTATTGCTACCTTTGGGGGTAATTTTCATCCAGTACTATCCAGTCTATATGTAACTATTATGTGAGTTAGATGTTCAACTTCACCTGGTTTTTATTTAAGCTTTTCATATTTGGTATATTTTATCAATATTTTTTGGTGGGGGGGCGAAGAATTGTTTGTCTGCAACTTAATTCCTTTTCATGACACTCCAGTATTTTTCTAGGCTGTATCTCTTTGATATCAATCTACCTACTACCAATTCATGTATAATTTTTGTCCCAGGTCGTGTTGACAGCTACAATGTTACATGTGTCTTAGTGACATCCTAACTAGAAATCTGAATTCAAAATATATTTTCTTGTCAACTTTACTTCTGTGTCTAGTTTAAATAGAACCTTAGATAACAACGAATGAAGAGCACCAAGCAACCTTCCTAAAGACTTTGAAATTATATTTTTTTCTAACAATCTGAAATTAGACTCATGAAAATGTTGTCTTCCTTGATATTGATTGTGTTCATTCTGAGAGGATACTCAGATTTTACATACAAGTGGAAAAATAAATGCTTTACATATGCATATGTAAATATGCAAACATATACAAAAATATATGTTTGCACAGACACATATACATATAGACAAGCATATATATATGCTATAAATAGATAACCTATCATATAAAGTGCAATAATGAAGCTCTTTGAAGTGTATCTTTGAGATAACTTATTCTGTTATTTTAATTTTACATGTACACACTTCTATTTCAAGTTCTTTCTGCATGTTTCTCATGACCATCAACTTCATCGTACAGCACACAAAAATAATATATATTGCTATTAACATTCTTACAATAATAATGATTATTCTTTGTGTAGTGTACAACACGACTACCCTTCATTGTGCAGGGCTTATTAGCATTGCTTTCTTCATTGAAGTTTCTTATTACTTCTTTTTTTCAGCATATAGATTAATATATAGTCACAGATCATTAATAAATTTAACATGTTCTAACCATTCTGTGTAAAAAGGAAGCTCCTTGTATGTCAGTGTCATGAATCTAGTAGTATAAATTGAAGAGATAGTTCTAAAAGTAGTTAGATTTCTGTATCTTAAAAACTATGAAAAACAACTATAGCTCAGCTTAATGCAAGCTAGCATTTGTAAGTTAACCAGCTAACTTTAGTCAGGAGTAATGTCTTAGCACAACAACATAGTTAAAAGAAATATACCATTGTTCCATGTAGTATATCAAGCTCACCTCATCAACATAGGACTTTCTGCCAGGCTTTGACATAAATTTTAAAAATTATGTAACATGAAGCAAAAGACAATGGCTAACTTGATTGTAAATGAAAATTGAGACAGAACAGGTATTATTAATTATTTTTAAAGCATGTGTGATTAAAAAAAATAATATTTACAACACTTAGAGTCACCTAAGGGACCAATGTAATAAACATCTTGTATCAGCCACTGGATCATTTATCAGTCCAGAAGAATACAAACCAGTTCATGTGTTACCTACTTTTTTAAAACAGCTGCCATAGTGAAACCTACATATTAACAAACATAGAATCTATTTTCATTTAATAGCAACAAGTCTGCAGAAAGACCCGCTGAACTCTGAAATATATGCATCTTGCTCCATAAAAAACACTATGAATTCACCTTTTGTTTGTGATTCCAGGATACTTTTATTTTCTTCTGTACCAGATGCTACTTCAGGAAGTCTGGCTATAGCTACTGCTATAGCATTAGTATTATTGTTCATCTCCTTTTCTCTCTCATAAGAGAGCAGGGGTCCTGTTGTTTTTGTTCTTTTCCAATAAACGTTACCATATATGTAAAATAAAACATGAAAATAGGACAGTTCCATGAAATTGCTTCTTGTGCCAATGTGATTAAGGAGAGCACAGAAAACATTATCTGAACGAGAAAAACTAATTGTTTTTAAAGTGATCTTAAATGTACCCTTACTTCTTTTAACTAAGATGAAATTTAATCTGCCTATTTTATCTTCTCTGACAGTACTTGGGAGTTCAGCTGCTACTCAGCTTGCCACAATGGGGCTAAAGACCAGGTAATAATGTCTTAGAGCTGAGGAGGCAACAGTTAACCCTGATACCAGTGCTAGCTGAACAGGACTACTGCTCTAGTTCCAGCACAACATTTCAAGTCTATTTTGAAGGCTTTCATCTGAAATTAGTTTGATAATAATGATTCGAGCACCCAAAAATAATTGGACATTACTCCTTCTGATTCATCTTCCCTGATGGCAGGTGTTAATGAGTAACCTGAATAAATTAGTGGAATAGATCCCGGAGCAGGTGGTCATGCAACATGAAGAATACCACTATCAAAGTCGATATTTCTTAATCCTGTGTTAATGTGTTCTCATAGGTTTTTCTTCTTTATGTATGAAATATTCTAGCAATCAGATGAATATTCTCCTTAATCAAATAGTTCCTGGACTGCATTCATGTAACCACAATGTTAGGTGAAATTCCTATCCTTCTTGACAGCAACATAAATGGTGGAATTGTGTTCTCAAAAGGCAGTAAGAGGACCAAATTCCAGATGAGACATCTAAGTCTATATAGCCATGTAAGACACAAACAAAACTCTTCACTAAACTATATTCTTCATCTTGTTTGAGGTCAAAGTCTCTGTATTATTTAGAAGTAGATTGCATTGTCCACTACAAAATTGAGAAAGGGAAGTAATTTCCTGTGAGTAACCACATACTGTTTTTTTATTATACCTCTCCAAGAAGGTGAGAAATGTACTTGTCTCTAACATCAGCTAGAGGGATCTGAAGTGTCTTATTGTTGCACTAACACATTAAATAAAGCCCAGTTTTAACCATAATGGCTAGTTTATTTAGGATTAAAATACTTAATAGTCTTCACAAAATCCATGTGCCTTTTTAGAAAAAACATTTTTCCATATTCACCGTGGCCTTTACTGAACAACTCAAATGGTATTTAGTAAAGCTTAAGGGTTCCTTCCACAATATAATATCTCCTCTTCACTACAGTCTTTAAAATAGCACAGTACAGACAAACTTGTGATTTACGAATGAAAGATCTGAGACGATTGGCAATTTCACATATTATGAGAAACCTTGTGCTAATTACTAAAGTATAACTTTTAAATGTATTATTTAGTGAAATGTTAGCATTAGTTAATGTCTTAGATTAATGAAATGGTTTTTGGTTTTTGTTTTTTAATTTACCAGAAAAAAGCTAAAAGAAATTGTAACCAACCTTACTAAAGAGAGGGTTGGACATTCTTTTCAGCAGAATTAAGCTTGCGGGTTTTATGAGCTACCCACAAAATTAAATATGTTTGATTTGTTATCACAGCTCTGTGAGAATCCTTCCAACCGAATGTTTGTGTGTGTGTGTGTGTGTGTGTCTGTGTGCGTGCACGCAGGTGTCCATACATACACCAGTTCTTTGATGGTGCAAGTACAAAATGAGTGTTTCTGGGCTGTAAAAGGAGCACAAAGTATAATATTCTCAACATTTTCAGGAGAGTGATAATCAAACAACGTGTATTTTGATCCTGCAAACAGCCATATGTCATTTTATTTGAGCTAATATTGCTTTCCTAATGTAAGTGACCCATCTACATTAAGTGTTTCTATGACTTTATGCACATAACTGCAGAAGTTGAACCAATTTCTTATCTGACTTTAGCTTACCTGTTTTATTTACTAGTAGAATGGATTCAATGCTTACATATTCATCTAAAATATAATAAACCCAGAATATTTGTTGATCACATATCACTAGATTTCCATTTGCAATGGCATTATTGCTTGTGAATAATTCTTACTTTGAAGTAAAAGGGATCAAGGCATTAAGTTTTCAGCAAAAGGAACCAGTAGGAAATGAAGTACAAGGGAGATTAAATGAAAAAAGCAATTATTTTATCTTTTCATTTCTTGCAGAAAGTGATGCTGCACTGCACAATTTTAACCATGAATTTATACCTGTCCTGGATCATGCTGGTGAAGTAGACTAGCTTTACTTTATGTGTAAATACATACACATATATTTTTAAGTTCTTTCTTTAGCATACTTTTCCAGGATCATCCCCCATTCATCTCTGTAATGTTTTCCATCCCTACTAAATTTAGCAGCAAGAAGCAAACTTACTGGCACAAAACAAGCTCGTTTCCTAAATCTAACACATTAGAAAATAACAATCTATGGTTTTGTGTTTGATTGGCCTTGGGTTAACATGTTGATTATAACACATTACCACATACGCACATAACACATAAATATGTTAAAAATATGTGAAAATATGTAACAACAGAAATGCTTTGCACGTATCTCAGATGTTGTGACTCTGATCACTCCTCTACAAGATGCTTGCAGCTAAGAATTAATGTGGTGCTTGGGGGTTTTGTTTGCTGTTTGACCTGAGGAAGAAGCTTCCGTTCATGGAGTCTTTGCCCAGCAAAGGCACTTAAAGAAAAGGATGTTCTTTAAAATCAGAACTCAGCATTCTGTTCCTTTATTTTATGTTGTTTCTGTTAACTACAACTATTATCAAGACTACACTTGCAATGATTGTTTTTAAGAAATAGTAGATGTATCATATGCTGTCTTAAAAAAAAATTATGAATATATGTTGGCCTATATATCTGTGTGTGGGTTGATAACGTATGTACTATAGCTTAGAAAGGAACTGTGAAAGAAATATTCATTCTGATAGAAGAGTGTCAGTCATCAGATTCAGAATATCTTACTGAAATGTACCTCTCTGGGCTTTCCATTTCTTGAGGAAAAATCCAGAGAAATAAATGCAAGTCTAACTTTCTGATACATTTCACAGAATCAAGTCAGAGGGGACTGGGAGAGATACTGAGAAATTTTCATATACAATTAATGATATTTTCTATTAAAACAAAACTGTTGGATACATTTGAAATGAAAATTTTCTGTGTTTCAAAAAAAAGTCGAACTAGAAGTGTTTTGTAGAAGAAATTCCTTTTTCTGACAGGTTTTATTAAACAGGTTTGCTTGTACCAACATAAACTATGTTTACATTGCAATTTCAGTTGGGATGGTAGGACATGTTGACATACTTAGTTAACAATCCTAGCTCAGACAGCGATATCCCTAGCTGCAGATTTATTTAAATGGATATTCAAATCCTGTTTATAAGTAGAATACATGTCCTGGAGTCACATCTACTTATTTCAGCTGACAGAGCTGTTACTCAACCAATATGTTTGTGTCTGTGTGAAATTATATAGATATATAATTATCAAGCACACATTAATTTATAAATTATATAGCAAAAATATAAACATATTTGTTATATTGGTATAAAATATGTATTAATAGTCATTAAGTTTCTGTGTGTCAAGGCTACACACAGTTAAAAGAATAACTACAAAGTAAATATCTATCACATTATGGAATAGAAACATTGTCACCCTCACACCAGTTATATCATATGCTAGAGCTGGCTCTCCACTGAAGAAAGACATTTTATCATTATTTGCACATATTAATCCTACACATATTAGACTTTTTGAAGCTTCTACATGTCCGTGTAAGGAAATATGTTTAGGATAGTCATGGACTGATGTTTTTAAGTAGTATTTATTGTATCTAACTTGACTTGTAACAGTCACGTATAATAGCAATTGATTTTGCCATGGTTTAGATTGCAGAGACTCATTAACACCATAACGGTGCAATGGGCATCTTTTTTCTATCTGCAGATATGCCATCCTAATGCCATTCCTTTACCATTAGTATGGCATTCTTTACACAAAACAAAATCTCACAAAACTGAATAATGGAAAAAATGATTCAATCATCTTCTAGTTAACTGTGAAGATCTTTAGCTTTTCATGAGAAACATAAGAAAGCAGTTGAAATTGTCAATAGTACACAAGATTGGAAGAAATAGATGAATTTATGGATGATACAGCTGACTTTCTAAGTCAACTACCTGAATTTGTAGGTGCAAAACCGCAAAGCAATTTAGAAGCATGAACCTTCAAAGCACCTGTAGTACACAATAGTCGACTGCATAGATAAAGAACTGATATTCTTTAATGATTTTCTCTCCCATCAGCACTTCGCAGGCAGACAGTCTAAAGCGATTTACCCAGAAGCACAGTGGGTCCAATGCAGAGGTATTTAAGTTAGCATTCAGTGCTAAATTAGCTACCAAATAAAAGCTTGTCTTAGCGTAATCCTTTATCTTGTACCAGTGCTTCCCAACAGAACAAACTAATTCCTTTGAGGCACATGGCTAACATACCTTTACTGATTGATACCTGAAATTTTGGGGTCAGTTGGCTCTATTGTACCACATAGAATATACTGTGACTAAAGGAGCAGTAACTGAAAAAACTGCAGGATTAGACATTGTAGAAGTAAATGTAAGAGTGACAAAATGCCCTGTCTATAGTGAGGCTGTGATTAAGCTTGACAGGACGTCAGATTTAAGATTGTCAGAAGTAGATGGAAAAATCTACAGAAATGTGATCCTTTTGGGTGAAACCAGCTTCTTTTCAACACTTTTGATCCACCCTAGTTGTGAGTCTAACATTTTCAAGGTCCCACAGTGCAAGTAGCCATAGTCAAACAATCTAATGAAAAAAGACGACTAATTGTAAAAAAATGTGTCTATGAGGAGTTGCTGTCAGGGCAGCCTCTGAGGTCTGCTCTTTACAATTCTGCTGGCTTGACTGTGTTAGGAATTTCATGGTCAATTACAAAAGTCTACCAGTCATAGGGCACTTTTGACTCCAGAAAGAATATAAATGTTTGAAGAAATCAAGTTCTTTAGCAACTGTGCAATCAGTGATTCATGTTTTCTGATCCAAGTAAGCCCTTTTTGCAAATTTAATTTTGTCTTAGTCTGAAAAGACATTTGTGTTGCTTGCCTTAATTTCTTGCAGTGAGGAAGGACAGGAGAGTTGGAACACTTTCCTTTGGTTCTATTATTAAATAGTATACTGTGAGAAAAAGGAATGTGCAGAAAATCATTCTCAAGCTCCATAATATGGGTGTAGCTTATAATGACAGATGAGATGCAAAGAACTAAGATTCTTTATGTAATAGATCTGGGATGAATTTATGTAACAAATTGTCACTAGATGGAATTTTACAGCAATGTAGTGTAGTCTTCATATTTGTGCATCTTTTTTTTTTTAATGATGAGAAATTTGTGGTGCAAACCAAGGCAAAGAAAATATGTGGGTTGGATAATTAATTATTGCTTTTCTAGAAATAAGCAAATAGATCACGATTTCTAACACTGTCCCCAAATTATGTCACATTTAGAGCAGGCTGAATAATGTGAAAAAGCTAACCCTCAAAATAAAAAAAATCAAAACCGTCAAACACTTCATTTCTAATGAACCTATTTTAAAAATGTAACTAACAATATTTAGATAACAGTTTTCAATCTTGTTTTATAACTGTTTGAATACCATACAAAATGAAAACTCTGTTTTCCACTCTTGATTTGACTGGTCTACTTAGGCATTCTTGATCTATTTTTTGAAAATATGGTGGAAGAAGATTGTTCTTCTTTGTTCTTCTAAGGAGCTTCTCTGTGGCCAAAGGCCAAATGCTATTTACATGGCCAAGAATTAAGGACAGCTATGTCAGAGTACTAAGTCTTTGAGGCAGCCAGTTTTTTTGTAACTGAGAGGACGCTGTCCAGCGACAGCGTTCTACATATAATTTCTGCCTTAGTTACATATCTCCTGTTTGACCTCAGTTCATCAGGAAGGCTAAGACGCATTTCATTTATTTTTACCATCTTCAAATGCTTGGTAGGAACAATGATAAGGGATGCCAAAGTAGTTTCATATAAAAAAGTATTTAGTCCCAATTCATTAATGAAGCTGCCTCTGTGGTCTGTGGAGAGGTAGGCACTTCCAGAGGGCAGTTCCTGCCATCCTAAAAATATGTGTCAAATTTGCTGAGATGAATCACATATTGGAACATCTTATTTTTTTTCCTTTGGCTTAAGGAGTGCTCATATGACTAGCTTAGAATCCATGACTAATTTATAAAATGGCTAAAGACAAATGAGATAAATCATATTTTGAATCCACTTTTCTGTATATAGGACCCTTCTATAAAATAAGAATATGAGTTTTAGAGCTGTAAGAAGAGGAGCTTGGAGACTACAGTCCAAGTAGGTATTACTGTCTAAGGCAGATAGAAATCTAAATATAACATTTGACACATACTGTCCTGAGCCTCCTCAGAACTGGTGGAAAGTACTGTAATACAAATAAAAGTATCAAATACCAGTACCTAAAAAGAAAGGAAATTACTTAAATCTATTTCTACACTTAATGGAGAATGACGTTATTTAGATGAGATTTCTTTGGCAAACATTTAGGTACTAGAGACTGATTGGGGATCCAGGCAGTTAAAAATCTGACATCATTCAGGAACACCAGTTTGCCAAGAATACAGCTGAAGGTTTGTTGATGAAAGTACTCAGGCAATTCAAATGAGAATTTCAAGACATGAGAGATGGCTAGAGCACTAAAAGGGATAGCCAAGTTCTAGAGCTTGAACAAAAGTAGCAAAAGCAGTAGGACATTAATTTATTTGGTTATACATGACAATAACATGAAAATCTGACAATTCAAACAGCTGTCCAAATTACTTTGCGTACATGCTACTCTGATTTTTACAAAATCACAGACATACATTCAGGTTATAAATATGCAGAGGATTCTGTGGGCATGAGAAAATATCAGGGCAAACAGAAGAAAAATTTCAGGATAGTGAAAAATTAGTGTCATACCCCTGGGGAAAAATATACACGCAAACTACTGAATACCAGAGCAGAAGCAGAGTGGTTTGATGACTGAATATAAGCTATAAAATCTATAAAGAGATCAGGAGGACTACAGAAAGTCACTGGAGCTTTCAGAAACTATCAGCACTAGAATAAAAGCTTGATTTGTTTCTTCTTTCCTTCCTCTTTGTAAAACCTCTTACAGTGCACTATTTAGTCCATTCAGAATGTCACTGAATCTAACACTAGATTCTGTGCCAAACCAAGTAAGAACATTTCATTAAGGTTTGTTTGGGGGTTTGTATATTATTTCTAAAAAATTGGGGTGAAAGGTATAAGTAATGTATTATGCATTTAGTAATGCATTACCTTTTAATCTAAAAATTCATTAGCTAACAGCCAGTGTTTGGGCAAACTTTTATAACGTTGCAGCAGCCAAACCCGTACAAACAAAAAAAAAAAAAAAAAAAAAAGAGATTGGCTAAGCAAAACCAAGGATAATAAAAAACAAAAGGTTTTCTAAATTACTGTTGCTTGTGCCATTAAATTTCATATTGTGCATGGAATCTAAATACATCACTTTGTTCTGCATGACAAGCAGAAGTGAGCATTCATACATTACTCAGCCACTTAATTAAGAGCCTGGAATATTTGCAGTTAGCAGAAACTAATAAGGGAATCACATTTAAATTCAAATCACTCCTCAGGGTAGCTGTCTGCAACATAAGCAAAGCTTACTGGGTAGATGTTCCACTAAATGCTCAGCTAAAAGCTGTTTTACTGTATTTGTAACTACAGAATAATTCTGGTTTTGATTAAAGGTAAGAGTAAAATAAACAAACCTGTTTTGGATTTTCAAGTTATATTTTATCTCAGATATTTTTAAATTCCAGTATGTCTATTACTTTGAATAATAATTTAAGAGTATGATTTAGGGGTTTACTAGCACAGAACAAAAAGCTGGGCTTACCCTACACATGGTATTTCAAGACATTTTGCAGAAATAAGACCCACTGCAGACAGCAAGCAGCCACCCTGGCAGCCTCAGGGAAACATCAAAATCCATGTATTAGTACATTATGAGCCATGTCACAGTTCCAAAAACTTGTTAAATAAATTAAATTTACTGTACTACAGACTTTCCTCTTTGTTGCTCACTACTGAGCACCTCATTTTGCATTTTATTTAGAAACTCCAATGGCATTTCAGATTTTTTCCTATAATGGACCAAAAGTAAAGTAGTAAAGATAATAGTACTAAGTATACTTAAAATGTCACTACCCAGGAATACTGTCATTGATAATGTGCAGGTTACCCTGCACCATCTTCAGACCATTGCCAGGGTCCTCACACCTGTTCTAATCCTTTCTTTCACTTTTCTCTAGAGGACACCTGTTTGAAGGATCTGAAGCCTTTAAAATTCCAGCCAATTTTCTGTCATTTTAATGGAAAATATGCCTCTGAAATAGGCCAAAAATGTCCTTTGAATATAACGCTTGCTTATGGCATTTCAAAAATATAAGTAATAATTTTTATATCAGCCATAATAATGTTATTTAAAAAATATTAAGATAATGACTGTTTCTTAAAAATCTCCCTCGATTCTAAAATATTTGGATAGGAAAATCAGACATTAATATCTGAAAATTCACAGAAGAAATGTTTTATTAATTGTTTTTTCTGTTTTGAAAGTTTCAAACAGGGCAAAGCAAACACCAATAACTTGTTCATTAGAAGCAAAGCAATTTAAACTAGAAAAATACAATGCATCAATCAAAAAAAATAATCCCAATGCTCAAAATCTTTCATAAAAATTTTCAGTATGAGAAAAATTGTCATGTCATAGATGTAAACAACAGTGAATATTTAATGTTAACCACAACTGTAGGGTGTGTCGATATCACAACAGATGCATTCTTGCACAGAATGACAGTATGTTTAAGCTAGCTCTGAACGAGTTCAGTGAAAAATTTCAAACAGTTCAGCAACAGAAATGTAGTGCTTCTAGCCTAGCAATGAATCATTGCTGTAAGCCATTACTATTTCACTCCTTGCTGCCAATCCACAACATACATATTCCCTGTTGGCCACCTTATCCATACTTCAAGTATGTAAAACTGACAACATAAAATATACTTTCTTCTATGACCTTTCCACATTTCCACTAGGTATAAGGTGGGTTTTTTTCTTTTCTTCTGAAGTTATTTTCCCAAGGCTCTTTCTGCTGGTTTGGGAGTTCAGCAGTTCTGAGACTCTCAGCTTCTATATTTGAAGTATTAAATTTAAAGTACTTAAATTCTGGGGGATTTTTAAATGCTTTGGAACTTCAATGTTGATAATTTACAATTTTTAATACATTTATGAGGGAATATATAACATATTTGTTGTTTTGAAACTTTTGCCTTACTATACCATGAGCTGTCCTTAAAAATCATATTATCATACTTTACTGTTGTATATGGTATTTTTTTAAATATAATTTCTTTATGGCTACAATGGCCAAAGAAGACTCTTGACTCACAGTTTCTGGGAATGCTCTGGTGCCATACAGGGATTTTATGACTTTTTCAAGCTTTAAATCTTTAATTCTCACATACCTGGGGATGCCTGTGCTAGGGTATTCATCTATGCACTGAAATGGAACAATGCAGAGAACTTAGAATTCAGTGTTAACCAAGCCTGCTCCAAAATTAGTAGTTTGATTGCACCAGCATGATTATGTGCACTCAGCATTTATGAGTGGCCTGACATATTTGTGCAAATGTAACATCACTCCAGCACTGAGCTGTTGCTTTCAGATCTGAGCTTTTATCACCATGTGAGATTTCCCTTGTGTGCTCCTCTATACAGTATTGGTTGGAATTAGAAATTTCTGTATCCTATTAAAATGAGCAGAGTAAACAAGACTTCAAAGGATAGGCACGTATTCTTACTCTTCCTTTGCTCATAAAGAAGCAGAGGAACAGAGAACTAAAAGTTTAAAGTGCCTTAGAAATCATTCTTTTTCATTCTTACACTTCTACCACCTGCAAAAATTGTGTTTGTCCAATGGTGTTTGATGACAGTGAAATCAGCAATAGAACAGTGATCCAGTGTGAATTTGACTCAGGGCAAACCTTAGAAGAGCTACTTCAAATGCCAACATTTCTTAAACAGCTGTTCTCCTACATCATAACTGGAAGAGATTAACAAGTTTGAAGTCAACTGAGGAAAAACTGTTTTAGCACAAGTATCGTGTCAGTAAATTAGGTGGCACCCCTTAATCTGCCAACATTAGCAAAACTGTAAGTAGACTAAGAGTTTAGCTCTGTGAATTTTGTAAATCAGGTTTGGTTTTCACCAATTAGTTTTTCTGTGACAATACACAAAACATGCCATAATACATCTTGAAAAGTCTTGAAGCTCACAGTCTTGAAGTAGATTTTCACGTATAATAGCAAATATAACCAAAACCACAAAAAGATCCCCACTGCTTGAACTTCTTTGCTTGCTTTCTTTGCCTCTCCTACTACAAAAGAAGTTAAGAAACTGCATCACCTTGTAGCCCAGTGAAGCAATTAACCCTTGAGCTATGAATAGACATTGGCCTGATGTTTCACTTTCTTAATGTTAAGCATTTTCAACCCTATATGACACTTGACTTTTCCTTTTGTCTAGTGCAATAAAAAAAAAAAAAAAGCAAGAGGGGTACTCGAGTTGACTGAGGTAGGAAATGTATCACTTGGCAAAGGAAATAGAAGTAAGAAAAAAAAGCAGAAGGAATCAGCCTTCTCATTTTCAGCATTAAAGGAACGATATCAGGAGCAATACAGGATGTACAACTGAGAGGAGAAAAAGTGCTTTGCTACTTTTTAGTTGTATGATTTTATTTGGAAGATCATGAAAGCATTTGATGTGGAAGAAGTATGAAGATTTCAGAAATAATTGGGAGAAGGTAGGTAATGCTTGCCACTAGCTGTGAGGTGCAGCCTTGCCTGTGATCCTTTCACAGGCAAACTTGTATACACATGGACATTGTATTTTCACTGGTGTATAAAAATAGCTGCTCTTTGTATGGAGACACGTATTTTCTTCCATAGCAGTGTATTGCTATGAAAAGAAGAGTTCTTGGAAAGAATACTATTTGATGTAGAAAGTAGTCAAAGGACACAAAATGAAATATGCAACCTGAGCAACTAGTAACAGATTTTTTCTCTATCCAGAACTTCTCAGATCCTACAGAATAATTCATCAGACTTACAGCTCTCCTGAATGCCTTCATTGAGGCAGGAGGAGTAGGAAGAGGGAGTCCCCACAACTCTTCCCATGTATGTTGTTTACTGTAATTTAGCTTATTTTCCACTGCTATCCTCCCCTGGGAGCAGAAACAGTCTTACCTGTACTTACCTGGAAACACCAGGGTAGGAAATATGTGAGATACACACTGGCTCTGTAGCCCAGGAGAGACATCAGCATTCCTTTTCCCCTAGCACTAGCATAAGCCTTATGACCTGCCTAGCCACACAGGCAGAGCACAACTACTTAAAAACACAGCTCATAAGTATTCCCAGGTTAAAAATATTTAAACTTTAGATAGATACTCCTAAATAACACACTTGCACAGATCAAGACTGATTAATATAACATTAAATAATTTATTTGCATTCAAATTTGGGTCTATACACCAATTTACCTCACAAAGGAAAAAAATTAATATCCACTATGGTTAAATCTGGCACTTCGTATTCTGAGATTTTACATGTTCCTGCTAGTTTTGTTATGTAGCCAAGTTAATGGCAATACATTTCTCTAGAAATTATTTTCTCCTACACATGGGTTGGGGCAATCCCAAGCACAAACAGAGACTAATGTAAGAATGGATTAAGAGCAGCCCTGAGGCTAAGGACTTGGGAGTGCTGGTTGATAAGAAGTTCAACATGGTTTAGCAGTATGCTTGTAGCCCCAAACCCCAACTGTATCCTGGGCTGCATCAAAAGAAGCACGACCAGCAGGTTGAGGGAGGTGATTCTCCCCCTATACTCTGCTCTTGTATACTCCAACCTGGAGTGCCACATTCAGCTATGGGGCCCCTGTCATAAGAGGGACATGGACCTGTTGGAATGAGTCCAGAAGAGGCCCATGAAGATGATCAGAGGGCTGGAACACCTCTGCTGTGAAGGCAGGCTGAGAGAATTGGAGCTGTTCAGCCTGAAGGGTAAAAGGCCTCAGGGACATCTTACAGCAGCATCCCGGTACCTAAAGGGGGCCTACAGGAAAGCTGGAGAGAGGCTTTTGACAAGGGCATGTAGTGATAGGACAAGGGGGAATATGTTTAAACTGAAAGAGGGTAGATACAGGTTTAGATCTAAGGAAGAAATTCTATAATATAACGGTGATGAGGCACTGGAATAGGTAACCCAGAGCAGCTGGGGGTGCCCCATCCCTGGCAGTGCTCAAGGCCAGGCTGGATGGGGCTCTGAGCAACCTGGTATAGTGGAAGATGTCCCTGCCTGTGGCAGGGGGTTTGGAACTAGATGATCTTTAAGGTCCTTTCCAACCAAAACTATTCTGTGATTCTATCATATTTTTAAAAATGACAGCAAGTAGGTTGAGGATATCTATCATGATTTTTAACTTGTACAAAATTACCTGATCACAATAAGTGGAATTCTCCATGTGTTTGTGCAGCAGAAACACAGTCCATGGTCTTGTCCAACCACATGACTATTGCAAAGGGATAATACAGGCTTCACAGTAATTTGCATATTTTTGGCAAGGTCTAAACTACCTGAAGAAGAATATCTGCCAGAAATAATAGATCACAGTTTCAAAAGAATAGTCATTGCTCAGTGAGGGAAAATAAAAGTAATAAAATGTGAAATTTATACCATATTCTTAATCTTCACTTTGGTTCCTGTGGTAAGGAAGGCCTTTATAGACCAGCTATTTAAAAACTGTGACAGAATACATCGATACATCTATTAAAAGTACTCTTTATCCATATTTTTTCAAAAGAAACCTCTATGCATTGCTCTGGTAAAAAATTAGTCCTTCTCAATTAAACTGGGCAGCTAGTAAATCACTGACATTTAACAGTTTCAAGAGGCTAAAGTTGTGGACTGCATTTGCACTTTGCTGTTTGTTGGCATGTAGCTAAATCCAAGGCTTAGTTTGTGGCAGTCTCATTACTGCTCTAATTTTAGAGATGGAGGTCAGCAGTTCTCTGAGCTTTCATCCCTTTTCTTTTCTGTTACTCTTGCAGAATCCTTGAGTATCTGAATAAACAGGCCTGAAAGTTGATTTTCCATGTCACTTACACAAAATATCATTCATGGGAAGTCAACGCAGTATAAATTATTGTATATCTTATTCAGAAACATTACATAGAATCATAGAATCATTTAGATTGGAAAAGACACTTTAAGATAATTGAGTCCAACCTTTAACCTAGCACTCCCAAGTCCACCATTATGATATCATGTCCCTAAACACCACATCTACCTGTCTTTTAAATACCTGCAGGAATAATGACTCAAACACTTCCCTGGGCAGCCTGTTCCAATGCTTGATAACACTTCCAGTGAAAAAATTGTCCTAATACCTGATCTCAACCTCCCCCTAGTGCAACTTGAATCTGTTTCCTCTTGTTCTATCACTTGTTGCTTGGGAAAAGAGACCAACACCCACCTCTCTACAACCTCCTTTCAGGTAGTTGGAGAGAGTGATAAAGTGTCTCCTCAGCCTCCTTTTCTCCAGGCTAAACACCCCTAGTTCCCTCAGCGGCTCCTCATAAGACTTGTGCTCCAGACCCTACAGCAGCTCCATTCCCCTTCTTTGGCCACACTCCAGCAACTCGGTATCTGTTTTGTACTGAGGGGCCCTAAGGTGCAGCCTCACCAGTGCCCAGTACAGGGGGACAATCACTCCCCTTGTCCTGCTGGCCACATTTTTTATGATACAGGCTAGGATGCCGGTGGCCTTCTTGGCCACCTGGGCACACTGTTGGCTCATGTTCAGCAGCTGTCAACCAGCACCCACAGATCGTTTTCTGCCAGGCAGCTTTTTAGCCACTCTGTAGCGTTGTGTAGAGCTGTTGTGATGCAAGTGCAGGATCCAGCACTTCTTATTGAACCTCATATAATTGGCCTTGGCCCATGAGTCCAGCCTGTCCAGATCCCTCTGCAGAGCCTTCCTGCCCTCGAGCAGATCAACACTCCATCCCATCTTGGTGTCATCTGCAAACTTATTGAGGGTGTGCTCAATACGCTCGTCCATATTATTTGTAGAGTTCTTAAACAGGACTGACCCTGATGCTGAGCCCTGGGGAACACCACTTGTGCCCAGTTGCCAGCTGGATGTAACTCCGTTCCCCACCATTCCCTGGGCTCAGCTGTCCAGACAGTTTTTTACCCAGTAAAGAGCACACCCTTCCAAGCCACCAGCAACTAGTTTCACCAGGAGAACGCTGTGGGAAATGGTATCAAAGGCTTTGCTAGTCTAGGTAGAAAAATGCACAGCCTTTCCCTCATCCACTAGGTCATCTTGTAAAAGGAGATCAGGTTCATCAGGCAGGACCTGCCTTTCATAAATCCCATGCTGGCTGGGCCTGACACCCTGGTTGTCCTGCACATGCCACATGATGGCACTCAGGGTGATCTGCTCCATAACCTTCCCCGGCACCGAGGTCAGGCTGACAGGCCTGAAGCTCCCTGGATCCTCCTTCCTGCCCTTCCTGTAGATGGGTGTCACATTGGCTAACCTCCAGTCTGCTGGGACTATCATGCCTTCTTATTCTTATGATACTACCTAGAATAATCTCCTGAGGCTTTCTTTGCAACGGAAAACATACTTTTAAACATTTTTAATTGTGTTTTTTATTATACCCATTGGGAAAAAAAGTATCTCTCTGGGAATATGTATTTTACTTGATCAATCTCTTTTAATAACACTTGCAATATTTTATTTCCAATTAGTTGATCTTCTGCAGTTACATGTACTCTCCATGCTGTATTGTGTCAAAAAGAGATAAAATTAATTCCAAAATAAGATTAATTAAAATATCTGAAAACCTGTGTTACATATTAATCTACAAAACAGCATAATTCCTAACAACTAGTGTTATGACCTGAAAAAAAAGAGAATAAATGGATTATTATTAAACTAGTGGCACCCTTAATTGTTCTATCACACTTTTCTGTCCACATATTTCAAAGGATATGAATGGAACTTCCTTTATTTGCAGATGGAAGAACTAAACCATAGAAACTGGTGGGTGTCTAGCAGGTTAACCTGAAGATTCAGTACTTCTAATTTTTCTGTGGTTGCCCACATTGGCTTACAGTGACTTATGGTAGCGCGATGATTCTGTTTATCTAATGGAATGCCACCTGTAAAGTATTGAGCATAAATCACTTACAGGTAAAGGATGTAATTATGGCCATGAATTCCACCAAGACAACTCTCATGCATAAATTTAAGCCCAAACTGAAATGTGTGTAGACCCAGGCCTTGATGAGATGCATTTTATTTTATTCAGAGGACCAGACAAATATCAATGTACTTCTAAGATGCCATGCAAGTTCTTGGAACAGATTTTAATGGTGTATTGATTCCCTGCCTGGGATGAAATTCAGTTGGTACAGTCCTTAGCCCCAGATAAATGCCCTTAGTATTAATATATGGTATTATTGAATAAATATCAGTTTATTACTCAGTTTCTTCATTGTTATTTCAGATTTTAATGTTTTATTATTTCTGACTAATAATAAAACTACTTTAGAAACCAGAGACATTTTAAATCAGCTTCATTATTATTAAATCAAAAGTCATAAGCACATGCATGTATTATATCTGTATTTTTACCTGCCCTAAAGTTTCATTTAATGGAATTCATTAATGCAATTCATGTTTTCATGTACCACCATGTCTTTCTGTCGCATCACTTTGATTTTATAAACTATTTCACAGTCATAATTTCTAATACCAGGCACTGTATGAAGAGTCGTGTTAAAGATAGATACGTTAAAGCACTGTAGTCAAACTCACTGCTATAGTATCTTTAGGATTAATTTCTGTTGATTTAAGCCTTACTAGATGGGGAAAGTTTCCTTAGGAGGAGTTTTCTTCCTTTTTAAATAATTAGTAGTAGTCATAAAAACAAGTGATTTTCCAAAGTCCAGACAAGCATGAGCAATATTATCCTCCTAAAGCTGAATTACCAGCTCTCACAGAACTTAATAGGATTTTTTATCATGTACATTCAAGGACAGTATTCGGTCCTTGCTGAGAATAAGCATGTGATGTAAGTTCTGCCAGTGTAATATACACCTGACCCGCAATATCCCAGCTATTTCAGATGTGTGCCTGTCTCAGACAAAGCCTTTCAGTTGTGGCAAATTATATGGTGGTTTTGCAAAGGGGATAAAACACCCACAAGGAATTAGACTATGATGAGAACTAGATCTGAAATAGCTGATGCCTCACCTTTTCTTAGCTGTGCTTTGCTTTTTTTATCTGTGTTAAAATTAATTAAATTCTCTGCAGCATTACCATTACAAAACAGAAAAGCTTTTGCACAAAAATAAAAGAGGCAGTTGTGGTTTTATTTCTGGAAATGGTCCTTTTAGGATGGGAGGTCAGAGAAATCTCTCATGCTTTAAAGCAATACAAATAAATGAGATGGGAGATCTGGTGATAAATGACATGGAGAAAGTTGAGGAACTCAATATTTTTGCCTCAGTTTTCACTGGCAATTGTTCTTCACACATCTCTCTAGTCCCTGAATCTCAAGGCAGGGACTGCGTGAATGAAGCCCAAACCATCATAGCAGAAGATCAGATTCAAGACCACCTGAGGAACCTGAACATACACAAGTCTATAAGACCTGATGAGATGCATTCCAGGGTCCTGAAGGAACTGGAAGATGTAGCTGCTAAGCTACTCTCCATCATATCTGAAAAGTTATGGTAGTTGGGCAAAGTCCCCAGTAGCTGGAAAAAAAGGAAACATCACATCCATTTTTTTTTTAAAAAAGTAAAAAGGAGGACATTGAGAACCACTAATATGTTTGGTTTGTGTGGCAAGGGTTTTGTAGTGGGGGGTTGCAGGGGTGGCTTCTGTAAGAAGCTGCTAGAAGCTTCCCCTGTGTCTGATAGCACCAATGCCAGCCGGCTCTAAGGCAAACTGCTGCTGGCCAAAGCAGCGCCAATCAGCAGCAGTGGTGGGACCTCCGTGTTAACGTAATTTAAAAAGGGGGGGAAAGTGCTGTGTGATAGCTGCCAGAAGACACAAGTGAGAATATGGGGATGAAACAGCCCTGCTGGCACCCAGGGCAGGAGGAGGCCGGGGGGCTCCAGGCGCCAGAGCAGAGACCCCCCGGCAGCCCGAGGTGCAGCCCCCGGTGCGGCAGGCTGTGCCCCCAGCCCACGGAGCCCACGGGGGAGCAGACACCCCCCCGAAGCCCGGGGAGGGATCCATGCTGGAGCAGGTGGATGCATCCAAAGAAGGCTGTGGACCCCATGGTAAGCCTGTGCTGGAGCAGGCTTCTGGCAGAACCCGTGAACCCATGGAGAAGACCTAACACTGGAGCAGGTTTGCTGGCAGGACTTGTGACCCCATGGTGAACCCACGCTGGAGCAGTCTGTTCCTGAAGGACGGCACCATGCGGAAAGGACCAATGCTGGAGACCTTCATGGAAGATTGTCTCCCGTGGGAAAAACCCCATACTGGAGCAGGGGAAGAATGGGAGTAGGAAGGATCAGCAAACACAACATGTGATGAACTGACTGTGGCAACTATTCCCTGTCCCTTTGTGCCACTTTGAGGGAGGAGGTAGAGAACTCAGGAGTGAAGTTGAGCCTGGGAAAAAGGGAGGAGTGGGGAGAAGGTGTTTTAACGTGTGATTTTTTTTTTCTTCATTATCCAACTCTGACTTAATTGACAATATGTTACATTAATTTCACCAAGTTGAGTTTGTTTTGCCCATGATGAGTGACCTCCCTGTCCTTATCTCAGCCCACAAGTATTTCATCATAGTTTTCTCCCACTGTCCAGTTGACGAGGAGGAATGATAGAATAGCTTGATTGGCACCTGGCATCCAGCCAAGGCCAGCCCACCACAACTGACCAGTCAGCCTCACCTCTGTGCCCAGTAAGGTAATGGAACACATCCTCCTGGAAGCTATGCCAAGGTATATGGATGACAGGGTGATGACAGACAGCCAGCATGACCTCAAAAAGGGTAAATCAGCCTGACTAATCTGGTGGCCTTCTACAATGGAGTGACTGTGTTGATGGATAAGGGAAGAGCAGTTGTTGTTGTCTATCTTGACTTCTGTAAGGTCTTTGACACAGTCCCACACAACATCTTTGTCACTGAATTGTAGAGATAGGCATTTGGATTGACTTTTTGATGGATAAGAAACTGGCTGGATGACTGCATCCAAAGAGTTGCCGTCAACAGACAAATGGAGATCAGTAACAAGTGGTAACAAGGTGTTTGTATTGGGATGGGTACAGTTCAATATCTTTATTAATGGCATTGACCTGAAATTGAAGTGCACCCTCAGCAAGTTTACAGAAGACACGAAACTGAGTAGTGCAGCTGATATGCTCAAGGGGATGGATGCCAACTAAATGGACCTTGAAAGACTTGAGAAGTGGGCCAACTTGAACTCATGAAGTTCAACAAGGCCAAGTGCAAGGTCCCACACCTGGGTCAAGCAAATCCCAATATCAACACAGACTGGGGGATGAATAGATTGAGAGCAGCCTTGCAGAGAAGGACTTGAAGATATCGGTAGATGAAAAATTAGATATGAGTTAGTAATGTGTGCTTGCAGATCAGATACCCAGTCTTATACTGGGCTGCATAAATAGAAGCGTGGCCAGCTGGTCGAGGGAGGTGATCCTCTGCCTCTGCTCTGCTCTTATGAAACCCCACCTGGAATTTTGCATCCAGCTCCAAAGTCCCCAACACAAGAACAACATGGACCTCTTAGAGTAAGTCTAGAGAAGGGCCATGAAAATGATCCAAGGGCTGGAACATCTCTCCTATCAAAAAAGGCTAAGAGAGCTGGGGCTGTTCAGTGTGGAGGGGAGAAGGCTCTGGGGAGACCTTGCTGGAGAGAGTTTTTACCAAAGCCTGTAGTCTTAGGTCAAGGGGAAATGGTTTTAAGCTAGAAAAGAGTAGATTGAAATTAGATATAAGGAAGGAATTATTTGCTATGAGGTTGGTGAGATGCTGGAACAGGTTGCCCAGAGAAGTTATGGGTGTCACCTCCCTAGAAGTGTTCAAGGCAAGGCTGGACTGGGCTTTGAGCAACCTGGTCTAGTGAAATAATAGAATAGAATAGAATAGAATAGAATAGAATAGAATAGAATAGAATAGAATAGAATAGAAATTTCAGTTGGAAGGGACCTACAGCGATAACTTATTTCAATTTCCTGACCACTTCAGGACTGACCAAAAGTTGAATTGTATTATTAGGTGCATTGTCCAAATGCCTCTTAAACACTGACAAATTTCACTGCCTGTGACAGAGAGTTGGACTAGATGATCTTTAAAGTTCCCTTCCAACCCAAACCATTCTTATAAGTCTATGATTCAATAACATTATCAATTTATAAATTAACTGAGTTAAAGAAACTAGCAAGAAACTCTTCAGTGGTGGGTTGCTCTGGGATTTTGTTGAAAAAAATGTCTTAAGACAATCTTTCTTTTAAAATTATAGTTGGGGCAATTTTAGTTCATGGAAATGAAGCTTTTCACAATAAAATTATCAAATTGAATACTGCTCATGTTGCTAGTATGTGAATGTTCACCACAGCTCGCTGCCATCTGAGTTGTGTTATGGTTGGAATTAGCAGTGTATCAAGCACATATCACAGCAACAGAATAGGTACACTTCTACATTTCCAGAATATCCAAGGAAATGTGATGTAAATATTGGCTGAGCATTTGTATAGCTTAAATGGGGAAAAGGACAGATTCTCTCTTCTTTAGAGCAGATGTCCAAATTCTAAGACAAGGCTGAGTGAATGTCTTTACTATTTCAATGCTGTCTCACACTGGTCTTATTTCAGGCCAACAAGAGCACACTGACACCAATGACACTGACGGTGTCCTCTGTTAGGAAATGAGCCTCAAGATTAAAAGTATGCAGATCCTATTTTACTTTCATGATGGGTTTGAGGCACACATGGAGAGAAGTTTGGACTTGTGTATCTTTTTAAAATCTGTACTCTCAATAAATGAAAGGACTTCAACCTTCAGGGCTTTCTGGCCAGACAGACCCTATCACCACCAAATTAACTCACTTACAGGATGTTTACCAAAACCCTTGACTACCTTTTGATAGTTACAGTCCCTGATTTATTATAGATGAACTGGTTACAGAGGATTTTCATGCAGTTATAATCTATATGAACACAGATAAGCAAGGCCTTTTTAAAACAGGTCAGAGCTGCCTGATAAAATTAGTCCACCATGGACAAAGGAACAGTTTGCACATAAAATTTTTCAGCCATTACAGAGGCTATAACAGACATTACCAAGATTTCCAGATATATAGCTATTTTCTTCAAGTAGCATCTTTATAGAAATAATGGTTTTTACATGGGTGAATCAGTTATGTATTGTAAAGGTAGGTCCATCTAGTGAATCCATATATGCATATTTACATTCAATTGCTTTTTAAGAACTTTTACAACCTCTACACTGTATCTCTGAATGTAGCGCAGAATGACCACTTTTTATTTTATTTTATTTTTTTAATGGAGGACATTAACACTGTATTTATTGCATTAGAGTACTTCTGAAAACACTTCTGGAGTCTGTTCATGACTGCAGGATATGTCCTCTGTTACTTTTCCAAATGAAAGTGATACACCAATTTACAGGTAATTAAAACTCCACAGCAGAAGGCTATAGTACCACACACAGACATTCTTTGTTAACGTTAGTCTGTGTCATCAGAATAATTTGACATACTGTGAAGCAAAATACATCTCAACAGAACTCTACTCTTCTTATGCCATAGGCATTTTTTCTGTTTCGGATGACTGATAGACTCTTCACTGTTGCAACAGCTGAAACAAATCTTTCTATATAGCGTCCCATTTCATATCACGTATAGTAAATGCATGCAGGCATTTTATTGCAGAGATTTTTCCGTTTTAACATAACTAAACCTTAATTAGCTTGCTTGCATGAGAAGCTGCACTCTGTTCGTTCCACCAGCTAGTTCAAGCAAACAACACCCTTAGGTTTTCAGCCACTTGCTCGATAAGCTTCTTTTGTCTAGCAAACCTGAATTAATCCTCTAGATTTGCTATTAAATATGAGAACAGAAAAAAAGGAATATTTGAGCCTTGAGGAGAAAAGGAAAGTGGAACACTGCATCCAAAAGAGTGGCTGAAATTAAACACATGTCAGATCACTACAGCCCTTTCAGGAAACAAAAAGTGTGTTATGGCCCCAAAACTAAGATGTTAGGAAATAAATCCTGATTTTTAAATACCAGAAACACATCCAGACTCTGTGCTAACAGTTTTCTCTGTATTATAGTGTTACCTTATAAGATAGGTTAATCCTGCTGTTTCTACTTCTGCAGAGAAAGAGTGTGACAACCTGTGTTTGTCTTGAGACAGCACATGAGCTGCTTCTCCCCTGTCATGTACTTGCCACATGGACAAAGTCAAAAAGAGCTGGCAAAGCTGCTGCCTTAAACACAGTGCCTTGGGATGCTGCATATCAGTATCTGTTCTGTACTCCAGAAGGTACCATGAGTACAGTAGTTCTTTTAAAGCCATATCATTTGGAGGTACAAACTTGTCTAATCTCCTCTGTTATGTGGTTTCTTAGAAAGCCTTCACTGCTGTGCTACCTGAATTCTCTTCAATGGAGCCCATCTTAAACATTCAGTTGTTCCATGGGAGAAATTAATTTAATCCATTGTGAAACTGTATGAGAGGATGAATATTTTTCTTTTTCATTTTCTTTTTTTTTTTTTAAATCATTGACAGCACTGTGAGGTAACTCAAATTCCTAATTTTGGTGTCTCAGTGAAGTGCTTCCAGCTCACTGGAAGCTTGGTGTTTGTAACAGCTTCAAATTTAGTCATATGTTTTGTTCTTTCTCCTTTTTCTGTAATGGGGAAAAGAACTGTATGTGTATTAATGTTCCATGGAAGTACTTGGTTTTCAGTTTAAGCTGTAAATTGTTTACCTTACAGGGAAAAAAATCAGAGAAGTGCCACTGGTATTTGAAGCAGAAAACACCATAAGTTTACCATGAGTTTTAGTCTCTGTGAGAATTAGTCTCTGTGAGAACTTAATTTCTGTGAGAACTTCGACCAACAGGTAAAACACTATTGTCTGAACAAGCAAGTCCTACTCTTCTGAATCAGCATCACATAACCCTATCTTTTAAAAAGTCAGCTGTCTCATGCCCCTTAAAACTGAATTTGCCTTATTATTAAGCTGAAGAGGATGTACCTTTGGGTGTTTTCATAGTTGCTTTTGCAGCTAGGGAGGTCTCCAGAAGCAATCTTGTCCGTTACATTATCAAACTGCTTAGAAGTTTTAGTCTAAACAAGATGCACAATCTGATAAAAAAAAAAAAGGTAACATGAAATACTAAAGATCCTTGACTGATTTAAAAATGTAAAATCCTAACTTGTTTTTCTCAGCTATGCACTACTACAAAATACATGATAAAATGGTCTTTTACTTGCTAAAAGCAAAATGTGTACCCCACTTTGTCCTTTACCTAAGGAACCCAATAAGAATTGTGGAGATTGATTTATAACAATGCTTCCTACCTGTGAGTTGGGTTTCGTAAGTGCAGAACCAGCAAATCACAGGACATAGAATAATAAACCCCTCTGAATATGTACTTGTGCTAGGGGTACTGGTGAACAGGCAGTAGCAGTAATCCCCAAGGACAAGTGGTAAAGCTGAACAGCTACATATTCAGCATTGACAACTTTCTTAGTGAGACTTTACTATGAAAAGGTTGGAATTACTGTCTATGACTCACAGCTTTACAGTAACTCTTTTTGGAAGTCTGTAAAGAGCTGAAAATGTGATCTCCATTTCAGTGGTCAGGAACTGCTTCAATAAAGCATTATTTAGACCTTCAGAGAAGTCTAGGATTTTGCAGGCGTAAACTTACTTTACAAAGCTGTACTTTCTGGGCTGTGTCCTGTGGAATCACAGTGCAGAATCAGACTTTGAATCATGACCTTAGCCTGCAACTGATGTAGAAGTATTTGATTAGTATTTGGGCATCAGCCATCCATGTTCATTTGATACAAAAGCCTTGTTAAGTCACAAAGAAAGGCTTTTGGCAGTCTACAGTGAGGAAGTGATGTTTTTACAGATAGCATGTATTATTTCCTCAGAGCTACAGGTACTCATGGCACTTTCACAAACAGGAAAAGTAGCTTCCTGTTCTACACCAGGAATAAGAAGAAAAGAATAAGAATAGATGATTATGGAGACTTCAGAGTAAGGAGGAGAAATCATGAAATCAGCTACTGTGCAATCACAATCTATTAATGCCATATTCTCAGCAGTGTAGAGGGGTTTCTAATTTTCCACTAGGTTCTAAATTAATGTATTATATTATTTGCTTAAAAAGTAAATGAGTAGAAAAAGTACAGTGAAGAGGAGAAATAGGAATTAACTGGAAATTACTTTTGAAAAAAGATTCTAAAAAACCAAGTAACAAAATCACAGAATCATCTAGATCAGAAAAGACCTCTTAAGACCGTCTAGTCCAAGACCCCTGCTGAAATAGGCTAAGCTAGGGCAGGTTGTCCAGGGTATTTTATGTGCTCTAGAAATAAATATATGGAGATCCTATGGTAGTAGTTTAGTCCATATCACACTGTTGCTGTACAGAATAGGTTATTCCTGCCCTTTCTGCTGTCACACAGAGAGTAACAACCTGCCTTTTTTGCTTGAGAGAACACAGAAGCTGCTTCTCCCTGTCACGCTTGCACCATGGAGAAACAAAGAGACCTGGCAAAGCTGCTGCCTTAAACACTGTGCATCGGGACACTTCAGTTACCTGTGTGTCTGCACTCCAGAAGACCCAAGCTGCATGGCCAATGCCCAAGTTGCATGATGTAAAAAGGAGATCAGCATGACAGAAGAAGTCAAGTTGCTAACAGTATAGAAATGATTCATGCTACGTTGACAGAAAACAGAGCACAACCAGGAAAACTGTAACTAGAATTTAGGAAGGTTCCTAGATTCAAAAGCAAAACAGAGTTGAAATTAATGATAAAAAAGCTCAGTATAAGACAAGGATGTAAGGAAAGGGACGGGAAAGTCAGAAAGGTCATGGTGGCAGAGACATAGTGGATGAATTTGTTGTGTGCAACACAAGTGCTAAAGAGGCTATGGAAGAAAACAATGACATAAATGAAAAGACTCCTGCAATGACTGAGATATGAATAGAGTACTATCAGTAGGACTTTTTTCAATGAAAGCAGTGAATACCGGGAAGGTCATAGAAGATGTGGGAGGTAGATTTAATGAATTAATATAGCCTTGGAAAGAGCTGAAACAAGTGAAGCTGAAAGCCTGCCCACCTTCAATGAAAATGGAAGTATTAGTGATCAGGGAGTGAAATGAAAGATAGAGAAAATACTTTATTAGAAGGGGGTTTATTTGTTTTCTTTTGGGTAAGTTTTATTTGAGAAGACATACGAATTAGTCATCAATATCCAAAACACTCAGAAGATCAGCAGAAAGGGTGAGTGGTACAGACAAAGGACTGGCTTAGGAGAGTTTGATCATCAGAATGGGTGAAATTCTTTAGATCAGGGAACTCTTATGGAGGATAAGAGAGGTGAATACTTCAGATGAAAGGAGACTGTTATGGTACATTAACCATCAAAGTCAGTATGTATCACACTGTGTTTTGAGATCTTCTGTTGCCTCCATGTCTTCAGCATAAAACAGTATCATGCACTCTGCTTTGGTGTAGTAATTTCTAGTAGAGTCCAACTTTTAGCAGTTCTGTGCCATCATTCAGAAACCTGAAAAAGAAAGGAATAGCATAGAAAAGGAAGTTGGTATGAGTAGATATTAGTGGCTTCAGGAAGAAGGTGTTTTAGCAGTGAAGACCTAGGTCACAGAGATTCATGAGAGATCTAAGAGAAAAATCTTTAAAAGAAGGAGCAAACAATTTTTTTTTTTTTTTTTTTTTTCAGTAAGAGCTTCAGACAAGACTAAAAAACTTTAGGGAACTTACAGATCCTGGTCAGTTCACAAGTTAAAAGTGGCAGCTCCCAGTACTCTGTACAAGGACTGTACAACTGCTGACTGCTGTGGAATATTTGCTAACGATCTGGAACAAGATCTGCAGGTGATACAAATGATTCAAATTAGTCTCTACCAATATGACTGTGATGATTTCAAGTAAAACTTGAAGAGTTTATGAAAACTAAAGGAAGGGTTTGTAAAAACTAAACTTCCCTGTTCACAAGTACAAGGTAGCATAGCTTAGAAAGTATATTTTAAACTACTGACTGTAATTTAACTGTAGAATTCAAAGAAGGATGTCATGGAAATAGAAAACTGCATGATTTCAGAGATCAACTAAGAACAAAATGATTGAAAATAATACTAGAGATATCATAGTAATATTATGTGTATTGACTCTGCCTAAGATGAAGTTAATTTTCCCCATAGTAGCCCTTAGAGTGCTGTGCTTTGTACTGGTTGCTAGAAAGGTGGTGATAACACACTGTTGTTTTGGCTATGCTGAGCAGTGCTCACACAGCATCCAGGCTGGCTCTCCAACATTCTCCCCTCCAGTAGGCTGGTGGTGGGCAAGATCCTGGGAGGAGACACAACCAGGACAGCTGGCCCAACCTGACCAAAGGGATATTCCATACCATATGGTGTCTGCTCAGCAACACAAGCTAAGAGAAAGGAGGAGGAAAGAGGGGCATTTGGGCCTTTTATGATGTTTGTCTTCTGGAACAACCGCTATGCGTACTGAAGCCTTGCTTCCTGGGAACTGGCTGGACATCGCTGCTGATGGAAAGTAAAGAGTAACATATTTTGTTTTGTTTTGCTTCCACATACAAACTTTGCTTTTGCTTTATTAAACTGCCTTTATTTTGATCCATGAGTTTTTTTCATATTATTTTCTCCCTTACTCCCATCCTGCTGAGGAGGGAAGTGATAGAGCAGTTTGGTGGGCATTTGGCATTCAAGCAAGGTGAAAACATCACATGTAAGCCAACAGTACAGCTTCACCCTGAATGCTGATAATTTCTGATCACCCTGCCCATAAATTATATAAAAACTGAAATGTTCAGAGGAAAGTGATGAAAGGGATAAGCACAAAGAGGGTCCATGAAAAGTGCATTGAAAAGATGGGTAGTAGGTATTGTGACAAAAGCACAGAAAAAAGCATGCTTGTATTCATATGCTCTCAGATAATAATAAGATTTGTTCTAAAATGAAATGGTTTTTTAAGCTGAAGTTTCCATAAGATGAGATATTTTTCTACTTTTAAACCCAAGGCTTCTAAAGGCTCCTCGTTACGCAGGTTATGACATTTTTTTCTGGCATGGATTTTTTCACAAGTTTTTCTAAAACAGCTGACACAGGCCACCATCACAGGCAAGTTCCAGAGTAGTGGAAGCCAGAAAGATAGTACAGGAAAAAGAAAAAATATGGTCTTAATTTTACTTTCACTTTTACTTAGGTTTATTAGAGTATAATTTGATATGTTTACTTGATATATTTTTCTTGGCACATTAAGATTTCACAGATTTCTAGTCCATCTCACTTTGATAAATTTCCTTCAAATTACTCTTTATTTTCAGATTCTGTTCATATTTTCCTGCCTTTTGATATCTGTATTTTCTTGGATCCTTCTGAGAATTTCTTTAGAATAATCACAACTTCCAAATCAGCTTGATATATGTGGTTACTTTCTAGTAGAAATCACCATATATTTGTGTTTCTGTATGTATTTTAATTTCCACAGAGTGACCATTCATGAAGAAATGTATTTCCGTAAGAGACAAAGAGAGAGGCAGGGAGAATAGAAGTAAAAGGAGAAAGGAAAGAGAGGAAGAAAGAAAAGGAAGGGAAAGAGGATGGGAGGGAGGGAAGGAGGAAAGTTATTCTAGAGAACTTCTGAATGATGTTTTTTTTCTAGAATAAAATCTATCAAACTGCAGATTTAATGATTTTTACACAGTAATTCTCTAAACTACTGTCTTTGTCCCTTTTAATATGATAGGTTTTATTATATTAGAAAATATCCCTTATTTCATTGTTTTATATTCCAGTGATTCTACACTGAGACTCATTTGCAGACATAACACCTATTTTTTTTCCCCCATTGAGACGGCTAATCAGAGTTCTCCTCAAATACAAAGGAATCTTCCCTTCCCAGAACATACCAAAATAGACTTTCTAGATGGGAACTTACAATGTTGTATGTTGTTATGCTGTCACAGTTTTCCATTTCTTTGTACAAATTTACAGAATGCAGCTGCCAAACAGTAGTGGCATTCTTAATTATATTTATACTTTTATCACTGCTGTGTTCTTTGTATTATTTTGCTTTATAAAGTCAAATTTTGAATATATAAAATATATGATGAGTTCTTCCTGTTCCCTTCCCAAAGGTTTTTATTGTTCTAAGAAATGTCAGGTTATTTCAAAGATGGTGACATACACAGAATTCTTGGTGTGACTAAGAGCACTGTGGAGATAAAAATTCAGAAGTAGAGAGAATTACAGTATTTCATAGGTCCAATTCATGTTTTTCTGTGCCACTCAACAGTCAGCATGGGATTGCAGTAATCAGAACATGTGGAGTTATTACTCTGAAAGAAATATTACTTGGAATTATTTCTCCAGTTCTTGAAGTCTATATAAAACAATTTAAATATATTACTTCAGGGCTGGACACAGCTGATTAGTATACGTAGACAGTGATGCTTTGTTTTTCAGAAATGATTTTCAGACAAGATACACAGTGTTTGTGTCTCCAATAATGTTTGAACTTCAGTGTTGAGTCCAGTCTAGCATATTGTCGCTACCAGTAGCTGGTGGGCAAGTTCTCCTCCAAAATGTCTTTTTTTATTGTTATAACAGAATTAGAAATTTCTTTCTGCTGTTAGTCAGTTTATTCAGTATGCCCCTTTCCCAAAGTGTAATCCTTGAAGCACTGATATCAAATTAGTATTGATCATCACAGCAACTCATCACTGAGTTAGTGGAGATTTTCCCACAGACTTCAAGAAAACTTGCATCAAACCTTTAAGGAACTATCTTAATTATTACCAGAAGCAGCTTTCATGATTACTTATCAAACTTTGTTACACTAGTCTCCATTTTGACCTCTTTTTTTAAAAAAATAAATGAAACTGCTTTCCTCTGTTTCTTTGAAGCAAAGAGTCATCAAGAAGATTGCATAGTTACTGCTTTTCACTGTATAATTATCTACAGTAATTAAATAAAAATGTTAAAAAAAGGAAAACAGAGAAGGAATGTTTGTCTCTTGCTGCTGTGCTCTTTTCTGTCCTCGCTTCTTTCTGCAAGAGCTGTAATTCCTTTTAATGAAATGGAGGGAACACAGTAAATCATTTCAAGGGTTCAAAATTTCTGAAGGAGCATATTGAGCAATTAAGTGCTAGAAAAGTGTTTATAAAAATATTATCACTTTTTTAATATTATGCAACTTATTACCTGTAATAAAATTGCTTGCAATAAGGAACATTAGGGAGTAGTTTACTTGGCATACCTTATACCTTTTAATAAGGAAAACAATAATTACACAGGTGAAAATACATGGCATTGGATCATTTTGTTATGACTCAGTACATCCATAGGTAAAGGCAAAGTCCAGTGAGGTCAGTGCATTGATTTCCAGAGAGCCTCACAAAAATAATTTGGTACAAAAGTGTTAAAGCAAGGGATTAGATAGTTGTAAGGGTTTTGTTACTGTTGGGTTTTGGTGA
Organism: Falco rusticolus; assembly: GCF_015220075.1. Lineage (NCBI taxonomy): Eukaryota > Metazoa > Chordata > Aves > Falconiformes > Falconidae > Falco > Falco rusticolus. The sequence goes on along the minus strand of NC_051193.1, from coordinate 58,155,254 downwards.
TCTTTTTCAAAACAAATCTCAGCACCAAAGATCAAGCTTAGAGAATTTATCAATATTTATCAGAATATTTTCAATCTCAGATAAAAGGATGGTTAATTTCTACTAATTTCCAACTTCTTCAGTCTTTAAAAATATCTTATTAGTAAAATAATGTCTTTCAATTTGTCTCCTGTCAAAGAAGATTTTTAAATTCCCTGATCAATTTCACTTTTTTTCCCACTAAAATATTTATTTAGTATGAAGAATACATCAGTTCTTCAGTATAAATAATTACTCTTCAAAGCTGAATAAAAAATTTTAAAACCCAATGGTTTTGGCTAGCTATATATGAATGCTATACTAATTCCATTTTCTGATCAAATAAATGGGTTCTTTTGCACAGGCCTCCACGATTTACTTAACAGTTTTTTGTAACATGATACTTTTTCTGAAAACAGTAAGACTACTCATATATATGTATATAGTACTTTAAGAGTGATTGACAGTATCTGTTTCTTTCAGTCTCCTTAAATTTAATATTAGAGTGTTGTAGAGGTTTCTTCATATCATCTTCACTTTTATTGACACAATTTCAGAATTAGAAAACTTGGGAGAAAATAGAAATTATTAAAAAGTATGCAAAATACTCACAAATAGATGATGGTTTTTATTAAAATATTCAGATGTTTTCCTTTGCTTTTAACTTTACAGTTACAGCATTTCAGATTTTACTGATTTTGTCATCAGAGCACGCATCCATCAGGGCTTATACATGCCTAAAGAATATAGGACTGGGCAAAAAAGGATTTAGGATTTTATTTACTTAAGGATTTTCTAGCACCTACTCCTGCAAACGCCACTCACTGTAGAAGTTAAAGTGCTTTAACCCTATCTCAGGAAATAAAGAAATGGCAATCTCTTTGCTGATATCTGAAACACAATCTCATTCAGCTGGGTCTACTGTATAAATAGAAAACTGAAATATTTCCAGTCATTTAAAGTGGTTTCAGCCCCACGTACCTGCTTTCCTTTTTTTCACCTTGCATTCTGAAATAACCAAACTCACTAGATAAATATCAGTGCTCTTCAAAACAAGCCTGCAGTGTCATCATATGAGCTTTGATTTGTGATGTTGACTTACACCAGCTGAGCTGGCCCCTTATAATTCTTATATTTTGTCTCACCACTACAGTCAATAAAGCTATTATGTAAAAAGGGCAAAATGCCACTCTTATTTGTTACATATGCTCCTAGCATTTCTTCCTGTGTGCCATATTTGTCTACTTCACTGTCAAAACATGTTTTTACTGTTAGCAGTAAAAGCTAAAGGAATGTCAGCCAGATTCCAGTCTCGCATGTTAGCAGCAAAATTGTCAGATTTTAGTGTCAATGACTGCATGAGTCATTGAAGGTTTTGATTTTCAGAAAAGTGTTTAATAAAAGGTTAACCAACAGTGTTTTGAATTAATGTAGAGAGAGCAATTGTAAGATCCCCTTATATAATTATAAAAACATTTCAAACTTTTGTCCAGCTGGCCCAGTGCAAAGCCCATTGGAAGCCATTTGAACAGATTTTCCATTCTGAGTTCCTGATTCAGTACTATGAGAATGCTGGTACGAGTACTGGGCTAACCTTTTCTTTTTCACTTCAGCAATTAAACCATAATGATCAGCTTGAAGTACTGAAGTTGTACCAATTCTTGGTGTAAATCAATCAGTGTTTAATTGAGACCAATGCGCTGTTTTTCAGTGTTTTCATGTACAATAGTCATATGCACTTATAGAAAATTCAGAAATATTAATTAATAAATAGTACCTGATGCAAACCTATTCTCTTGTAATGAAAGCAGTTTGCTCTTAACCTGAATTCAGTCAAGAATTAATGTATACCAAAAAGACTGTTGTGTTTCTAGATATTTCCAGATTTTTATGTCTTAATTATATGACTCTGAAAAGACAAAAATACTTTCTGTTTGAGATGTAATGGCATAGCTGTTCCTAAGATGACTTGCTAGTTATGTTTCTACAGTCTATCACTAGAAATATGGCTGGTACAATAGAAATAATCAAGAAGGTCATTTCTTTTTTAGTATGACCTAAATAAGAAAGAATATTACTTCGAAAATTAATCAGTATTTTATTTAATTAGTTCCAAGTATTTAAATTTTTGCATAGTGCAAAATGTTCCAATTATTTAAACTTTTGCATAGGAAGTGTTTCTTGTCTGTTTCCCCTTGCACTTCAGAGCTGCATTTGGGATTTGGCTGCTAGAGCTGCAAGTTTTAACCAATATTCTCATTGCTGTAGTAGTCCTGAAACAGATTTGGGATTTAGGAGCTGAAAGTTCTGTGACAAAAGTGAATGTTATTTCTGAGGAGATTCCAACTAGACACACAAGGAAAAGTTTTCACAATAAAAACAATCAGCTAGTGGAATAATCTCACCAGGGAAGCGGTGGACTCTCCAACTTTGGACACTTTTAAGGTTTGGCTGGACATGGTGCTGGGCTGTCTTATCTACAGTGTTTTTGCTAAGGTTGGACTAGGTGATCCTTGAGGTCCCTTCCAACCTGGGATTGTATGACTGTGACTCAATTAAGCAAAAATTCAATAGCAGGCATAAAATTCATTTGACATACTTTCTAGCTTGCAAACTTTTTAAATTTAATTGTTCTTTAATCTACAATTTTTAGGTTGATTTATACTGGCTTATGTATGAATCATCTAGTAGTATTTTGTAGGATTGTATGAGTACTGATTACAATTTAATATTTCCAAGCATTTGCTTCCTATTACACTGGACTTCCTCCTGTTTAGGATGTTCTTGGCATTTCTGTGCTTTTACTCATTAAATAGAAAACAGGAAAAAAATAAAATCTTTTTTCCTTTAAAAGTGTTATAATCTTTAAATATGGAACGTACCACTAAAATGAACAATTGTATTCTTTACCGATAGAGAATTGCTATAATTGAGAATAGAAGGTTGACACATAGATCACAAATTTCAACCTTGTGGGAACCTAAAAAGAGTGGACAGTAGCATGTTGCTGTCTCCTGCTGTGCAAAGGAGGCATAGATTCAGAAATCTATTAAATTTATCTTCCAAAACCTAATCCCTTTGGTCTTTCAGGTTACCGATATAGGGCTTTTCATTCATTAACGTTTCAACATATCTCTGAAACAGTCTTAATCACACATTACCTGAAGTCTGTCTGTGTTACTGGACCTTTTGCCAATTGGGTTATTTTTTTTTTTCCCTTCCAGATAGCGAATAATTAAATGTCAATAGATTCGGATCATCTTCTCTAGCAATGGGAATCTTTCAAGAGTCATGGGACAGCAGGTCTGTGGAAATTATTCAGCTTACAATACTGAACCTGATTTTTTTTTCAGAATTCTATTTCAAGGAACATTGAAAGAAGAAGGAATGAGAGAAGCTTTAACATGTGTGTCTCCTTTAGTATAAGTACACAACTTCTTTTCATTGAAAGACATTTCACTTAGAAGAGTGATTTCAAAATTGTAAAATGAGACTATTTCCTTCTAGTCTTTCCTGTTATCTTCCGAGTCTCGACTAGCCATAGGACTCTTGGGCCAGAAAGACAATTTATAGCAAGTTCTCACAACATTTGCCTTGCACTATGCTAACCATCTAATTCAGGTGTACTTATCAACACTAAAAATAGGAGTATAGTAGGGGTATTGTAAGTACTTCCAGAGGAAGATTCACAACAGTGGTACAAGTTATAACCTTGATGGAAACACAATAAACAAAATTAGAAGGAAGCATACTCATTTTTAAACTCTTAACTCCTCCAGGCTCTTTTCTCCACTCTGACATAATTCAATTTCCCTGTGCTGAAGAAGATACTGCAGTGTGATTTTGAACTTGTATATTTTTTATTAGTATAGTAATTATATTTAATATTCCCTTCTCCCATTAGCTGCTGAAATCAAACAAAAATAATGATCTACTCACAAATCTGACCTTAAAAACCATCTTGGGTCAGCCAACATGTGAAAAGAGACTTCTGTAGTCTTTTTTATCATTAGATCAAAAATCATAACTCTAATAATCTGAAATCATAATATTGGCCTAAAAATCCACTTTTAGTAGCACTTCTACAGATCAGCTGTGTTTCACGATATGTTGAAAATTTAACATTAAATGTGTGACAATGTGTATTTCCTATCATTTTCCTGTTCTGCTCAGAACTCTCTAGTTGTCTTGCTATAACCTCTCATATATACTTAACCTTTCCTACTGTATCACCTCCAGCAGGTTTTTACAGTCCCCTGCTTTTTTGATCTTCTTACACTGCTCTCTCCTTACATATTTTCCTTCTTCTTTTTCAACTATCTTAAAAATTTCAGCAGGAGTGTACAAAAAAGCAGTAATTTATATAAGTAAAATTATCATATCAATCTATTCTGAATACAGCTGACCACTAACATTGTTCTGAAGAGCTTTAAGAAATTGCAGTAAACAAATATATTTGTTTAAATAAGCAGAACAAGTTCAGCTTTGCAGAAAGATTTTTGTTCTCTGCAAATCAGTATGACAGTGAGGAATAAAACAAGGCAATGACTACCAGAGTGCTGTATGAAATACCTAGCATATTAACTTTGATCTCATTCATAATAAGCTTACATTAATATAACTAAGATAAGAACCAAGCCTAAAATACTGTTGACCTTGAAACAATTGGGTCCTGTCTTTAACAGAGTATTTAAAAATGTGTGTAGAATACATCACTTCCAACTCTTATGTTTTATTGTGAGCTTGCAATACTGAGCTTTTATTGAACAAAAGGACCTAGATTTTACTGAATAAAAGGCAGAGTTTCAGTCTTTATGGCAATAACGGGGGGTGTGGGGGTGTGGGGGTGTGGGCGTGGGACCAAACATTCCTTGTGTACTACCATAGAAAAGAAGTCATGGATAAAAACCCATAGCGGTAACCATTTTCAGCAACAACTTTCAAATTATTTCAAGATGCACGGATTCTTAAATATCAGAGCATTGACAATGAACACTGCAAAAGTTCTACAAAAATGCATCTAAGTCAAAAGAATTGGTAATAGACTACAATACAAAGCTTAAAAACAGATGGATTAATACAAAAATCTGTCATTTCAGTATTCATCCATCATTAAGTGCACATGGATGCTACTCCTACCCAGGCTTTAATGGCATGATTTCATTTTAACCAATCAACAACTATCTCTTTCCAGCTTCTTCTGCCTCTGGAATAAATCCCTAAATTTAACATAGAAAATTGCTGCTTATAACCCATACTTTATTGCTAAAGTAATTTATCTGTCTTTCCATCCTTCTGTACAGCTGGGGAAGTTTGCACATGAGTTGTTCCAAAAACCTTAGCATACTTTGAATATTTACCAGGCGACTGTGTTTCAAAAGACTTCATGATGCTCCCAGATTCTTTCAATGTAAGAAAGGGGGCATACAGCCATGTATCTTCTAACTGATTATTAGGTCTATGACATAACAATATTAGGTTAAAATGATACTGAGCATTAATCTTAATATTCAGTACTCATAAACTGAGGTGAATGTAGTTAACCTGGGTTTGACACTACTACTTGATGCTTGCAAATGTCTTGGTATGGTTTCCAGTCTGTTGAGGCCACCTCCACAGTGAATATTGGCTCTAAAATCAGGTGGTGATTGTTTACAAAGGTCATCTAATAGTAACCAATGGCTGGAGTTTGCAGTCAAACAAATTCAAATGAAAAATAAAACATTTTGCTAAAATAACATATTATTAGATCCTCCATTTGCTGTTGCCTCGTAATCAATCTTTGAACTTTTCGAGTGTATCTCTTAGTTAAGCATAAGACATTTTGCTTAGGACAGAAGCAATCGTTTGAAAATGGTAAAAAGTGCTTATATAAATCCAGCAAATGTTTGATCTTCAGACCTTAGGCAATATCAACAAATCTCACAGTCTTCATGGAAACATAGCTCTGTAAACTTCAGAAAGTCCCCCTTCCCAGTATGAACTAAATTTTGCTCACCTACATCACATGGGTAATACAGCTATTTCCCTTTGAAGTTCTTTTTTGTGCACAGTGGACTCACACTTCATTTTTCTACAGCACAGCACAGCGAGTGCTGTAATGTCAACATCCACGCTACTACTTTTTCAACAATCATTTTTCCACATTATTTTTTTAATGTACTGTCCTTGTAAGCACAGTATATTTCAGTGAATGTTTATCTCCCCAGTTCATAGCTGTATGCTGGAAGTCTACAATTAAGCTAATCCTCAGGCACTGAAGAAACAAGAATGGGGAGTAAATGAACAGTCTGTGAAGAAATATTTGGCTATAATCTCTCCAATCATGCATTTTGCACGTTCCTCAACTGATCTTACCTTATGAATTCATGCTTGCTGCCAACTCTGATGTTAATTTTCATGAATACCACATTTATCAGAAGCTCAGGGGAAAAAAAAAAGAAAAAAAAGGTAAAAAAAGGTAAAGCAATGGCTTACAAATAACCTGACAAAAGCTTTTGACACATTGCTTGTAGCAATATTTAGTAGTCATTTTTCCTACATATTATATTAAGAATCTTATGGTAAGAATAGTGTTGATCTTAACACAGCCAGCTGAGTAACTGTCATATAAAAAAATACATGCATTTTTAAAAATCCATGCTTTTCCATATTTCCAAGGTAAATAAACTCTGCTATATAGGCATATTAAATTTAAACCCATAAACAGCTTAAGCAAACTAAAAAAGAAGTTTCTTTAGTACCATTATTGATAAACATATTTTAAAAAAACACCAACAACCACCTATCACAACCAATGCACACATAAAGAGCATAGAGAAGAAATATTGTTTATTCTGTTTATTCATTCAGTTTAGGTTGCCGTCTAGCAGTTGCTCACATTAAATCAGAGGAACATTTTCTTTATCTATAAGTATGCAAAACAGCAGGGAAATAATTGTCACATAAAACCAAAATTACTGAGACATTTTGTCTTGCCAACATTAAATGTACTTTATTTTTTTCATTTAGTATTGCGAGTCAAGGAAGTTATTCAAATTTTGTCTTAGTTAAACACAATTCCCCCTGCACTGACTTTACATCACCTGAGAATCCCTGTGTATTAGAAAAGATATTTTTAAAAATTTTTCTACATCTATCTATCTAATTCTATATCTGTTTGTGTTATCTGTTTCTTTTTCCAGAGGTATTAAAACATTTCAGGTTTAGTCCTGCTAATGTTCAAAGACAGCAGACACTGGGGTTCCTCACTCAAGTAGTCACATTCCTGCAAGTCATCATCAGAATCTTAGTACAGAAGCTTTCACAAAGACCAGAGAGAACTTTGACTTCTTACACATACAACTAGTTGGTTGTCAAGAAAGAAAAGAAATCTTGTTTTCATCTTCATCCATTTTTAATCTAATATGAAGATTTTACTTTAATGGTAGTAAGAGACTTGGGGCCCAGGTTTTCATTCATAGTTTTCATTAATCTGGCTAATACATGCTTTGGTCCTGACTTCTAAATTATTGGGTTTTTAACTTGAAAAAGATAAAATATTTGAATTACATAGTGAATAAAAAACATTTGTATGTTGCATGCGTAGGATTTTGTCCAGCTTATTCATCAATTCTTTGCTTCATTTTATATCTTCAGTTCTACTCCTTTCAATTTTAGCTTTCCGTTCTTCTGGATCATACTGAATTTCATGTCATTTTTCTTCAAGCCCCTGCTTCTATAGCCATCCAATTAGGTAGGAATCTTTCCTCTTTTTCTTTGCAACATAGTGTTGTGTAAATTATACTATCCAACAGAGTAATGTGTAAATTTCTAAGGTATGTTTATATATTAAAGTTTAAAATATGATCCATAAAATAAGAATCCCAAAAGTCAGATCCAGGAATATGTATTATAGATTTATTATAATCTCAAGCATTTTAAGAAAATAGACTATTCTGTAAGGTATTTTAATGCCTGGAGTTAACGATGTTGCTTTAATCTCAGTTCTGAAATTTGTACAGTACAATAAAGTACTTTTTAATCTAAAAAAATGTGGTTATTTCACATTTAGGGTGATATCCTAAATGCATGAGTAAATGCCACTCATAGTGGACACCATTCATTTTGAGATGTATGGGATGGTTTAAAATATAGAGGGAAGACAGAGAAGTACATTCTTGACCTTCTCTAGATTGTGATCCCTTTTTAACTGTTTTAGAATAGAAACTAAAGATGCAAAAAGCGACTATAAAAAACTCAGGTAGCAGAAATCTGATGTCATCATAGAAGACAGTTAAGACATGGTGTGAAGGAGGTCCAAAAGATCTCATCCATGTCCTGGAATGGAGTCATAAGCAAGCTCTTGGTGGAAGAGAATATTAGAAATTAATCCAGTGCTTCTGGGCAGTGTATTAGTTAACATAGATATAAGTGTTCCTGATATAATTGAGGTCTGAATCAGGAGGAAATATGATACAAACCTCTAAACAGAATAGACCCCTCTGCCTCCCAGACCACATGTAGCCCATATCAGGATAGATCATTGCTGTAACTACAGCAGGATAAATTAAAGTCTTGGATTTTTCTTACAGTCGCTCACAAAATAATTCTTTACTTCAGCCTTCATTCTTTTATGTATATTCTCTTAAAATTGTATGTATATTACTCTAAAATTTAGCAGCCTCTTATTCTCTTTGGAAAAAAAGATGGCTAGAACAAGATTTTATGTCAAACTTTACCATATGAAAAAGTCTGCAGCTTAATTACAAACTGTTGAGGCTGTTGAAATTAAAGTTAAGAAATGCTAGTCCAGCTCTAAGTTAGACTGCTCTATTTAATATTAGTCTATCAGTGGGGAAAAGTACACAGAACACAAAATATTTGCCTTTTTTTAGACTCACTAGGAGACATTATTCATGCATAAGACAGCTGGCATATTGATTTCAAAATTGCATAGATTTGTTTTAGATGTATTTCATTAAATGTTTAGCTTGCAGCTAAAGGCAACCATTCCATAATCACTGATAGAGGAAAACAGCATTAAAAAAATCCTTTTAAATCAACAATTCATGCAAGCATTATTTCAAGTGAAAGTCAAGCTATTACAAAATTTAGTTCCATATTTATCTGTGTCCAAATAGCTGTACCTTATGGGAGCTATATTTCAAGGGATTCCTGTAGAGATTCATTTCTAAGGACTGATTTCCAACCTGGGCCATGTTTCTAATGATCATGTAATGTTAGCTGGATTGTTTCTGTATAAAAGACAAGCATTTTGTCTATAAGACATAATACCTTTGAAAAAAGAAACATAAAATAAATTAATCTGAAGGATTGTGTCATTAATTGTGGTTATACTGGGAGGAAAATTATTCAATATTGTACTTAAATTGTTCTTTCACTGAATATTTCTGATTTAATTAAATATGATTTGTTTTGGTTCTTTCACAGGGTTACTAAGCAGCTGATCCTTCTAACTAGTTGTTCACCTAAAGAACCATATCTGTCAGAAATATTTCTTCACTTAAAGATGAATGAATTGTGAAACAATGAAATGATATAGAAAAAGCTGATGAGACATTCCAAATTTCCAATTCCAAATTAAAAGCATTAATTCAAGGAGTACAAAGATTAGCTTGGGAAGCTTTAATTAAATAGGCTAGTTACATGTTTTGGGATTTAGTGGAGAAAAACTAGAGAAAATTAATTTGTTTTAGTAACACATAATTACATATGGCAAAACTGCCTGTTATAAATTTACACAGGTAACATAAACCTACAACTTAGCATTACAGATTTGTGTATTTACACACTTAGGGCCAACATACAAATTCATAGTGATGACTACTGATCTATTGATTTTGGGGGGTCAGCTGTGCAAGTGTTTTAATTGCTAGTTCTTCCACTGCTCACTGAAGAACCTGAAAGAAATGAAAAGAAAGTCAATTTAAAGACTATGATTTTTGTAGAACAGAAATATGAATGATCTTTTTATAATTTTCTCTGTATCAAAAATGGACCACATGCAATAACACCTCTCTGTAAATTTTGATCCATGATAATAGAATGGCATGATAGCAAAATGAGTGCTTGAAATTGGAGAAAAAAAATTCCAAGTAATTCACTGCTTCAGCATAATAACACTTTCAGGGAGAAATCTAAAAGTAGTTTGTTGAAGCTGTCCCTGATTTCTTAAAGCAATAAGTTACTGAACAGTGTTTAAAATGCAGTTTTGTACTGTGTAATTCTTTGTTAAAGAAAAGGGTGACTGAAACAAAATAGATGGTGTGTGCCAACTGCATATGTGTCATCTTTTAGTAGATGATCTGGAGTTGGCTAACTTCAGAAAACCAGTTACCATAGAAAGTAGATCAGATAACTTCTGAGTGCAGATTGGTTTTGGATTATCTTAAAGCAGGAAAAATTCATGTAAGTATTCATCATAAATATTTATCTGTCTCTTGTGAGTTTATATGCAGAGGCCTGGGATTTTCTGTTCAACTAATATTGGGCATTAATGTTATCTGTAATATGATGATTTGTTTCTTCTCAAATGATCAGCAAAGCAGCACACTGGAAGCCTCCTAGATCAGCTGTAAAATACAAAATTTAATGGAAATTCTAGTTCTTCACTAGTCAAAATATTAAAAAGAAATTATCAGCGACTGATAATACTTCTATTTATGCTCTCCAATAAGGCCAACACATTGCTTTGCCCCTAGCAGTGAAGTGCAAGATATTATACTAATCCCATGATCAAATATTTGACTCTTCTATGCTTTTCAATTTACAGGTATTTTTTTAATGAATTTTGGAAAAATACACTGGCAGAATAAGACTACACTGCCTAAGGTTGCAATTGTATGTCAGGTCTCTAAAATATGCCTACTGAAGCCAAAAAAGATGAGTGAAACCTGTGCAGAAATGCCTGAGATAGCTTTAAACTAGCAAAAGGAAGTTAATAACAATAAACACGCAAGAGGCTGAAGCTCAGCATGTGCTATAAAATAGACCTGGGAAAAGGCATCACTAGTTAGGAAATTATTCTGCCATAAAATTGGAGGTATTAAACCCACACTTTTACTGGTAACTGACTTTCCATATTTTTGACTAAAATATTGTTGTGGTTTAACTCTGGCCAGCAACTAAGCTCAACACAAGCACTTACTCATTCCCCCCACAGTGGGATAGGGTATAGAATCAGAAGGGTAAAAGTAAGACAACTCATGAGTGGAGATAAAGACAGTTTAATAAGTAAAGCAAAATCCATGCACACAAGCAAAGCAAGACAAGCAGTTAATCCACCACTCCCCACTAGGTAGTGGGCAGGTAGGTGTTCAGCCATCTCCACAAAAGCAGAGTTCCGTCATGCATAATAATGTGTAGCGTTGTACCAGTAACTAAGAAAACTAACTCTATCCCAGCTGAAACTGGGACAAATATAAACACAAAAACAATAGTATATTTTCCACATTCTTGTACATCTATTTAGAAGTAGATTTATAGAGTTGATCAAAGTTGTCTCATTGATTTTTTCTCTCTCTTTTGTTGACGAATTACAAATACCGAGATATTTGTAAGATCTCAATGCTTAACATTATTGCTGTAATATGAAATTGTACAAGAAAGCTAACAATTACTGTTACTTTGTACTGTTGTGATATGGGATTTCTTATGGATATGTGGCTTGTGGATAGGGGCTTCTAGAGAGTCTTTGTCTGTTAGAGCTAAGATAATATATATCCCTATACAAGACAAGCTGAAAAAAGCAAAAAGATATTCTACGATTTGTACCTTTTCCTTTCACAGTAGATAATGATTTGGTTTATTTCGTAATTTTTTTAAATTGCATGTTTTATATTGAGGGATTACATGTTTTAAGGAGATCTCCAGCTTTGAGAGTCACTCCAGTAGAAAGTAAGCCAATGAATAGAAGATAACCTAAAACAGTTCAGTTCAGTCTAAAATGTTCTTTTGTTATTTTTCGGATGTGATGAAACATTGTCACTGTACCTGAGAAAGAATGAGCAGATTTTTTTACAGCAATGCAGCGACAGTGAAATCTTAGTTGTATGAGATCTCACTGTACTGTCCTTTTATATAAAATGAGATGGTTGGTTTTATTATCACTGGAGTGAGGTTTAGTCAAGGTTTTTGCTATTAGAATTGAACTAATTTATACCTCTAAATAGATTCTAAAAAGAGACTCATTTACAACACAAAAACAACGGCCCACATTGGGCACCCCTGAGAACAAGCCAGGGGGACAAAATCACTACTGCTCCATCAGAAAAGTGGTGTTCTGAACAAAAGAATAAGCTTAACCGCTCCTACCGGCGGAGGTTGAAGCCTTTGCATTGTATTCTCTGCCCTCACAGTAACTTTGCTGCAGAAACACAGTTGCCAGCCGAAGAAAATGGCAGTAATGTATATGCCATTTTGCAAATGGCAAAACAATAGCTTAAACTGTGAAATACTAGCAGGAGGTACACAACTTCAGAGGGAGTGGTGGGGTGGGAATTTCCAAAATTGGACTTTTGTACTACCTACTCCCTGCTACATGAAACTGGTTCATGCAGGCTGTAGATTTTTATAACAACCAGACTAAGCAAAAGCATCATGCCTTGAATCCTCCTATTGATAATGAGACGTGAGACTGCATCAACAATTGCAAGGCTGATCATACGCTGTGCTTTAGCACATAAACTATTTTGACTGGGAAAATTGAGGATACGGGGCCCAGAAAGAAGAGGGGATGGAAAATAAAGGCACTCAAAAAGTAGTCTCAGAAAGAAGGGAGCTGGAAAGAAAAATATGAAGTTCCTGCCTGGAGGAAGGATGCTGGAAGTGGGGGACAACCCTGGACACCAGAGACATGCATGGAGACAGATGCCAGGGGACAGCCAGGCACTCTGGCCAGTGATGCCCAAAACTGGTACTGCAAACATTGGCACAGTGGGAAGCAATATGACTTTTCTGCCTGACTTCCAAAGGAAGCCATTGAACCAGCTCCCAGTCCTCATAAACTGCAGGCGCAGCTGAATACCAGAATAACTTGTGTAGAGACCACGCGCAGCCTACTGCACTTGAATCGTGCTACAGAGTTGACTGCCTTGGTGTACCTGCAGTGGACTATCTATCTGACATTGTAGATGATACTGAAGCATTTGCCTTTCCTATAAATGCAGTCAAACTTGATTGAAGAATGTCTCTTTTTATGTCCTTGTACATTATGGAACATAGTTTATCCCATCTGAGTCTGCATTTTAAGGGTAAATGCAAAAGGGAGATAACTCACTATCATACCCACAGCAGAACATTTCCTCTACATATCCCTGATAGGATTTAAATTCAGTTAATTTACTTTTGTGTAAGCTTTGCCCTTCATTTCATATTCTTTGTGGTATGAATTATTACTGACATTTAAGAACCCCATTTTATAGCTGTGATCAAAATGGAATGCAGGTAAATAAAAAGTGACATTATACATAACACAATATAGAAGGCTATAAAAAAATGCAAATTGTAGTAGCTCATCCATGCTCATATTTAAGGCCATTGAAAGTATTAGAACATCCCATGAAATGAGAACTAATGCCTACTTGCCTGTGGTAAAAAAGAATAGGAAAGAGAAAATAATTAAGTTATAAATCTTTGGCCTGCTCCTGAATAGTTGTCTCTAATCTTGAGCGTGGTTCTCAGTATCAAACCATGTATTAATAAAAAAATCCGGAAAAAATAAAACAGATGAACATTTATCACAGGAAGTTATTTATAGAATTTATAATATGCTGTAAAAATTATGTAAAACTTTTAAAATATTTTGTCAACCCAAATCCATGTAAAATGGAACAGAACTTGTATTTTTGTGAGGTTTCTTGGTCTTTTATATCTAACTAGAGCACAACACAAAATCTTAGAGGCTTAGCTGGGACATTGCATGCAGATTTGAATACTATGCTTTCTCTTTTACACACACACACAAATACAAAGCACAATTAGTTTCTCAGAGCAGCACTGTTTTCATTTGCTGTTCACGCTTTCTTTTTCTTTTAAAAATATTTTAATAACAATTTACCTTATATGATATTTTTTCTGTGCTTGCATATGTGCATTCATCATGCTATCTGGTCTTCCTCTTAAATCCAAGATTTTGTCCACACATGTTATGAAACCAGACTAGTATAGCTTTTTGTCCAATACTACCTGGGCTGAATTCCTACTGATTCTTTCACTGCACAGGATGTCTTACTGATTCTCAAATAAAGGATTTAACAGGCCTGTCATGGTTTCACCCCAGCTGGCAACTCAGTACCATGCAGCCACTCACGCACTCCCTCACGCACTCTCCCCGAGGGATGGGGAGGAGAATAAGGAAAAAGGTAAAACTCTAGGGTTCAGATAAGAACAATATAATAATTGGGAAAAAATATAATAGTGATGAAAAGGAGAGAGAAGAGAGGGATAAAATCCAAAGGGAATGGGCGAAAAAACCCCAAGTGATGCACAGTACAGTTACTCACATCTGCTGACTGATGCCCAGCCAGTCTGCAAGCAGCAATCAGCAGGTCCCGGCCAACTGCCCCCGGTTTATGCCCTCAGTATGGCTTCCCATGGTATGGAATAACCCTTTGGACAGTTTGGATCAGCTTTCCTGGCTGTGTCCCCTCCCAATTTTCTGTACCACTCCAGCCTTCTTGCTGGCAGGCCCTAAAAAACTGAAAAGGCCTTGATTTAGTATAAACATTACTTAGCAACAACTAAAACATCAGTGTAACTGTAACATCTCATAGTAAATCTGAAACACAGCATTGACCAGCTACTGAGAAGAAAATTTCCCTGTCCCAGCCAAAACCAGGACAAGGTCTAGGGACATAAACTCCATGGTGAATCCTGAACAAAGACGACTTTTTTCTGTGAGTGCATTATTGGAAAATTCAAAAAAGGGAAGTGCAAGAAAGGCACTATGTACAAATTTATATTTGTACATAGGCAGGTAGACATAGATGCATATGTACTTAAAAAAGAAAAGACAAGCTTAAAGAAGCAGGCTGAGGTTCACCCATACATTCTTCAAACACTGAACTTTGTCTTTGTCAAAAGACACTATTGAAGGGGTTATCCTTTGTGGCTCTTGATGTTGCTGTCCTCCCTTGTTACTGAAATTGATTACATCGGACAGAGGGCTGTTGTGAAAATCAAAGCATGACCACATTAACAGATAGTTGACTCTGATCCCTGATCTGTAGTTGTCCTGAGTTTCATGTGCTGGCATGCAGGTAAACTGAGATTTCCAACTGAAATATGTCATCATCCTATACATTCTGCCAGCCTCAGTATATGGATTTGGATGGGAGTGAGAATTTTTCATATATCTGCTTAGAAGAAGCTCTGCTGCCTCTAGAAGCAGCCTTCATTGCTTTCCCTAACTAGAGCTCTGCATACATTGTTCTGATGAGTAGATTGCCCAGGGACCTTACAGTATATCCGTTATTTGGTTGTTTCAAGATCCTTTTAGACAAACATGTATTCCACATCATGTAACTGCAGCTGAGACTACCTTCAAGACTAGATGGTCACTTAAGGTTTCTTTCACTTTGACTCCTATTTTTCTGTGATTTCATGGTCTTTTTTATATGCTTTTATATTAATTCTCATGAACTCTAGTGAGAAAATGGGAAAATGTTTGCCTACAGGGAAAACTGGCATATACAGAGATTAAGTGATTCAAAGGTCAAGTTGCTACTGAAAGAGAGGTGGAACTCAAAGCAGTGAGTTTTGTGCCCAGCCTGCCAAACAACAGCCCCCCTCAGAAATCCCAAATAAAGAAGGCAAAAAGATCTTTATACCTTCTGTTCTGGTTCTTCAGTCACTGCAGCATTGTACAGAGATATGAAAGCATCACTTCCATTAGGTTTAGACATATCCCACCAGGAACCGTTTGACCTGCAGTCTTTTCTCTACTTTTCCTCATCTATTTATTGATTCCATTGATTAAGGCATCTGTTTTATGTGAAGCCATCATTTGTTCTTCTGGAACACTGTTTAGCAGATGTTATAATTCAGACAAAGGATGGCAGGATAAGAATTAAACTAATACAGAGTAATATTTTAACACCTGGCCTGACAACAGCAATATCAATGAATCTCACTTTTAGAAAATCAGTTATTTTTGAGTATTTTGAATCTGATGGCAGTGTGGATTGTTCTGCATTTTGAAAAAAAAGTCTTGAAACTGTAAAATAATTTTTGCACAGATAGTGAGAGTTGTTTATAAAGATTTTTTCTTCCATCTTAAGTTTTTCAATTAAAAAACCTGTTACCTATCAAAGTTATGGGTCAATCTTCCAGATAAATTATTCTAGATCACTGAGAATCAACAAATTTCTGTATTGTTGATGTAGCCAAGAAATGTGGAGTTTGTTTCACATGTTAGTTTAAATTGCTCTTCATGAATAAAGGCAGGATACAAATTTTCATTGAGATGAGAAAGTTTTAAGGCAAACAATTCCAGGGCATTCACTTACTAAAATTACAAAGTGTCAAGGTCAGATTCTTTTGCTTGCATACAAAATGTTTTGGATCTATCTATACAGTTGAATGTACTTAAGAAATTTTGTACATGAAACCATGTCATTTAAAATAATATGTGCAATAGCAAGTAAAAGATCTGTTAAAATGTTTTGATTGTGCTGTGCTGCAGCAACTCAGTACTCTGCTCAGAAGCTTTTCTGCCAATGTGTTAGGTGAAGGAACAGACTTTTTTTGTCTGTGATCATTTAGGACTCTTAGAAATTGCTGCTGTACTGAAGAATTACATTGTTTAAGATGAAGAAAAATACGGAGTGCTGCATACCATTTGTGTTTTGCAGTGGGAAAATACTGCAGTAAAACCGCAGGAAAAGTACTGCATCCTTCTCTATGCTACTTCACTGAAGAGATTACAAACCTTCAGTTTCTCCAAAGACTTGTGTAATCTAAACCTCTTAGTTTTCATATCTTCAGGAAAGATAAAAAGGGAAATAAAGCAGTTTGGACAATTTCCACTAGCTCCAAGCAGGTGCAGATTTGCTGTACCTGCCAGCTGACCCTCATTTTGCATGTCAAACATTGTATTGAATTTGAGACAGAAGAACTGGCAGCAGTCTGAATTTCATTTACTTTAGCTGCTTCTTTCTTACTTTCCACTGCTTTGTGGTCTTTACCACTGTTGAGGATGTCAAGAGGATGTACAAAAAGAAGGGTCCGTTTTCAAATATTAATGACCATTTCAAACAGATGGCAGATTTGCTTGTAACTGGAAGAAAAGTCCTCAAAATTTTTTTTTCTTTTTTTCTTCTTAAGACGTAGGAATGAAATCTTTAGGCAGAATTTATTATATCTAAGAAATTTCTTAAAGGACCAAGTTTTACCAGTTTTCTGTTTGTGCAGTAACATTTGCTCCATGTAGCTGCACAGGCTTACAATACCAGGAAATAAACAGTATTTTACGTGAGAATAAAAGGTATTTATACCTCCTAAAGCCATAGAAACACACTTCAGTGTATCACATTAACTTTGGGTCTTCTTGATTCCTACAGCAGCTGTCCCTTGTAGTGGTGATATGGGTAAGAGACAAAGTTTCTCAGCTTCCACTCACATTTGAACTCAGCTGGAATTATAAACCAGAAGTCACTCTCTCACATGTTTGCTGCACTCAGCACTGTACTCCATCTCCCCTCCCTGCTTTTCCCACTCTGGTCTTTGTTATGACCCTATTAGCTCTTTTATAACCTTCAGGTCTTAAGCAAATAACACGTGCATTGTAGACTCAAACCTATGCAATTAGATTCCCCAGAAAACTTAGTCAATGCCAGATTGTAAGCTTGGAATGAATACAAATATGACTACATTTGCAAGTTTTTAGACCTCAGGTAAATATTTCTGGGGTTTTTCCACTATCAAGCTATCAAAGTTCCATGAAAAGAACAGATTTTATGTTATTTTTAAACAGAAAAATACCACTTCCAGCTCAGAAAGGCCCAAGGCCACAGACTGTTGAAGGCTTAGAGGCAATGTTGTTGTATGCTGGCCACATGCAGTCTTGCCCAGCTAAACACCACTGATGATTAGGACTCAGATACCAGGGTGGGTGGATGAATATGGTTTTTCTTATTAACAAACTGCAATGAAGAAAACATATAGATTCAATAATTTTAAATTAGAGATATCTATAATTAGCATTATAGATGCCTTCACACATCTACAAGATGAGCTGAAGTACACAGTAGTTTTCTAAAGTGGTAAGAGGTCAGTCATAATATCAATTCCTGGGAAAGGTGTAGCACGTTCCCCTCCTACTGCTATGTGCAGAAAGTGTTTGCTTCATCTGCATGAGGTGCCCGAAGATTTTTCTTATTCTGGTAGCGTTTCTTACATCCTGTTACTCTGGAGGCCTTAGAAGTGTAGCAGGGACCACAGACAAAAAAGTATATTTTAAAATTACAATGGAAAAGAGGAAGGCAGAGAAAAAGTTGTTATCCCAGATGACCAGCCAAGGAAGGTAATTATGTACTGATAAAGTCTTTTGGGCAGAGGAGGAAAAAAATGGTTTTCACATATTTGTCTTCCTTTTGAGGTTGTCAGTTTGGGAACACTGAAAGATATTTTGAGATTTTGGCTAAGGATTAGTGTCCAGTTTGTGCCAGCTTCTAAACACCACTTACTTTCCAAAAAGCCCCAGTGGCCACATATTTGTCTTGATCTTTTATTTGCTGACTGGACATTTAAAAGTTGTTTGCTCACTGACCAAAGGCAATGTCTCAGAAACAGTGTATGGCTAGTCCCGTCCGTGTCCCGTCCCCCCCCCCCCCCCCCCCCCCCCCAGAAGCTTATGGAGCAAATACAAAATTGTCCCTACTTAAGTAAAACCTCAGTGGAATAGCAGAAATGGAAATACCACATAGCTGCCTGCTGAGGGCCCAGACAGTTACATTTTATACTTCATTACACTACCTGTGAACAAATGAATTTTCAAAATTTTCTTCTACCACCTTTTTATACCCCATGATAGTTTTTGCAACATCTAGTGAGCTATTAATCCTTTTTGATAAGCTAAAATATTTAAAAGTTAAAAAAAAAAAAAGCCCTCATTAAAAACTACTTCAATAAGGTACACAAATTCATGATTCAGCACAACCTGGCCATACTATGCCAGAGTCCCCATCTCCAAACACAAAAAATATCCTAAGGACTCTCAGACCATTTAGTTAAAAGCAGGTAGCCACCCAGTGAAGTCTGTACACCTCAACTGAATATGAAAATTTAATAAATTTGAATTTATTCAAAATATTATAACAGATGAAGGCAGAAGGAGAAATAGGTACCTATGAATGGCCCGCACAAAAATTACACAGACAAAAAATCATGGAGTAAAATCTGGTTAAGGTAGTCTGTAGATGGACAGGGTAAGAGATGTCTCAAGCAATATTCTTTCATGAAGCTATAGTCTGGCTTCAGGAAGGGGCCTACCTCCAGCTAGGGTTAATAGACTGAAACATCTATAGAAGTTAGGCTGATATTCTAGTTCTTTCCCAAAGAAGGCTTGGATCTTCTCTTACACAGCTCACACAGAAGTATATACAGTGCAACAGCAGGATCCTTGGAGTAAAAAGATGACCTTGAAGACAGGTCTCAGAGTGCTTTTATTATAAACAAGAGTATAATCTCCTCCTACTAATATCACTGCTGCATGTTCATGCATGAAGAATGGCTGTTGTTCCTCTGAATCTCCAGCCTCTGAGTTAAACAGATATTATATGAGAAACCTCGATTGTTCAGCAACACTTTCTTTGATAAGCAGCTCTGAAGAGATAAAGGATTTTTTTTTCTTTTACATGTTTTAATTTCAATATACTGACAGGTTTTGTTTATTCACTAGCTTCTTATAAGTATACATAATTTGTATTGACAATAAAGTTCAGTATTATCTCCAAAGGAGCCAGAACACATCCCTATGCAATATAGTTCTGCAATGTAACTATATTTTATTTCCCTGACCACTAGACTGAAACTTACTGATGTGTGATTTCTGATGGAAAACACTGACTACAAACAACGTGGTGTGTTCCTATGCATGCATGCATGCACAAGTGAAGTGAACATATCTGTTAGTATTGCAAGTCTTTAACATTATCTTAGAAAACATTATAATCTAAAAGACTATTTACAGTACTGAATCTGTAACAGTAAGCACATAATGATTTTTTTTTTGTGATGATTATTTATTTGTGACATAAAATTTTCTTTCCCTTCCTTTGTCTCTTTTTTAAATCTCTTGTTCACTTTATATTAATCCTGAGGGTTCTTCATGCACAATTTTTTTTGTGTGTTTTTTTTGTTTGTTTGTTTGTTTTTTACAATACGGTCAAGGAGGTATGGATGATTTCCAGCCCCTGCTACTCCTGTTATCTTGGAGCTCATTCACACTCTTCAATTCAGACAGCAGTGAGCTCTGAGATATATTGCAGTTTACTGGAAAAAGGTGTTGATTTGCCCACCTGGAACTCCCAAAATACTGAGAACTGCAAACTCTCAGCTGGTAGTTCTCATCCAGCAACTGAGTTCTGGGTAAGGAGAGCTTGAAGATTTGGAACTAGTGGATAGTGACAGGTAAAAGTCTTGGGGAGGTTCTCCTTGATAAAGCAGCCCCAACCTGCAATGGGAGCTCTGGAAACTGTGTATCAAGGTGAGCATCAGTTATTACAACTTAATAAAAGGTAAGTAAAATAAGACACTATGCAAATTAGACTATCTGGATGAAGGTATTTTCAGCAGAATCTGCACTTTCTGCTGTACCATGGTCTGGCTTCCTTAGATCAGAAATTAAAACGCTGTTGTTTAAATGCTGAAAAAGGGGAGAAGGTCAGAATATTCCATGTGTTATTTGATAAACACATGCATTTTCTACGCTTTCAGCTTTCCCTCTCTCAGGAGGCATAACTGGGTTGTGAAAGTTTGCAACGACAAAATTGAACACGGGTGCTGTAGCAAGTCTGTTACACTATGAGAAACCATAGTTTAATTTCCATATGTGTTGATCACCTGGAGAATCAACCTGGGTTGCTAACAATAGGTTTCTAAAGCCACAACTCCTGCTTCAATCTTAAGTAATGCTACATAAGTGATATGACTTGAGATGAACATAACTGAATGTCCTGGTTTTGGTTGGTATGGAGTTAACTTCTTAGTAGCTGGTGCAGTGCTGTGTTTTGGCTCTGATGTGAGAACAATGTTGATAACACACTGATGTCTTTAGTTGTTGCTGGGTGATGTTTCTACTAAGTCAAGGACTTCTCAGTTTCTTGGGCCCTGCCAGCGAGAGGGTTGGAGGGGTACAAGAGACTGGGAGGGGACACAGTCAGGGCAGCTGACCTAAACCAGCCAAATAGGTATTCCATACCATGGGACATCATGCTTGGTATATAAACTTGGAGGACCAACTGGCGGGGGGGATCATTGCTCGGGGACTGGCTGGGCATCGGTCAGCGGGTGGTGAGCAGTTGTACTGTGCATCACTTGTTTTCCTTTCTCCCTTTTCCTTTGGATTTTATCCTTTTCCCCAACTTTCCATTATAACTGTTACTACTATTTTTGTTGTTGTTGTTCTTAGCTTTTTATTCTGTTTAAACTATGAAATTGTTCTTATCTCAACCCTTGAGTTTTACATTCCTTTCCGATTCTCCTCCCCACCCCTCTGGGTAGGGGGGGAGCGAGCAAGCGGCTGTGTGGTGCTTGGTTGCCAGCTGGGGTTAAGCCACAACACTGAAATAAGTTCTAAGGTTACCAGTATTGAAAAGGTTGGTAGAACAAAGATGTGTTATATAGAATGATCTGTTTAAAGTCTTGCCTATTTGCTTGAAAAAAATGTCATCTGTTGCAAAGAAAAATCCTTCAGCTTTATTAAAAAATAAATTAAGTCTTTTGTAAAAAAAAGTATAATAGCATGCAAAATAATTGTACATCCCTTATACAGAAATACCAAGAGAATGAATATACAAATAAGTATGTGTGGCTGGGTGGCCAGGTGGGTATGCTTAGTAAGGAGAAAAAAGTACAAGAAAGTTTGTAACCGAAAAATTTGCTTGGTTACATAACAACAGCCAGAAGCTGCCAGTTTTCAGGGCATTAGTTGTAACAGGAGTGTAGAAGATTTCTAATTTAATTTTCTCATATAATAATGAAATCCATTGTAAACAGCTTTAGTAAAATAATTCATTATAAATAAATATAATACTCCAAATTAAGGGGATAATATTCCTTTGTAGTACAATAGCTTAATGCAGTCAAACATTAGTTTTTCACATTATTGATCTCTATTTTAATAAGATTAAGATTTTATGAGTTCTTTCTTTCACAAAACACTGCATAAGCGTGTTCTACAGTGGACAGATCAGTATCCATCAGTTGTTTGTAGCAGATGTTAAGGGTTTTTGAGTAAGATAGGATGTCTTTTCACTTCTAAAGTCAAAAGCAGAGTGTAATTTGAAAATGTACCTAAATTTTAGCTGTCACTCATTACCATGCCCACTAATCTTGGCAGCAAAAGATACGGGAGAAAAAGAACAATCTAAAATGTCTCTGTCTTTGAAGCCAATCTCCCGTATATTTTACTTTGTTCTGTAATATAAAATGCAATGTTACATAGCATTAAGAAAGTAGAAGTACAGGAAAAGCTGAAAAAGAATAACAATGCTTTATGACTATCTCCTTGTGTGTTCTTCTCCGTGTCTCATGATATGTTCTTAGCAGCTATCAGCATGGTGTGAACACAATGGTCACTAATTTAGAAGGTTTTAAGCTAAGGGAAAGCACATGAAAACAAATATGATGATAGGGATGGAACCTGCTTTTCTTCAACAGTTTTGCCTTGATGAATAAGCAGCAAGAGCTGCTAGAGGAAAGAGTAGGAGTGTCATAGGCATGTCTATAAAAAGACTTTTTTGCCTTTTATTGAAAAATGCAAAACCAGTCTGTCTCTTTCTCCTCATTTCTTTGTTTCTCACCTACATTTTATCAATGCAGCCACATAGAAAGACAAATCCACCAATTTAAAACACAACAGATGTTGTTATCTATGCCACAGTGTTGAAAGTGTTGGTGGGCATTGATCACTGTGTTGAACTTTGTCAGTCACTTGTATACTGTGACTACCTTGGAATGGCT
This sequence comes from Falco rusticolus, assembly GCF_015220075.1. Classification (NCBI taxonomy): domain Eukaryota; kingdom Metazoa; phylum Chordata; class Aves; order Falconiformes; family Falconidae; genus Falco; species Falco rusticolus. The sequence continues at coordinate 58,132,052 of NC_051193.1, read as the reverse complement.
TCTGTGAAAAGATTTCTAAGCACCATTTGGGTTTGGTTTTTTTTTCCTAGTCTCTGTCAGGCTCCCTTCTTATATTTATAGTAAGCTCTAGCTCTGCTTTTACTAATATACATGATAAAAAAATTTCATAACTCTAAGGAATTGTTTTAAAGTTGTTTTTTTTTTCCTGAGTTTAACTTCCTCAATCTGTTCTTAATCCCTTACTAAATGTTGTTGGCAAGTATTAGCCAGTAAGATTAACTGTAATGTGTAGGCTTTTTTTAGTATCTGTAAATAGCTGTGAGTAATCCTCATTTAGGCATGGATCTACTTCACATGTACTTTCAGAACTGAAGAATAGCATTAGAATGAAAATGAGAATATTTGAGAATTTATTTAAATAAAAATTGAACATTACTATTACTATAATTAAACGATAATATTACTATGTAACATTGTTTTTATCCATATTTTAAATTTTCACTTGAAGGAATGAAGTCAATTATAGTTCACAGAAGTAACTAAACTAAGGTAGTCGGAAAATATATCTGACCCTACACATTTAAGGTTGTATCATTTTTATATATATATAATATGCATGTGGAAGGAAGCTATTTCCTATTTCATAGTTTAAGTAATAAGCAGACAAAATTTTCAATCTTAATGATACAACAGTACAACCTTTTAGATTACCTCAGTGTTACCAGAAATAATAATTATTATTTTTGCATTCTCTGCTAACTGGAATAAAATAAAAACATTTAAAGTTTAATTATTAATAACAATACATGATAAAACAAATATTTAAACCATAAAAGTTTATAGTTTATAGTTAAATTGGCCTATTCCTTCTTTAGGAGTTTGATTATCTGGACTCATATCACTGCAGCTCGCTGTTACTTGTTCATACAGGTACTAACTACTGATAGCCTGTGGATCTGAAACATACTGGAGTCATAACAAAAAATAATCCACAGTGACCTATTAACTCTATTTCTTCACTGTGTTTGGTTATGGCCCAAGAGAACACAAAATCTAATACATTTTCAATGTTTCCATTATTTGGTGTCTACATTTTTCAAGAATAATTTGAAAGTTTTTAAGCACCTGGACTAACGATCCCTACTTTGTTCTTAAATTTAAATGAGACTTACATCTAATCAAGATTCAAAATCTTGATTCTCTCTGTTACAGAAAGAATTTGTAATGACACGGTCATTCAATTTCTTTTCCCGAGGATATCAGTTAAGCACCTTTTACCAGATTCAGAACTCATGTAATACTGTATGGGAATTTGAGACTGTGAAATGAATGCCAGACAGCAGAGCAGCATGACTGTCTGAGGCGTGATCTTTGCTGACTTAAACTTTGTGTAGTCATTTATTGTCGTGCAAAGTGGATACAGATTGCTACCAAACCGGATTTTTCCAGCAATGTTTCTGTGAACTAAGTACACAAGGTAAAAGTGACTATATCAGGCAATAGGGAATGTTGCTAAGTGACCAGCTAGAACATTTGCTTAAGCGTTGTACAGAGATACAAGAGTTGAACTGCACATGCAGTTCTGTTGTTCAGGCTTTACTGGCTGCAGTTTGTTACTTTACTTTATAGTGAAGGATTCAAGCCAAACCTTGGAATTCCTTAGAGACACATTGATTCAGTGAGATTCAGCCCACCGCTTGGAGCAAATCTGTACCTGAGTTAATTAGAAGGGTTTAAAAAGGGATCACTCGCAGGTTGTTTTCTACTGCATAAACTAGATTGTGTGCATACATACTTCGAAATCACCATGTAGTTGTGCTAGAATACATTAGGACAGGTATATGAATATTATTTTATCCAGAATTTAACATTTTGAGACAGTGATGTGTTTAATAAGCAAATAATAAGAAAGATTCCCCAACTCCCTTTTTCTTCCCTTGATGGAGATGAAGTCCTAAGCTTTTAGGCACAAAATGAAGAAAGGAAAATGTCCTATCATCAGCTCTGTATGATAAAATAGCTAACCCTGCTACACAGAAGAATCAGATCCATTGTATGCTTTTGAAAATTCAATATTCTCTCCTTCGTATAAATCTGAACTATGAAAATGAGACTGTTTGTAGATACTGACATATATTAATAAAAGATGTGATCAAACATTTAAATGACTCCAGTGTGGGAGAAAAGCAGCAAATTCTCTGATTCTGAATGATGTTTACAGTACTTGTGGATCCAATTGTAGATTTATATCACATCTTTGTACAGTGCAGTATATGAAACCATTTTCAAAGCAGTAATAGAAATCCAGATCAAGATATAAATCAGAAGAAAATATAATCTACACAGATGGGATGTTCACAAGTATTAAAAATTATCTTCAGTAAAAAAATCTCGAGTATTTTAAAATACTGTGTAGAATAGCTTTTTCTACAGTTTAGTAATGTTAGTAGCACTGCTACTTTTTTAACAAAACTGCTGCTGTTTGCAGGAACACTAACAGAAACCTATTTCACTTTTATCCACTAGGTGGTCATTTTATACCTATGTAGTGAGTAGATTTAACACAACCAGCATATTTCTCAATCATTTTTTTTTTCCAAGTCACATTACATTAACTGAATACTTTTGTCAAGAAAAAAACTAAGAAGAATATAATTTTTAAAAAATATTGGAAAACACACTAATAACACAGAAAAATTATCAGATTCAAAATACAGAGTTGTTTCCACTCTGTGCTGGTTTTAGCTAGGGCAGAGTTAATTTTCTTTGTAATACCTAGCATGGGGCTATGTTTTGGATTTTTACTGAAAACAGTGTTGATAACAAGGGATGTTTTCGTTATTGCTGAGCAGCGCTCACGCAGAGCCAGGGGCTCTTCTGCTCCTCACCCCACCCCACCAGCCAGGGGCTGGAGGGGCACAAGGAGCTGGGAGGGGGCACAGCCGGGACAGCTGGCCCCAACTGACCAGAGGGACATTCCATACCACATCACAACATGCTCAGCATAGAAAAAGCTGGGGGAAGAAGAAGGAATGGGGGGACCTTCAGAGTGATGGCATTTGTCTTCCAAGTAGGATTTACATGTGCTGGAGCCCGGCTTTCCTGGAGATGGCCAAACACCTGCCTGCTGATGGGGAGTGGTGCAAATGGGAATTCCTTGCTTCGCTTTGCACACTTTACCCTTCCAACTCTCTCCCCAGTCCCAGCACAGGGGGCAGTGAGTGAGCAGCTGTGCGGAGCTTAGTTACTGGCTGGGGTTAAACCATGACACAGTTTTAGAAATTCAACCGTTCCCATGGTATTTTTGATACTCTTAATAGGCAGAAATCACAGTTTAAATTACAATTACTAGTTAAATTACAGTTACTGTATGCTTATATGTTAATGTCAGCTCCTTGTACCTGAGTTGCTTTGTACATAGGAACAAACCTTTTGAACTAATATGAGTCATTTCTATTCCACTACTGCCAGTTTTCAGAGACAGACAAGAAAACAAGTTATATTTTTGAATAAGCAAAATAAAAATACATTGAATAAAAATTATTTTGAATAAGCAAAATAAAGTAAGATCTTATTTTAAGATCTAGTCACCTTCAAGCATTTTTATTAATTTGGTGAGACATTTTTATTTTGAGTTCAGACCAGTATGCTTACCATGTGCCAGAACAGGACTGCTAATTTGAGTGTGACTAGAAACAGTAAATATTGATGGTATTCTGATATGTAGAATAAACTGAGTATGGCTATTAGAGGTTACTGTAGAAGCTTTGAAATGATAGCTCTGGAGATCCAGTCCCATATCTTTTATTCAATCACCTGCAAATTTGAGCATATCGTTTTACAGAGTATGGTCCCAGCTAAGTCTCTGATAGTACAGTATAATCTTAGCAATCTGAAAATTTCTGTAATATAACAAATCCTTATAAAGGAGACTGGAATGATGTAAGTTTCCATAGAAGGACATAACAAGTCATTCTTGAATGAACATTCATTGGTTCCTTTGTCCCTGAGGGATTTTAACAGATGCCATGCTTAAGGTTTCCTCCTCTGTAATACACTCCTCCATATAGCACTACAGCATTACTGCATGAGAATTAGCCTTTTCTAAAGGAGTTTTACATACAAATTTTATTGCCATCCTCCGATTAGTTGTGCTAATAACCAAACAGTAGATGCCAGTGTTCTGTCCCAATCCAAATATAAACCTGCCTGTCAAAACAGTGCTATGAGTCTGTGTGGATGTTTAAAGAGTGCGTGTAATATTTGTGTAAAAGGTAAAGTTAAAATACTGTTCGCAATCTCCACCACTAGTAACAAGTGACATAGTATCTGCCACTACATGACATGTACCATGATCATTATGAAAAAATACCCTGGTTCTTAAAAAATCAAATACCTTTTTATGGCAGAAAGTGTGGTAAATCAGCAAAGTCATTTTAAGTATAGTTTTGTCATTTTAATTTTATTTTCACATGTGTTTATGTAGCACCATTGTTTTCACTTCACCGATGTGCAGAGTAAGAAGGATCAGAAGGCAGCATCATCAGTGGCTGGGAAAGAAAGAGTCCCCACAGGCCACCCACAGGAATTTGCAGGTTCCAAGTGCAGGAGGTAACAGTAACGGCAGTAACATAGACCCATTTAATATTCTGGTTGACTTATGTACCGAGCATTCCTACAGTTATTACTAAATCCAAACCTATCATCTAATTAAATTCCATGAAACTATTTCAGCAAGCAGTGAACAACTCCTGTTTATTAAGCTTGTCTTCCCTGTGTTCTGTCATTTACAGAACTGTCTTAGCAAGTCAATTGGTAGACATCAGTCATAACACTACCCAGGTCAGTCCTGATCCAGTTTTCCCTTTTCAAGGGAGAATATATTCAGCAGCTCAAATTCTCCAGTTCAAACCCATCAGTTCCTTTTTCTCATTTCCAAAAAGACTTCAAAGTCTGGCCCATACTGTGGATTTCTCTGCTCTCTGGGCCAAAATAAACACCTTCCTTTCCACCTTAACTTGCTTTGCATACATATTATTCTAAGTAAAAGAAGAGAAACTTTTTCTCACCAAGCTAGAAAGTATAACATTTCAGTACTTAAAATTCTCTGAAAATTCCAAAATTTTCCCTCCTCAGAAAAACTCTATGGTCTGAAAAAAATATTTATTTTGATGGTTACAGACCAAAAATAGTCAGCAACGTTCACAGTACATTCTCTCTTATTTTTGAAGCAATTTTCCTAAAACCATTGGCTACATTTTACAAGCTTGCCTTGGATTCCTGCCATTAAAAAAGGTGACTACCTAGGAGATGAATACCTGCAGGTTCATACAGTCTCATTACAGATATGTTTGATGTGTCTGTACACTTGAATTAAGAATGCTCTGCATATCACAGCTAATTAAAAAATTGTTCTTCATTATAAAATAGTGGCTAACTACTGTTACTGCATTTTCTTAAAAAGCCTGGTAGTACTTCTTTCTGCTAGCCCCTTTTTGCTTTGATCATAACATTTGTTCCTACCGCTGCACCTTAGTCCAAAAGTATTTGCATACATCTCCTAAGGAGATATGTCCCTGTGATTGACAGTTGAATGGCTGAGAGCTGAAGAATGAACCCTTCAGTCACCAAGGCTAGGTTACAGAGATGGTTAAAAACCATTCTCTTCTTTTGCAACTTTGTATTCTATGTGCTTATATAATGACACATATTCGTCTGAAAGCTCTTCACTTCTCTCAGTTTTTATTTATGCATCTTTATATAACAGCAGATGAATAGCAGCTAATCAGAAATATCCATGTCTGGTTGTGTTTACATCTAACGCCATGTTCATTTTCACTTGTTAAGAAAAGATGAAACTTGTTGCAATCAACAGCTCCATATAAAAAAGAAAGAAAGAAAGAAAAAATACGGAAAAAACTTCCATCATCTGACCTAACAAGAGATACAATTTGAAAAATTAAAGGAAAGATAAATGGATGAATTCAATTATGTATGTTCAAAGATGAAATCTAGAAACCTTTGTAATCCATATCTGCGTGTTCCTATCTTCCTTTCCAGGCAAATATTGAACATTCTGAGCTGATTTATAAATCACAGCCAATTTTATTAACTAATTTCTTTAGTGGGAGACTGAAGAGTGTGGGAAACTATATTAGAGAAGATCCTATAATAGTCTTCATTTTCTCTCTTCATTGAGAGATGTATTTTATTTTGTTATATTCTGTCCTTACTTCAATTGAGAAGTTCCTTACTCCACAGGCATTCCTGAAATCAATAGTTATGAACATGTTGTAGGTTAAAAGTCCATTTAGTTAAAGTAAGATTTGGTCCTAAATGTCTGCTCTTTTAAGATATTGAAGGTATTTGGTAAGTATTTAAAATTGGAAAAATTACTTTACAAATAACAAAGCTAGAAACTGAAGTCAAATTTTTCATGTATTACTTGAAAAACTCTGTCCTGCAAAAAAAGTCCTGGAACTGCAATGAGAAGTTACATGTAAAAAGAGCATCTGAAACACTTATATTTCTGATCATTGTAATTTTAGGAGTAGGATGCTCTGACAGAGAGAGACTCCTGATTGAGCTGCCCCCATGCCTGCTACTAGTTCTAGCCTGTAGCACTGAGAATCTGCATAGTCACCAGTCACAAACATGGGATTTGGGCTTATGTATTATGGGGTGTCTCTGATAAGGTTTTGGTAGCAGGGGGACTGCAAGGGTGGCCTCTGTGAGAAGGCATCAGGGGCTGCCCCATACCAGACCAGACCTGGTTCCAATGGACTCATCACAGAGCACAGCTGAGTGTGTGGTGCCTCTGTTTAAACATATTTAAGAAAGGGCAAAAATGCTGGAGAGGCAGAGAAATTAAGGGAAAAAAGTGGGAAACCAGTACAAACAGCAGGCCAGAGAAAAGTGAGTGGGAGGGGGTACTCAAGGCAATGGTAGCAGAGATTCCTCTGTAGCCCATGGAGAGGACCATGCTGGAGTAGATATCCACAGTGCAGCCCATGGAGAACCCCCAGCTGGAGCAGCTGGATATTTCCTGAAGGAACTTCAGCCCATGGAAAGCCCACACTGGATCAGGTGTTTTTCCTGAAGGATGGAGTAGACACAGTGGAACAGGATAAGAGTGAGAGGAGGAAAGACCACCAGAGAGGAACTGTTATGTACTAACCATAACCCCTACTCCCCATTCACCTCTGCACTGCTCAGAGAGTGCTGGTAGAGGAATTGGGAATGGAGTGAATTGGAGCCTGGAAAAAAAATAAAAGCAGGGGTGCAGTGAGGTGGGGGCAGGGGGGAGAGGGGAAGGTTTTGTTGTAATTTCTGTTTTTGTTTCTCACCATCCAAATTTATTTTAATTGGCACTCAAATAATACTCTCCAAATCAGGTCTGTTTTGCTTGTGATGACAAATGGTAAGTGATCTTCCTGTCTTCATTTCATCATCAAGCTTTTTCATCTTATTTCCATCCCCACTTGTTGAGGATGGGTAGTAAGTGAGCAGCTGGGTAGGTGTTGGTGTTAACCCACAAAAAAATCACCATTCACTTGGCACAATTAAAAAACACCATTTGACAGAATCCCCTTGTTTGTTCTGCTTGTAGGGCCTCCTAAAAATGCTGAAAAAAATTAAAGCACGTAAATAATGTCATTTGAAGTAGATTGCCGTATTTGTCTAAAGTAAATCACAGAGCTTTTGCAGCACTTTTTGCAAGCTAGGCTTTAACTAAAAATCAGATCATTGTCAGAAAGTCAAACAACTTGTTCAGGCCAGATATTTGTTTTCAGCTTCAATCCACGAATGAAAGGAGATTTCAGGTGAATATAAAGCATTTAAAAATTACCTGAGTTTATTTTAAGAGACGGTTGAAAAGGACTCCAGCATAAATTCAGAAATACAGCCTAAGCAGAGGTTTAAAATTGGCACTTTTTCTTTTAAGACTGAATCCTGTCTGGAACAAAACTTGTTTATATAAAGACATTGCAGAAGAATATCTATGGGTCTTTATATATTTGACGTAGCAGATATAGCAGATATTTAGATACTGAGATGTTTTCCTCATGTTTGAATTTATACTTTCATTTAATATTTTTAAAATGTGTGCTTATTTAAAAAAAGGTACTACACAGCAATGTAGTATACATCACTAAGATCAAACAGCATAAAAGAAGAAATATAAGGAAATGATTTAGTGTGGATCATATCAGAGGTAAAGCAGACTTCCTTAGATAAAAAGTCCATATAGTTATCTGAGTTCTAAAGACTGACAGTACTATTTCAGTAAAGTTTATTGTTCATGCTAGACCATTGCAAAATGTAGTAAGAGATAGAACAAATTTGATTTTGAAGTTGACTTTTTCTGCTTAGAGCATGTGATGAGGGACAATGTTCTGACAGCTCAAGCTTACTCAAGCTTAATGACTGATCTAAATTGGAGCTTGGAGATAAAAGAAATTCTTTAGTGATGCCTCAGTTGTCATTGATTGCTATGAGCAATTTTAAAGCTATTCAAGATGAGAATTGCCAGCTTGGTTCTGAAGGAGGAGAAAGTGGTACGTAAGATTGGAAGCTGGTGCAAATGCTACTGCATTAAAAAAGAAAAAAAGAAAAAAAAGAAAAAAGAAAAAAGAAAAAAAGAAAAAAAAAGAAAAGGTTTAAATTACTTGTATATGTAGGTGATAATAACAATGACATATAGCATTATACATCATCAGGGAAAGATAGTGAATCTACAGAGTACGATGTAAACAGTAGCTATGACAGGAAAGACAAAAATTAAAGGCTGGGAACATTATAAATATCAGCAGCAAGATGATTGAAAAGAAAATGTTCTAAGCTAAAGAAAATAAGGAAGTTAAGTACAGAGCAGAAGTTCTTTTTCTGAGTGTTGATCTCAGAGAGCATCTGTAACAAAATTATCCCTGTTCTTGCACATAGCTTAACATGTTTTCCATCTAAACTACTATGATCCGTACAGCAAGTATTTAAGCCATAATAGTGATAGGACAAGATAAAATCACACATTACCTAGGTGTGGAGAGGAACTTTTATACCATCAGTTTGCCTGGTAAAGTGTCAGATCATGATAAGGACAGAGGCTTGTATTTGAGTGAGAAAGGGCTGTAACTGCTCTGTTCTTTCAGAAGTTTTGGGAACAGCTGTGTGTCTTCAGTATTGCTGTGTTTTCTGAAACACTCACTTCAAATCAGAAAAAGCTTAAGCAGTGTATTCAGAACTAACAGGTATACTTAAGAACATGGATTTCACACAGCAAGGGACATCCTCCAGCAAAGTTTGGGTCTCACTGAGGCTTACTGTTCAGAGAAAAAATTTGGTCTTCAGACCATCTTCAGAACAGCCTTCAAAAGGCAATTAAGTTGTTTTTTGTGCTAATATAAATGTTCTACCTACTTATGGTGGCAAAATTTTATTGCAGAAAATGGTTTGCTGATTAGGAGTCCTGTCTCATAACCAAGAAAAGGACTGGGTAGCATGGGCTTGTTTCTAATAAGTTTATTAGATGTGAGATCAAATGTGGTAATGTAGACTTTGTTACAATTTTCAGGCTTGATAGATACCACATCACAGTTTTAAGGAACCTTATTGACTGCAATTTATTTCAGTGTTTATATGTATTCTATTTTATATTCTTTTGATTAATACAGGTAAGTAATACTCTATGTTAGGTATATTAGTCTACAACTGAAAATACCACTGCCATATGTTTTAGAATGGTAGAATCATTCAGATTGGAAAAGACCTTTGAGATCATCAAGTTCAAAGGTTAACCCAGGACTGCCAAGTCCATCACTAAACCATGTCCCTGAGCACCACATCTGCATGTTTTTTAAGTATTTCCAGGGATGGTGATTCCACCGCCTCCCTGGGCAGCCTGTTTCAATGCTTCAGCACCCTTTCAGTAAAGAAATTTTTCCAGATAGTCAATCTAAACTTCCCCTGAGACAACTTGAGGCCATTTAGCTCTTGTCCTATCACTTGTTACTTGGGAGAACAGACTGACACCCCCCTCACTACAGCCACCTTCCAGGTAGTTCTAGAGAGCAGTAAGGTTCCTCCCTGACCCTCCTCCTTTCCAGGCTAAACACCCCAGGTCCCTCAGCCTCACCTCGTAACACTTGTTCTCCAGACCCTTCTTCGCCAGCTCCATTGCCCTTCTCTGGACACACCTCAGCACCTCTACGGCCCTCCTGAAGCAAGGAGCCCAAAACTGAACACAGGATTTGAGGGGCAGCCTCACCAGTGCTGAGTACGGGGGGACAATCACTGTCCTTGTCCTGATGGCCATGCTGTCTCAGATACAAGCCAGGATGCTGGTGGTCTTCTTGACCACCTGGGCACACTGCTGGCTCATGTTCAGCCAGCTGTCAACCATCACCCCCAGGTCCTTTTCCACCAGGCAGCTTTCCAGCTTTTTATCTTTGCTGAAAATAAATTCATCTATTTATATAATTTGGACATCTCTGCAGAAAGCTTTTTTGCATTTGTTGAGCATTTTCTGAGCAAGCATCATGTATACCTATCCTATTCCTGACTGTAAAGACTTGTGCAGCTATGCTTTATTTCAGATGTGAATATAATGCCACAGAAAGGAAGTAGTTTCCAAAATGCCCCCAAATTTCACAAATGTTCTAGTTAAAATATTCAGAAGATAGTGAAATTTATTGGGCTAATTTCTTTAGAAAATCAGTATTGCCAAAAGAAAAGCCCATGATCGCTGTATATTCAGCATTTATCCTGAAATTTTAACATTGCTTTAAGATGCTGTATTTTCTTGCTGTGCACTTTCCTGTTCACTAAAGGATTAGCTACACTGGTAAGATTTTGTCCCCTGGTTTATTTCCCGAAAAAAAAATAAAAATAAAAAAATAGACAAGGTCAATAGTGTGGCTATATAAAAAAAATAGTATGTCCTAATGAATACGTAGCTTGTTTGCAAATCCTGTGGAGTCCTATGGACTCCTCCTTATCTCTTGGTTCACTTGTTCACTTACTGTGTGAACTTGGACAATTCCAACTTCAAATCTTTGTTTTCTTTTTGTTTTCTTATTTTGTTTATTCTTTACATAACTGTGAGAAATTGAATCTTTGAGGAGGATGATCATAAGTGTTTTGTTAGACAGAGCAGCACTGATTATCTTGATCAGTTTTGCTATAAATTTAGACTTTGGCATCTTGGAAATGAAATTAAAAAATTACTTAGAAAACTTTAATAAAGCAGTTCTGCAAATATGTGGATTCCCCAGCTAAGGAACTGTTCAAAGAACTGAATTCTTTTACAAGAGATCCAGAGGGGTATAAGACCAATATTTAGAAACATACTTAAACCCAAAGGAAATAGTTGAAACATTGATTTCTGAGCTCTCAGATATTTATCAGCAAACAAATTACCATTTTACATATGTTATTCAAAAGATACGTAGATGTTTAAAGGCATTGCATTTTTGAAACAAAGGAATTCACCTTGAAACCATCCCATTATCTTTCTAAATACCCAGAAAAAAGTAGAAAAAAGCCCAAACAACAGAAAAAAAACCCACCTCAGCTTTCTCCTTGTTATCCCAGCTGGACCCCTGCTGTTTGTTGACACCCACTTTTTTCCTTCTAATTACAGTTGAATAACTGTAATAGCAGGTTTTTTTATGTCTAGAGGATATAGCTATTCCTTTTATTTATTAATTCACTTGGCTACTATGTTTCTCTCTGGTTTTCTGTTTCTTTTGCGTATTGTGCCTGAAGATACTAATTTTTCCCATGTTGTCCCATGCTAGACAAATGGCAAGCATGCACAGGTTTCATGCAATAGTTGCTTCCCAGCAACTTTTTACTAAAGACATGCAACTTTGATGGATATCTTCAGGTTTCAAGGAAAGCAGTTGCTCTGGGCTTCCAGAATGGCCAAAACATTTTTGCCTAATTCACGTTCGTATCTGGCATAGTACAGGCAACCCTTACCTGACTGTTCTATAGTGTCAAAGATGTGGGTTTTTCTTTTTAAGAACTGGACTGCTAAGTGACTTCTTTTATTTATTAGGAGTCACTTCATCTTACTCAGGCTCCTAACATTTGCCTAAATTTTAGGCAGCAGCTGAATTAGCTCTTCTGGAGTAAACATCTGTATTCTCTGTGTAGCCAGTGGGGGAAAGAAAGGTATCTAAAACCTCTGTAAAGAGTCCTTCTAACTTAGCATCCAAGCCAGTGAAAGCACCCACTTCTTGGTCTTCTCTCTAGAAATATAAAGGCATTTGAAGAAATTCAGACATATGTTATAACTAGTGAATGCAAATCAACTTGTACAACATATAATATTATACAATACATTTATCGATTTTAGGCATGGCTTTGTACTCCATATAATTCACGTTGCCCTAAAAAGTCAAATTTTAATCCAAACCAAATATTTTTCTGTCATACTCACTACCAAATAATCACTCTTTTCTCTTTTAAAAACTCTGATGATTTTATTTTTCCTCTATCCAATTGACTTTTCTCTGATACATTAAAATACATAATTCTATTATTTCTTTTTTCCTCCTAAGCTAGTGTATTCATTTTTCATATAGCAAATTTCAACAAAATGCCTTAAAAAGGGAAATAATATTTTTTTGTTACTATAGTTAGGAAATACTGATTTGGGATGTCAGAGTTGAAAAGCAAGTCATCTCTATTGAGGTTACCTTACATTCTATATCTGATGAGTTTGTTTGTTGTTTTTTTTTAAGCAGGTGCACTTTACTTTCATAAGTATACTAAGAAATTCTGATATTCATCTACTGGGTCTGAAACCAGTGTAAGAAAAAAAACCCCTGCAGTTATGAGAATAGTTTATAATTACTTTGCACAAGCATGTCCTACATTTATACATAAAAATCTGATTTGTAATCCAGATAAATTTCTTCTATAATAACAAGTGGATGGTTTTCTTCCTTTGTTCTTACAATGAATATAGACTACACTTTCCCAGAATCAGAAGATATAGACATATTATAATTGTGAACAGTCAAAATATGCAAAACCTCTCAAAAATTATAAATTTTACAATGCCTTGCATATATGCACTTCACAAAAACCAGCATAGCAAAATAAGGTTATCAAGACAGTATAGCTTAATATGTTTATCGAAATGTTCTCTTTTATCCATAAAGGATTTAAATAGCAATAAGGTATGTTCCTTTCCTAATATGAAGAACAAGAGCAATATTCACAAAACAGAATAAATCCACTGGAAAAAGTGTTGGAAATAGTAATATATGTTCTTATCATATCATGAGGCTAATATAATTGGTTATGCTAAATTTAACTTGAATGTTTCTCATTTATTTTAATTAAGTAACACTTGAAAAAGTGTATGCCAAATGACAAGTAATTTATGTAGTTTGAAGGGAAAAAGAAGATGTTTCCTGTATAATTGCCTACCACCCTTGTCTTAATCTCACCCTTGCCCTCTCTCGCTTTCTCTCTCTCTCTTTTTAAAAATGTTTGTAAGGAAACTGAGGTTTACAGTTGTGGAGATTTGACATGTCTTAGGACAAATCCAAACTTCAGGTTTGATCCTGGGCCATGTGAATGCTATTTTGGAATATCTCACTGACTTCAGGAATATTTGTCATTGATATATTGGTTCTTACGAGCAAATAGTGGTTTTTAGAAAAAAAGTCCAAAGTATTATTCAAGCTGTGTGATTTTCTATGAACTTTTTATTTATCAAAGAGCACAGTATGATACGACAATTCTATTTTACACAGGCATTTGCATATCAAAGTAATCACTCCAAGCTATCTCCAGTAGGGTAGTAAGGAACAGTACTAGACACTTTTCCTGTTTGTTTTCTGATTCTCTTGTCTATGGGAAGAGTAGCTTGTTTCCTTTTTTATTTTCTTTATATAAGTTACTTTAACTGAGTTGGAAAATACTGACTGCAGTGCACCTTGCAGTTGATCTGGATATGCTGATAGTCCTTAACTTGCTGAGGAAATAATACCTTAATCCAGACCTGTCCCACAAAGATACATTTTATCCTTACCACAGAGTAAGTATGTCACAGGGTGATGTAGATGTTGAAAACTCCAAGCACTCTTTTTGATGCATTGGTCCTTAATTTTGAAATCTATGTAAAGTCAGTACAGGGAAAGAAGGTGGGCTTTATGTTGCCTTTGTGGATCACCCGCAGGAAAAGAAACTGTGGCCCTCCAGCCATGCTGAAAGGACTGTTTGTCTTCAGCCTGCTTTCACCACTGTAGCCAGCTGTAGCCAACTGTACATGGCAGTTGGCTTTGATCTCTGGACCTCAAATTGTGCCCTGTGATCTAAATATTTTTGTGTGGAGAAGGAAGGAGACCCAGGGACAAACCAATGTGTGCAGTGTGGAAATTCAGGATGGTCAGGCCCTGAAATAAAGCAGGAAGTAAAATTACAGGTATGGAAAATTATATCACTTGGGGCACTCACTGAAGTTAAAATTTTCCAAATACACTGTATCTCTCTAGGCCAGCCAAGGGGTGGCGAAGACATGAATGAAAAAGGCCAAATTATTGTCTTCCAGAATGAAGCATTGTGGATTTGTGGATGCTTACAAGGAAGTCTCTACAATACTCCTAAACTACTAAAAGTCTCTTGGGAATCTTATCTTTATTCAGGCCATATTACCATTACCCAGGCCTGGACTGACTAATTTAAGTAGCACTGATCATGGTGGCAGATGCAGAAGAAATATGTGGTAGGCCCCAGATGCATATTTATACATTTTTTTGTCTCTCTGATAGCAAACATAAATAACCAAATGAGCCTATAAGCCTATATTTCAGATCACAAATTTACATACCTGACATCTTTAAAATCTATAAATCATTAGGAGATTGTAAAATCCTCCTTCAAAGTGTTCTGTCCTTTATAAGATGCAGTTATTTCTGAGGGCTACTGTAACCATGAAATAATGCAAATTTCTGCAAAATCTCAAGCAAGAGCTAATACAAATTTCCAGGGCTGTACAGCCTCAGAAAAGACTATATAAAAGCAGAAAAGTATTTTTTTGGCTTTTCCAAGTGGTCTAACAGTTGTTCATTTGTTTTTAAGATGCAAAATTCATATAAAGAAAGCATAATACTTTTATGTCTGGACTTTATCTAAATGCCATTTCACTCTAAGCTCTTTTTAAGTATACATATCACTTGAGAACATTTTACAGTACCAAACGTTGAGCTATTCATTAAATTAAAAATAAGAATCTGCCTACCCTTGCATTTTCTAAAATGAGTTAAGCTGTAATATATCTTAGTCTAGTACAATAGGTACATAAAACACTGAATAATCTAAGTACCACCAATGTAAAAGGGTACTAATTTTTTCCTTTTATTTTAAATCACACTCTAAAAGGAAAGAAAATTCAAACATAGAGAAAATTATTTATTATGTTGACAACAAGGCTGGCAAAATTCTAAAGTAAGTAAAACTAAAATGTGTTAGTTTTATAATACCTCTGCTTGCATTATCTAGTCTACATTATATCTACCCCTTGCAGCAGCTGCTGTGATACAAGTTTTAGTATGAGAAGGAAAAGTAGATCCCACAGAGCTGTTATATTTCCCCTGCAAACTTGGTTAAGGAAGTGGACTGGCAATAACTGGACTCTCAACCTTTGAATGTGCTAATCTCTAACTGACTCATCAAGAAACACTTGCTGTGCCATGAAAAATAAGGGTGTATCACACTTTCTCCCAGCTGCAGTGAGGGAAGAAAGAAAAGAACTGAACCTCTGAGGGGGAAGTGAGGTACAAGGTTTGCCAAAAAAATTGTATCTTTTGTTTCCTTTTCCATATTTTTCTTACAAGTTAAAGCTTGCCTCCCTAGGCTCCTTATTTAGTCAGTGGAGGGATATATGGTCCTTCAGAGGGCTATTGAGAGCATCTAAGTCAGAACTAGAGTATCTCACTAAGCCAGAGCTGTGAGTATCCTGTTGAGCAATCTTCCTGCCAGCAACAATATATTGTGTTGATTTTTGTCCAGACTAGATTGTGTGCTCATAACTGAGTCCCCCCCAGATATCATTCCAGTCCTTTTTTTTCTCAAGAAAAGCATCATATGTCATTGCTTAAGTTAAGAAAATGTGAGTGAAGTCATATTTCAAGGCCTCATCAGCTGGCGTGTTCTTGTCCTTCCACATTCTGCATACTCGCTTACTGTGTCTCCCATCTCCTACATCTCTTAGCTGTCTCATTTCTAGTGAATGTTTTGCTCCCCAGACCTTCAACCAGTCAGTTATATTAGTTTACCTATGCACTCCATTTTGCCTTACAGGGGAAAAACGAAGGGAAGATGGGGCTTCCAATCCTGATTTCTTTCCTTTTCTGTACTTTCTTAAAAAGCAATACTAAAAAACCCCATGGGTCTCTTAGTTTAACTTACTCCAGGCCTTTTCAATGAACTTACAGCAATGCCCATAACAATTTGTTCTGTGTCTTAACTTAAGGTACACAGCTGTTTTATTTCTGGTTTTGAGTGACAAATACTGGGTCAGCCACTCTGTAAGGAATACAGTTAACCCTCATATTCTGTAGTTTAAATAACGGTGTACATCAGGCCTTGTCCTGCAGTTTTCACAGATCAAAACTTTCCATGCATGTTAATGCACATTTTGGATATGAGAGAAGTGAAGGATTTAGTTTCTCAGGTAAATGGAATAGGCACCACTTTTCCTGCTATTTTCTGAGGCTTTCAAGGTCATAAGAAAACTCCTATTTTGGTTTCCATTGAGGCAAAATAGGTAACTGGTAACCTGTAGGTTTCAAAATGGGAAGTAAGTTTTTTAAAAGTACCTTTTTTTTAAAGCACTGTGATTGGACTGAATGCTATTCTTAATTTGGTTCTTAATTTAATGGGCAGTTGGTAATGGAGGGTTTAAAAGAAGAAAAAGATCAGTTAGTAGCTGAAAAACAGAACTCAGAAATTCAAAGAAATAGGAACTGAAGAAGCACATAAAGACGTGGACTTATGATTGTGCTATACACAGACTTTCTTATTTCTAGGTTTGATTTAAAGCTATAAAGATAACTTTTTTTTCAGGTACAGTTAAAGAAAAGGAATAGAATTGGGATAGGTCGTAATGGAGTCAGAAGGGTTTTAATACAGACAAAGCTACAACTGCAAAAAACAATGTAATCCTGGATATACAGCAATTCAGGAATTAACATATATAAGAAATTAAAAGAAACCCTTAGTTCAACATAGTACAATACATAGGGTGCAAAATAAATTTTGCAAGTCCCACAACAAATATTGGTTTGGAAAAACTAAAAGCATGGATAAGGTAAACTATAAGAGAAAGAAGGATTCAGCTAAGTAGATTAGCAGGCATTATAAGGAAGGCTTAGCCTTTAAACCTCTTTCTTCTTAACCATAACCTATTGCAAACACCTTCAATTTTGCGTTAAAAGTCGAAAATATGATGTGAAGTCAAATAGAATAGTTATTGAAATAAATTCTGAATAATTAAGCTGCTGGTTGAAATAAAATCTGCACTCAGTAAAGTACAAATGTAAAATAATAGATGCTCAGAAACTTTTATCTTTTTGTAAAGAAAAGTGGTATATAAGACACATTTACAACAAAAATGAGTCTGTGTGCAATAGATTTCAAGCTAGCTTGAACTTTAGTTAGTCCCATACTTCATCCCTGCTCCAGTGAAGTCAATTGGAGCTTTGCCCTTGAGTTTGACAGCAGCAAGCCAAGACTCTAAGTTTATAACTTTATATTGAAGACGGCATTATTGCTTGTTTACTCGCTCTCAACTGGCATAATCAACACTGATGCCTGTAAGCATCCTTAAATTAAATAATTGCTTTCCATGGGGGGGAAATTTGTGTTGTTTCGTTAAATCTGACAAGTACTTGGATATTTTGCCACTTTGTCTTTATTTATATGTTCCTAAGATGCCCTGAATAAAATGGAACAGCTTGACAAACTGGAGTATCTCAGAATATCTATTTTACTTTGTTTTCCTCTAAAAAACATCTACCAACACACTTTTCAGGGGAATAAGCATAAAAATCTTGCTGGAATTTCATCTAATACTCTAGACGCTCAAAAAATGCAAAATTCCTGTTTATACAGCAACATACCTCTTTTATGTGTGTTTGTGTGTGTGTGCATGTGCATGTGCATCCCTAAAAATATACATGCCTGCAAATATGTATATGTTTTTGCTATATGAAATGTAGAATTTTTAAAACACTTAGAAAATGTGTAGCATAGCAGTGTTTCTCCACCTTTTTCAATCACACCTTGCTGTCACTAGCTTCTGCTCCAGCCCTAGGGTTCATTATTGCCTCCTTATTTTGTCCCTTTATTTCTTTGCCTCATACTGTTGCCAGTAGCTCCAGCAATGTTGGCCAAATGCGCAAACAAATAATCTAAGTTGAACTCTGCTGCCAAGTCTGAAGCTATAGAGATGTCGCAGCACCATGCTCTGTAGGGTCCATAGTTCCCTATAAACATCGTCCAGAGTGAGTCAAGATGGCCTATCACAGAGCCAGGAATGATCAAGGAGTGATTATTACCTGGGCTCCAAACCATACTGTGTCTTGTCTGGAACATAATTTTACTTCAGTACTGACACAGATCTCACTGTCTGAGGACTGCTTAAAAAGATGCTGTAAAAACACAAATGTTTTCTTTTCTTGTATTCTTGAATAACTCAGCCACAGTAATGTTACCATAAATTTTAACTATATGCCAACATGTTGCAAGCATCTTACTCCCTACATTAAATACAAAACTTTTAAATAAGTAAACTACATTCATTTTAGTGTCAGGCTTTTTCATAATTTCCTTAGTATTCCTATGTTCTGAAAAACTTGAAGAACTCATTTAAAGAATGTAAATGTGATGTTCAATGCAGTGTCATTTGGATTATTTAACAGATCCAGAATACTGCTGTTGTAATAAAAGCATCTGACCTCTTGTACTCTGAATTTGCTTCTGTCTCAGTAAGGATGAAGCATTATTTTTGCTTAGTCTTTATTGTATTCCTCAGACGTAACTAAAAAACAACACTAGCCCTAAAAATACTGTATGTACTGCTTTCCTTCGCTTCCAAGAACTTCTTTTATAAATCCTCCAAGCACTGTCTTAGTGTTCCATGGGGGAACACTCTAAAAGATACAGAATACAGAACATGAACAGCATCTCAAACAATGTGTATTGTGTCAAGGCCTTTCACTCTGAAATTTTTTATTGTAACAGTGACTACACTGTAAGTCATCCAGTCTGCTCATTCAGAGAAGGTACTGCAGAACTATGCAGTAAAGACAGAGCCAATGATATGCAGGGTTTTGTCTTTTTTTTTTTTTTTTAACAAATCAAATCTTTCTGTACATGAAAGCTAACTCAAAATATATTCTATATTCTAAATTTCAAATAATGCAAGATCAAAATAAATCATGAAGATTCTGGCATTGATTCTTTATTTCCAGTTGCAATAAAGAAGGGGGAGGAAGTTACAGTGGAATTGAAGAGCTGGAGCAGAAAAGCCCTTGATACAGTTGTACAAATATTTTATCAGAGGGCAAGAGATTTGAATTCTGATTGGTGAACACTTGCAGAGCTCTTTCTGAAGAACCAGACTTCCACTGTGTTTTGGATCTCCTGGTGATGGTTGCAATGGATGGTGAGGAAATATATTTCCACATAGGTTGGTAGATGGAGGGGGTCTCCCTTTGTCCACTTTCAAACATCCACTAGTGTTTGATTGGCCTACAGAACCATGATCAGTAAGAAAAACTCTCCCCTTCTTAAATAGAGATATATTCCCAAGCTTCAGTGTATGTACATATAATCCAAGAGTTCATTGCCCAGGAATCACCTTCTAGTAACACATTAGGACAACAATTGTACTTACCAAAACCAAATTGTAATGGAAGGACAGCTGTTGGTATCAGTCCGTGAAATAGACTGACGTTCCTGGGTCATTCTTCCTGTCCCTCCATCTCTCTCCTCAACCCATTCAATAAATAGCCTCCTGCTTTAAAACAATCAACTAGTATGAAATCTAAGTGTTATACTAATGATTTAGGGTTCTTAGTGACTTTGCTTTCTTATGCTGAACTCTGTCAAACACTAAAAGGCAGGTGTCTTTTAATACTAGGTCTCAAATGATGAAAGGTTTGTGAAAAGTGATCCCTCATGCCTGGCTTATATGTAACACTGTAGAAGACAGCTAGGGCTCAGCCTCAGCCTGCTCTTTCTTGAGAAGTCTCCTCAGCGACCATATTACTTTCTGGGTCTCCAGATGTATAGGGTTAAGAAGCTGCAGAACAGCTATACCCAAGGCCCAACTGCAGCAGGGAATTGTGGCAGGGATGATGAATGAATGAACCATTGTGCAAAAACAGAGAAAAAGCAGCGTGAGAGTGGTGATGGGCATAAAAGGAGACTAGCCTAAAAGGGCAATGCATCACCAAACAAAAGGGCTCAACTAAAGTGTGTCCGAAGTGCTGCCTTCTGAGTATAAAGGTGTTAGCTGTGTGGCCACGTGACAGCATGACTAGAATACGGGGGGCATATGAAGAATGCATCAAATACATTTTTCCTCAGTAAATGAGAGGAGAATAACCTAGAATACTACTCACACTGATAACAGTAAATTGCTTGAATAGTAAATGAATTCTTTTCCATAACTACTTTAGGGTAAAGTAGTTATAATTAGGGGACAGAAGAACTCATATTATCCAATAAATATTCAGAACATGAAACATGCATTTTATGCATTTTCCACCATCATGACATCCCTGCTCCATTTTCAGTTGCTGTGCATCAGTGTAGGTCCATTGATGTTTAAGGAGGCATGCAGAAGTACTCCAGGTAAAGAGCTTTCCCTATAGCTTGTAACATTAAAATGCAGTTTCATTCTCTGAAATATAATTACTTAGATGCCAGGAAGAAATAGAACATAAATCAAATAATGAATTAATGTTTTGAAATATAAATTCTCATATAAACTTTATTATGCCTTCCCTATAAGGTATTTTTGGGAACAGTTTAATAGTGGAGCTGTGTAACTCGACTCACTTTGAGTGCAGCGGGTTCAGGAGTGACTGCATGAACAGCTCAGCTGACAGGCCCGAGAGGGCAGTTATTCTCAGAAGAGAGATGCTGACAAATGCATGAGGGAGAGAAACCGCTGAAGTAAATATAGATGAAAAAGACATGTGTGTACATCCTTATACTGGTACATAGCCTGAGTTTAGGCTAATTGAAACCCCACTAAGATGATTTAAACTAACCTGTCTTGCTTCATCCTAAAATGGATTAGGAGTGTTCACACAGTCTGCTAATGACGTCCAGCTATTAATCCACTTGAACTGACAGGTTAGTATCAACCTATTTTGAACTACACTGTATTAGTAGAGAAGTCCAAATCCTTGTGATTATTGACTTAATTGGATAAAAACACGTATCAGATATTCTGGGAGCAATTTCTTAGACCTCGATGAATCACAAGGCACAGGCAACATGGGCAAAAGCAGCTATCAAATTGAAGAACTGTATGTACCTATTAAAAATAATTTGTTTACTCTGCACAGACAAATCCTATTGCCCAAAGATACTTCTATTTGTGTCTGGTACTGAAATAAAGGTTATATTTTGATTTTTTAGTGATCAGGCCTAACAATTATTTATTATGAGAGATTCCTTTAGTAAATAATTAAGGATAAAACAACATCTACCTAACAAACTAATTCTTGACTAATAAATTATCTAAAGGGAGTAAAATCATATGAAGAAATCTATCTCCATAAGGACTACATAAGACTTGCATTTCATCCACAGATCAAAAAAGGGAACAGGAGTTTGTCTTACCATCTGTGACATGAAATTTGTAAACTCATTAATTCAAAGCTAATCATGAGCATACATATATGCAAAAAAATAATCAATCAATACATAGCATTTATTATAAATTGTCCTAAAAATTTTCTGCGGGTAATGTCTTAATTTTAAATATGAATCTGCAACAGCAGCAACAAATATGTGTACTAATTCATACACTGTATATAGATTCACTTACTCATCCAAAGTATCATAGACAGGCTTAGATGATGTTTTCAATTAAGAATATATTTATGCAATTACTGTAGATACTACTTCACTTGAAGGAATAAAAACTGAATATGGAGCATATCACTTCTACTGACATGGCCCTGAGGGCCCTCACAACCATCTCTGTCCCTGACCATCCCCCAGGACCCATGGGGGGATCCAGGGTGGGGGTTCCCCAACCTGCCCATGGCCCAGGGCCCCATGTCAGCCCCCAGGGCCATCAGCCCCCTCCCCAGCCCACCCCCAAGGACGTGCTCCATGGCCGGGTCTGGGGCTACCCCAATGTCCCTCACCACCCTACGCTTGGCTGGGGGTGGGATGGGCACTGGCTGCCAGGCTTTGTCCTGACAAACCCCCACCGGCAGCCCCAGGGAGCAACAGCCTGCACAGCACTTTGACACTGACTCAAAAATCTCCTAATTTATTGCTACCAATTAAAATGCATCTTTATGAGAGAAAAAAAAAGGCTTAGGTGGTAAAGAAAAATCTTGGGACACAAAAAGATATTAAACTGTGCTAAGTGTCTGAAAGAAACAAATCAATAGCTTGGGCAAGCAGTAATTTTATTATGTATTTTTATGCTGGGATATTGCATGCATTGCTGGAATGGTAGAACACTGGCAGGGCTCTGCCTTCTATGAAGCATAAAAGAGGGAAAAAAACAGCGAAAAAGACTGGGTAGAAAAATGAAATGAATGTTTATTACCTGAAGCCTCTGGTACAGATAATACATGTTACCAAAACCCAACTATAATCAAAAACCGATTCTTTGTTCCTACAGCTACTTTGTCAGCAGCTCTCCACATTTAGTGATTTGCAAATAATGATGAGGACTGGGAAAAACAGTTTAAGTACTGCAGTGCTACACTGGCATGGATTAAGTCTTAAATGCAAGTAGTGATTTTATCGGTGACATTTACACTTGATTTAGTTCCTTAAACTAACTGAAAAGGAATCAGGTTTTCCATTATTTGAAAAGCTGTCATGTAAAAAAGAAAGATGAATATTATTTGCTCAAAAAAATGTAACAGTCTTGTTGTTCAACTGTAATATTATTAAGGAGAGGCAGTAAATGCAATCTTAGTATGTTCACAATAAATAATTTAAAAGAAACTTTTCCATAGGAGCTTTCCAGTTCTGCACTTCCAATGAACCTGTATAAGTCATATGTCTCTGCTAACTTTGGTTTATAACCAGATAACTCTAAGACCATTGCCACATACTCCTTTTCAAAGCTTTTGAAGCTCAAATATGCTAGAAGAATAATATTCTGAGGGGACATTATTTAAAAGTTTCTCCATGATACAGAAACTTCAAGCCCTAATGCTAGATATCATGTATCCCAAAAAGGATAAAACAATTTCTTCCTCCAATTTTGAGAGACATCAAGCCATAAATATAAACTCAGCAAAAGTTTTACAAAATATTGTAGAACCTTCCCAAACTGTTTCACAGGGAGACAAAAATTTTATAACTGAGTCTCATCAAGATGCTCGTCTTATACACTTCTTCAACTCCCATCTGTTTTTTTCAGCTAGAGGAAAAATTTACTTCCAAGAGCAAGCCACTCTTTACAGTACCTGAGTCCTGTCTTTGAATCATGGACAAGACCACTCCACTATGGATTGCAAAGATTACCAAAGCTATCTGACATTGGCACCAAACGATTTGTGTTTCAGTTTCTTGTAAATCTGTTCTCCTCTTAGAACATCAGCAATATCCCAGAGGGAGAGTTTCATTATTTTTAGTGGGTGCTGGGGAGGGCCAGCTTTTAAAAAGTCTTGTAAGGAGATGTGCTGTTTTGGCTGGAATAAAGTTAATTTTTTGCATAGTAGCTAGTATGGGGCTATGTTTTCAATTTGCGCTGAAAACAGTGTTGATAACACAGGGACGTTTTCATTATTGCTGAACAGCACTCACACAGAGCCAAGGCTTCTGCTCCTCACCCCACCAGGAGGGGCTGGCAGGCACACAAGAAGTGGGAGGGGACACAGCAGGGACAGCTGGCTCCAACTGAACAGGGGGACATTCCATACCATATCACATTGTGCTCAGCATATAAATCTGAGGGAAGAAGAAGAAGGGGGGGACATTTGGAGTGGTGGTGTTTTTCTTCCCAAGTAACCATTACACGTGATGGAGCACTGCTTTCCTGGAGATGGCCAAACACTTGCCCGCCAATGAGAAGTGATGAATGAAATTCTTGTTTTGCTTTGCTTGCATGCGTGGCTTTTGCTTTCCCTATTAAACTGTCTTTATCTCAACCCACAAGTTGTCTCATTTCTACTTTTCTGATTCTCTCCCCCATTCCATTGCAGGGCAGCAAGTGAGTGGCTGTGTGGGGCTTAGTTGTCAGCTGGGGTTAAACCATGGCAGAAGACAAACACAACTCATCTAAAAGTATGGTCTTTGTGAAAAACTAGATTTCCATTAAGAGTTATCAAAATAAATTGGTAAAAGCATGCACTGCTGTAGAGAAAAATCGAAGTGAAAAAGTTGGCTAAAAGGAGATTAAAAATAGAAATGAAAATTACTGTGTCATCAAAGATAATGAAGTTTAAAAGAAATGATAAAAAAGTCATTTCGTAGAACACTTTATAAAAAAATGCAGTTACTCAAGCCAATAAAAATAAAGTAAGCTTTTTAATAGGAACAGTTACTAATTAGATATTTTTAAAGGCAACATTAGCATCTCACTTTTATAGTCTTACAAATAAAAGCCAAAAACCCAGCTTTCTTAGCATTGCCTGATATTATCAGCAATAAGGACACAATGGTATAGCAATATTACACGTTATTTTTCAACCAACAACCCAGAAGCGGTACAGTAGTAAATCATGCATGGACATGCATATAAAAAAAAGGAATTTAGAATCCTTGATGTATATGCCACAAATGTGTTTGTATGCATTTGGGGAGATAACAGGCTTGCAGGTAATGCCCTTGGTACCCTGGAACCCATGCAATATGATTTGATGTTGACATACACAAGGGCAGCTACATATCCAGCAGTTCCTCTTCTTGTGGTTCAAGAACTGTCATTGTCAGATGACCTGAGTCCACAAAATCTTGTTCACATCAGTAATCTCCTTAATGTCAGTGAAGGTATTTGTCTGATTAAGCAATGGGAATGACAGATTTCCTTCATCCCTTTTGGCAGTTATTATGCAATGTCTAGAAGAACAGGATGGAAAGCCATAACAGATGCCTCCCTGTTACTTTTTCATGACTCACAAATTCTCACTTAGTTGCGAGCAACATCTTTACCAACTTTACCATAAAAATTTCAGATAACAGCATTTAAAAACTAGAGTATGTGATAATAAAACCCCTTTCTATCAGTGCTCTCAATACTATATACATATTTCCCTCAAGGAGTTTACACTCCTCATCATAGATGACGGATAATGGTATGGAAGACATTCTGATGTGCCCACTGATACTAATGGGGAGAATGCCATTTGAAACCTGTGAGATAAGTTTTCCAGCCCAGATGTTGTCACAAGTAGTTTATTTTCTCTCTCTTACCCCCTCACCCCAGCCCCCCCACCCCTGAACCTTACCCCTTCTTTTGGTGAATTATTAGAAAGATTTTGCAGGAAAATTCTCTATTGTAGGGAGGAGGTAAAATAAAAGTGATATATTTTTTGAATTATATCACTTCTCTTGCAATTTGTCATTGGGCATGGCTCACTCGCACAACTGGGACATACTTGAAGAATATACATACCATAAAATGTGCATATCCGGTGGAAGAAATAGCTATAAAAAACCAGCAATTAAAGCAACTCCAGTTCAGAAACACCATATTACAATAGCTATTATTAAACATAAGAACAAATGCACAGTGAAAAATTAGGCAAGGGGAAAGGCAATAAGAAATAAAGATGGTGACAAAGTTTGGGGTGTTACAGGGCATGGAAGACACAAAGACAATGTTGTGTGTTATACCTCACTGAAAGTATAGCCTTCAGCACTGGCAAGTAGCAGAACAACTATTAAGCTGACAAAAACTGCCAAAGAAACTTCCCAAACAAAGAACAAACAACTACCATTAGGAATTTTATTGTCAATCTGAAACAGCTGACTGCCAGAAAATGTAGTCATAAAAAATAAAATATAGCTTAAATTCCTCATTTGCCTAAGCTTGTAGGAAATGAGAAACTTTCACAATTGAAATGTCAAATAATGATGACATTTCTGAAGTCTGTTTATGACTAAGTGCAAACAGAGGGTCTCCATGTTGTTTCCTTATTTCAGCTTACTAATCTGTGCTGATAACAATACTACAGCTCACAATGAAAATGTAATCTATTTGCAGAGTATTTTTTTTTGTTTGAACAATCTATTGAAATATTGTGCTTTAACTTCACAGTAAAATAGAATATTATTCCTTTTTTTCTCCATAACAATGCAAAACATACCTTGGGGTGATATTTCCCATTCATAATTCCCTCTCTGAAGGAATATTTAAGAAACATTTTAAACATACTAGGTGAACTCCTCCTGACTTTTATGGTAGTTATACACATCTAGGCTTTTTGTTTGATGCAAGCCAAAAACGTTCTTGTCTTCTTACCGTCAGATCTTTCATGTACCTAAGGTGCATGCTGTAATGTGAGAGAGTTTGTGCCTACTGTCCATGCAGGATGAAAGCTGGACAGTCATGCTATGCTGCTCTGGGAATTTCATACAGCAGAGTCAAACCGTGCATAATGAAGGTAAAAGGATGCGGTTCATACAGAGGGCATATGTGAGGTCACTCTCAGTCTGGCACTCTCAGGGAATCCTCTTGTGGGCTGAGGTTGTTTTTTGCAGGCACCCAGAGGGGACCACTAAACTGTGTATAGTCTGAATGGTCAGGAGATGCTGTCCTAAGGGAACTTCTGAGAATGCTGTAATTGGGCAGAGTAAATGCAGTCATTAGATCTCTGCATAATAACCAGCAGCATTACGTCATGCCGACTTGCTATTCACAGCCTGATTCACAGGCCTAGTGACAGATGAGAGGACAAGCCTGTGACCACCCTCCTTCATGTTATTTTATATACCAGCTTGCTATTTTGGTCTGCTGTTGTGACCAGACAGCACTCATCACTTCATTCTTTCACATGCTCTCTGACCATGAAATAACAAACATGATGTACCTAGGAAAAAAAAAATAAAATAAAAATGTACTCTTGAAGATTACATTCTGGCTCTCTGAAATACTTCTCTTTTCTAGAGAAAAGTGGCTTCCACTGAAATTTTCATAAAGTAATTTTCTTCATCAGCTGTTTTTTTTTGTGTCTAACAATCTCAGCTACTTCTTGTCATAAATTTGTACACAGAACTGTGTGTAACGCTGTTATTTTTATATCCATATGTAGACTGGTGAAGGAAACACTGCATTAATAATTTCTATTTGTCTAGAAAAATGAATCTTTAAATCCCTTTTTGAGGGCTGGTCCATAAGCTACTGTGTTAAGGAAACCTTTAGCTCTTCCACTTTATTCTGGCTGTTTCTTTGGTGCTATTCAAGGTCTCAATGAAAAGCCCCTCTTGCAGTTCTGCAGTTAAAACAACAAAGCACTGCCTATGTTTCTTCTTTAACACAGCTCTAAGGATTTATTCTTTGCTCCTTTATTCTTCCTTTTTCTGAAGTTTGCTTGTCCTTTTCCCCTTTAAAATCTCTTTATCTAAAGCTGAATTAGTTTTTGCAGCTGGTTGGCAAACTGCCATCGTTTTCTGCTCTGACACTTATTTGTCAATTTCCAGTTGCCTTCAAACTTTTTATTTTTCTTAGCTTCTACTTCTTTTTCCTCTTTCACAGTTTCACTGATTCAAGTTTTGGTTGTTTTAATAGAAAAGGATAGAAAAATCCCTCCTGGGAGAGAGAAAGGGGGAGCCATTCTCTACAGTGACAAAGAGAAAGCAAAAATACTATGAGATTTAACCATTGAAGGCTTTGAAATAACAAACTTTGTGCTCCCTACAGATGCTTATTATCTGATCCAACTTTCAGGAAGGTAGCAGTTAAGTCTGCTACAGTATTTGTGTTCTGCCCTAGGAGAAATTTGTAGATCCATTTTTGTATAATTTTTAGACGTTTCACAGGCTACTATTTTGCTTATCTTAGAGTGTTCACTGTAGTTTTAAAACACTAGGGATTAAAGATTTATTTATTTATTTTTAACACTGCTGCAGCTCAATTTCTCAACTTAGGGTGTATATAAAAATCACTAACCTCCATTTTAGGCTTCTACTCATAAACCTATTAAAGCAATTTTTCAACCTTCACTTACTATAAATACTGTAGGGTAATGTATTTTAATGAGAATTAGAAAACAAGACAAATTTGATTCGTTTTATTCTTTGAAACTTAACAGAACTTCTCCTCTGTATAATTTACTATAGATGTTGTATTTGAAGCACCTCATAGCCTGTTTTACCAGCCAAGGTAGAGGGAGATAGAAAGATCCTATGAAAAAAACCTCCTTAACTAGGCTTTGAATATCAGTATGATGGCTTATGTAGGCACTGCACAGCCATTATTCTGCCCGTTAAAATAAAAATAATAGCATATTTAGCAAACCTGTCAAGGAGTAAGTGCCCAAATACCACATCTTTATTTTCTCTTCCTTA
This sequence comes from Falco rusticolus, assembly GCF_015220075.1. Classification (NCBI taxonomy): domain Eukaryota; kingdom Metazoa; phylum Chordata; class Aves; order Falconiformes; family Falconidae; genus Falco; species Falco rusticolus. The sequence continues at coordinate 58,103,351 of NC_051193.1, read as the reverse complement.
GAATGTAGTTTTTAATCTCTTGAGCGCAACAAAAAGGCAACATAAAGCTTTCCTATCAGACTGAGCCCTTTCTTTCTGCCATGACTACTATAGAATTATTATTACAATTACTGTTACTAATAATTGCTATGCTAATTACAAATCACAATTATATGGGCACTGTACCTTCACTTTCTTTGGAAGTGGAATAAAGTGTTTCTTATACTGCCAGAATGCAAATAGTAGGTTGGGGGTTTTTTTTCAGCCCTATAGCCACAGCTCAGTGGAGTGGGTTAGAATGCTGCATACATTGTCACATATTGGCAGTTTGAATAGAATTAAAGCAGATGAAAAGAAAGGCCATATCTAAAGAAGAGGGAAACAGAGTTACAGCTTTCAGTAGCCTTTCTTATGTGTGAGGTCCTAGAAATTGGCTGGACTAACTGTGAAGTGGTGAATACTGGCAGCAGCTGTCCAGTAAGTGGAAATGTAAGTAATGATTACCCTTGTGGTCAGAGTTACTGCAGGGCAGTTCCCAGCTGACTTAAACTGTTAAAAGTTACAACCTAATTAAACCTCACTTCTTGCATCAAGTATTTCTTTCTACATATCTGAGACAATGTCTCATGTGTCTATCATGTGTTCACTGCTGTTCCACTTCTACACATGCATGTATCGTGCCTTTTAGTGCTGTGTATAAACACATCTTCCCAAAGACATAGAATGAAAGTGTTTTACTTATGAACAAAAGCCTATTTGAAGGCAGACCTTTAAACCTGAATTCGGTGAAGAACCCAGGACAACAGCTTACCTACATAAGTCTAACATTACACTTTTTAGCTATTTTTAAAATTAGATTAACTTAATATTGACCTTTTTGGAAAAGAACCGAGTCATAAAAATTAATATTAAAATTTCACTTAGTGCATCGTATGTATCTGGTGTATTACTAGACATTCAAAATACTAACTTCAGAGCAGTGATGCGTTATTTCATTCCATTGCAGAGTGGTGAAGCAATTGCCTCAACTAATTTATTTTTTTTTAAATCATATTAAAACATTTTGAACTAGCTTTGACTGGTGAATATTTTTTTTTATTTTTATCATAATATTAATGCATCAGCAACAATCACAGTAAATCGGTATGAAATTAGTACAAAGAGCTTTAAAACTAGATGTGCTTTGAAGTAATTTAAGAACTTCTTGCATACAATAACTGTATTTGGATTAGAAAGTATTCTCCTTAAAATAAGAAGTCCGAAAAAATTTAGTAGACATTACTGTCATTTTGTTTCATTTTGAGTCTTCAGGAGTTTTAGTGGAATTTACAGTTCTCCAGTCTCTTCATCTTACTTTATTTCAACTTAAGCTTTTAATTTTGGTATAAGTAATTAGGAAAACACATTTAGATTTGAGAATACAGAAGAGCTAAGTATATTAGTTCATATTTCATGTCATTTTTTGTAGGCCTGAAGAAACTGTATTTTAGTGAGATAAGCTGGTTTATATATTTTAAGGTTTAATTTAATCCATATATAGTACTCTGATCATCTGGCTGAGTTGTTTTCCGTGGAAAAAGCAGAACAGCACCATCTAGTCAAAGGTGATATCACAATATTTTATTTTGGGGGAATGGGGAATGGAAACTCATGATAAGTTTGACAGAAAACAGCCATATTAGACTAGATTTGGGTGCTTGAGTTTGCAGCCCTAACATCCTTTTAATGTATTATTTTTGAAGTAGTTTTATATATATTTACCTTAGCATGAAACTGCAAAGAATGAAGATTCAAAGAGAACTAGATTATGTGATTCCAGACAACAATGTAACAATAGGTATTAAGTTGGCATATTATCAAGCCTCTACAAGTTTCCTCTTCCCCATTTGTCTTACAATGCCTCTCGTTCCTCTCCATAATCTTTCCTGACCCACCTCCTTGTTCAGTTTATTCAGTTTCTGCTGATTTCAAAATTTTTCTTACCCGTTCCATTTTCTTCTCCTTCACTTTCCAATCACACAGCACTCTTAGCCCATTACTCTTTTTTTTCAGTCTCACACTTCTTACCTCATATGTTCCCACTTCTCCTCCAACTTCCCAGACCTAGTCACTAGAATTCTTGGCTTTTATCTGCAAATTAGTTTTTTAATTCTTGGAGAATCATTGATTAGAGCCAGTGGATCCACTTGATTCACATTCAAATATGCAGCATATTTCTGGAAGAGTAACAATAAATATTTGTAAAGATTATAGAAGACCTGTTATGAAATTGGCCATTTTCTAGAAAAATCAGTCAGTTTGTTTGCCTGAAAGTGGTCTGCTGGTTTTGTATCTATTTTAGGGGGAGAAAAGAAAAAGAAAAAAAAAAAGAAAGCAGCCTTAAGGTATTACTATTGCGATTTTGCTGTTGACAGCAGAAATAATTCTGGAATTTACAGATGCCAACAAAAACGTCCAACCACATATAAAAGTATCAACAATACACTGTCAACACAGGGAGTCTCTAAAATATGTAATATCGCCAAGAAATGTTTTCCAGATTTTGAAATATCACATACTAAAAATGTCTTCCTGGCAAAGTACTGTTCTAAAATATTAGATTTTACTTCCAGTTTTTACTCCCTGGACAACACTTCCAATGAATAAAGTAGCTTCTCTGAGTGCTTTTTCCCCCCGTCTCGTTCTGAAGTAGCCTATCCTGAACATATAAACAAAGTATTTTATTTTTCTAATCAAGTCACAGCTCATAAGTAGTCTCCAGTATTGCAAAGGAGAATACAGGATATAGATTTTTCAGTGCATATTTCTGCATTATCTGAGACAAAACTAGAGAAACAAGAGATAAGCTGATCCTTATTTAGAAGAGGGATTCTAACCTCTTACCAAACTCAGGTGGGAAGGAACGTCCCATAGAAGATAGAGCGGAGAAAGAGGGAGAGATGTACACAACTTGCTCAATGTTTTTATTTCATCTGAGCTATGATGTTTGCCGAATTATCTGATAGGAAAAAGGAGAGTTGTACAATGTGTTGTATCTTTCTCAGAAAGGTTGTAAGTTCATTCAGAGTAAGAGAAGCTGAGATAATGGCTGGTTTAGGGCCAAACCATTCAAATGTTGATGGAAACACATTTTCTATCTGAAACAAAGCACTGATAAGGCAACATTTATTCCCATTAGAGACTGTTTCAAATGAACTAGCTATGTAATATATGCTCAGAAGTCTAAAATGAACTAGTGAATCATTGCCAGCTCTTAACTTATCTTGGAAAACTGGGAAACAGTCAGATTTGCAATCCTTGTTCCATTATCCAGAAAAGGATATAACACAGAATAACAAATTAGCTAGCCTGACCCACATTTCAGGTACAGGAATGGATTTGTTACCTAGGAACTCTGCTGGTAATGAATTATAGACTGCGATTATAATTACTACTAGTCAGATAGCTTTTTTGTGTGTGAGATCGCTTTCTGGTTGGTTTTAGTTTGGACAGGAGTATGGGGTTGGTAAATAAAGTACATACATACACCTGGACTTAATTCACTTACTACGTGTAGTGAAGGATTTTTCGTTTTTTTATGCATTTTATGAAATTTACAGGTATGAGCTAGAGGAATTAGAAACTGTTCCTTCAATATTTATATCCAGGATCTTCTAGATATTTTTTTTCTTTTTCAAGTTCTAACCTCTCTCTCTCTCTACATATATGTTATGGCCTTTGGAGTATGGTTTCTGGATCTTTGAAGGGGATGGACAAGAAAAAGTTTATGTATAAATTGTCTGCAAAAGTGACTTGAAAAAATAAAGTTATCTTAACTTGTTTAGGCTTGTTACATGATAATTTTTATTTCCACCGGGAAACTGGAAACTGGGGGGTGAAAGGCATGAAAGTTGCTAAAAAAGTAGCTAGCGTTATCAGTGAATATTGTATACAGCTTGAGAATTATCCAAAGATTGGTAGGCTATTAAAAAATAAGGAATCAATTAGTATTATGGGAATCTAAATCAAGTGATGTAAATGGTTAGAATCCTGAAAAATAATACAGCCAAATGAAGAGGAATACATTTTGAATTCAGGAAAGCAGTTTATATCTACAGAATGACAGAAGCTGTCTTAAAAAAAATGACTATAACTAGGTTTTAAGGATTATCATAGATTACATCCTCAACCTGAGCTTCCTGTGCTTCTATGAAAAGATGGCTAACAAAATCTTTGGATGGATAATAAAGGGGAATGGAGACAGGAAATGCTGGAGAGGGTACGCCAAAAAAAGACCCCCAATACCCAAACCCCCCAAAACTAAGATCACATAGCAGAAAATCTTGCATTATGGTGTGAGGTGAAAGTACTTAAATTTATCTGGTATATTGAAAGGAAGTTTAAGAGACGGGTTGATAAATAAGTATTTAAACATAGGAATTATATCTCACAGCACAGAGCTTTTTGATCTTGCTGTCAGAAATGGAACGCAAGCTAACTACTAGGAATCAAAATTAAGATAATTCTTCTAGAAATAATACACAAAATTACTGGGAGACCTGAAAGGGTCATGGATCCCTTAAAATTAGATGCATTTTCATCTGTCTGCTGAAAGAAATTCTACTAGTGGCCAAGATAGAGGGCCACACTGAAAAATTACAGTGCGCTTCTGGTCTTTGAGGGTAGTACTCAGTCCCCTCATATTTTTGGGCTTGGGAGGAAAAGTAGAGAAATTTCAAGTTATAGAAGATTTGATTGCTCTCCACAATCTCAGTTTTACACCTCAGAGCAGGGCAGTGTGTATAATAATATCTCATAACATAGGCCTTAAAATAATTGCCTTTAAAGTCAAGATGTTTCTGTTTCTCTTGATGTATATCTGCACGAATATATTGTGGTTATGGAGTTTTGATTTTTCCTCTCCTCTAGGAAACAGAATGGGTGATGGTTACAGAAAGGACTACAGATGCCATACTGTGAGAAAGAACTGGAACTCATTGTAATCTTGATTTCAGTTTGCAAAATATTCTTCCCAGCTTGCTTTGTTGTGAACTCTGTGGAGTTTCACTTTCCTTCAGATCATGGATACAGTTCATCTAGTATCTAGTAGAATTGATTTTTCTTCAAGAAGCTGGATCCTTTCTAATTTTTGCTTTTGTTTTAATCTGATAGAATAAAGTGCAAACTGATGAGTTGTGATGTCAGGCGAGATGAACTAATTATCGTTTTGGGCATATATAAAGCATGCTAAAACATAAAGCAAATGGATAAACCACCTGCATCATTAGGAAAAAGTATGTATATATGGACTTATTTTAATAAGAATGTAAGCAAAAATATTTTAAGATGATATTACACAAGATGTTCTTCACTGTTTTTTTTAGTGATAAGGTTTTAAAGTATCTTTTTATAAGCTTTCCTCTGTTGTGACAGGATTACTTCTGCTCATCTGTAACTACAAAAGTGTTTCTTAAAAAAAATGTCTGACAACTCAGTTCTTGAATGTCAAAGAAAGAAACCTATAGATGTGACACAGTAATTCAGTGACAATGCAGAGTACCTTTTTACCTCGGAACATTTCCTCTTTTTCTTTTTGGGCCTTAGATGGTCTTTCCTGTCCCTTAGTGACACATGCAGAAATTGAAACGGCAGAACTGAACAGCAGTTCACTAAAACTATTATCCAGCTGCTGCTGCTGAAGAACCAGTGCCTTCAGGAGGGTGCAGCTAGCTTATAAGGCAATATCCAGAGAAGAATCCACTGCTAATCTTAGACAGTGAGATTGTTTTGGAGCATGAGGTGAAATGTTTTATATTATTTATGATTCTTCATACTATCATATAAGTTCTTATAAAAGAAAAGCATATTGGCAATCTCTTGAAAAGCATTCACTTGAAGTCCTTCAAATCAAACCTTGACCCCATTTAATAGTAGAGGCTGTAGAGACTCTATGAAACTTATGTCCTACTTCATAAAAACTGATGTTTCTGCTGTCACCTTGCTAGCCTTATTGGACAACAGTTATGACATCACACAGCAGAGACAGTCTATTGCTAAACTGCATTCTGGCCTCTGTATTAGTTTCCAAATGAAGGAAGAAGAAAGGGGATACTGTAGCTGTTACCTAAGCCGTAGGAGCACAGGAAGTCTAAGAGACTAACCTTTCTCTGACCTATTATTCAACCTTGTGCAGAAAGCTTTGTTTAGCTGTTGCTCTGGGTATGTCTTTTAAACACTTGACTGAAACTTTATAAATGATGTGGTACATATATAAAAGGAGATAAAAATTAATTTTTTGTAAGTCTTTGTTTTTTTTCTCTAGTGTACAGTGTTTATGCTCTCAACCATGGTTTTTTAGTGGCCAGTTTTTAAGCTAGCTATTTAAGATCTTAACATTTTATTTTGGGTGGCCCACTTAGTGTGATTATCCACACAAGGAGATTCCTGTCCCCTGTGACCCATCAGCAGATGGTATCTTGGTCTATTGTAGACCTGATGCAATACTTGCAAGGCGCAAGGAAGGATGATAGTGATGTCAGCTGCCAAAGAGCAATCTGGAAGAACAACTTGATTTGATGACTTCACACAAGCAGCCTTTAAGTTTAATTTCCTCTTCCATTAGGCTGTCATTCAATAATCCTTTTGAACCAAGAACTCCTGAGATTTTAAGGACCCCATAAAACCTCCTCATCAATATATTCTAGCCATGCTAAAGCAATTGCTATGCCTTCTTTGAGAAAATTATTATTTTGTCTACAAACACTTTTATCCAGGCATCATAGACTCCTATTATAAACATTTCATAACTAAGCAACAGCATCCAATTTTGTGAAGTATGAATTTAAGATTGTTTATTCCAAGCATAGCACTGATAAATTGTACTAGTTTTCCCAACTATTTTATTTCTACTAGAAAATGGATTTCTAAACAAGAAAAGTGCGATATTAATGTAAAATTTATTTTTCCCTTAACATTCCAAGTCACATAATACTGTTCAGTGTTATTCTCCAAAGGAATTTTTTTCACCAGTGTTTTCTTCTACAAGGTATAACCCTGCTCCAATTTTTACAATAATCATACTCTTGCATGCTGGAACTACCTTCCACCGTTATGCCTTATTACCTGCCTGAGGTGGACTGTTATCACACACAAAACTTACGTTCCCTCTTGCATCTTTTACCCAGATAATGTTGTAAAAAAAAAAAAAAAATCAACCTGTGCCAATTTTACATGCTTCCAATGAAAATACTCCTTTTAGGAGTGCATTTCTGTATCATGTATGTATGGAATTTTGATAAATATTAAAAATAAACAAACAGTCAATTGAATGACAATATATTTAAATTGCTCTAATCAACTGGAAAACAAAATTGCTGTTGTATTATTTAAAATTATAATTAATTGCTTATGATTTACATAATTTTTCTGTCCCAAGATCCTGGCACATAACCAATTACATTCATAAATTACTGTACTATGTTTTTAATGAAATAATTCCAGAAACACTGATATTCATCCCTATTAAAAACCCTGGTCAATTCAACTGTTACTATTCTTGAGAGTCAACAAGTTCCCTGATTATAGGACTGTGGACAGAAGGAATGAATACTATTGTTATGGTCCTCGCAGTGAGATTGTGCTTGAAAGGGTGCTTAGAAATCTTACCTCTCTGGATATTGTGCTCCCTTGCTCCTACAGGGACAAGATTCTGATTAAAGTGTTAATCTCTGAAGAAACAGGTCAGCTGCACGATTTGTAAGTTCTAAGGCATGGATAGTCATCCAGACCAAGCGTTTAAACTGAGACCAGAAGGAAAATTAAGGCAAGTGTGATCTCTGGAGCTCATTAAATCCATTCTGCATGCAAATGACAAAGCACCTCTGAATATTATCCTGGGGTTTGCCCAAAATAGTAGTAATCTTGCAGAATGGTTTCACCATGTAGTAAACTAACTCATCTGAGGTTTATGTTATTTATTTATTAATATGTTACTATAATGTACATATACAGTATTATTATATCTTTTTCTTCTATTACGTGTTATAAATATTGCTATAAATAATAGTATTTATCATTGCATTACTTAATCTTGTTTGGATCTAGGCTATTTATATTTTTTTTCCAGCCTTCTAAAAGAAAAACGTTGATTCTAAGTTAGTTAGCTAGGCCTCATTGAGAAATGGAAAGAAAGTTGCATCCACAAAAATGTCACCTATCTTACATCTCTCTCCCCAGTCATCTTTAGAAGGCAACTCATTCAGTCCTATTTACCTCCAGGGACAGCAGGGTACAACCAACCAACTTAGTCTAGAAACTTAGCTTTTAGATGGGTGCAGTCACATGTGATGAATCCTTTCCCAATTTGAAATGCAAATTTGAAAAATATTTTTCTTCTCTTCCCCCTGTGGGAGATACATAATGTGGGGTGAGAATGAAGTTGCTGTGTTTGAAAACATTTCATGGCTTTTTGACAGTATTCTTGTCAGGGGGTTGTTGTTTTTTAAAGAAATACCACAAATTATCATCAATGTGCCAAAATAAAAGTACAGAAGAGATGTATTTTCAACAGAGGAAAGGCAGAAAATTTCCACACTAGAAATAATAAGTTAATTTGCAGATCTGTGTTGTTATTAACACTTGTATCTACAGACCCACACTGAATGCAGAGAGAAATCCTAAACCTATATGAAAGCATAATACTGTTGTAGAGTTTAAATACTTGTCTTTTAAGTGGATATACTTACGATTAGATTAGTGGTTTCTTAACTGAGAAGTTTCTTACCACTAGAGGGCTCAAAATTGCTGTTTGATTTTATGTTTGAATACATGCATAAACATATATATAGAGAGATACATACATGCACAATGTATGATATGTGCACATCATTCATGTGCATGCTGTTTGTGTGTATATAGGTATAAACACACATATATGCACATACATCTATGTACTTGTAATGATCTATTTTTTTATCGTAAAGGTTTTGAACATTTAAATGCAATCCATATCTTAAGGATTTTTAATATAACTTCACAATTCACCATATAAAGGTGAAATGTTTCTTAAATGTCATTAAAAAAATTACAATTTTTAACTTGGTTCTCAGATGTCTGAATTTATACAGAATATTCCACAATTACAATGAAATACATTCAACTGCCTTGACCAATGCCTGCTGTCATCAAATGTTTTATTAAGATATCTAGATGACACTGAATAACATGGGCATAGTTAATTTTTTTCATAAATGACTCCACAGAATGAAATGCAGTGTTGCAGAACCTATCACACCATGGATTTTTTGTTTGATTATATGACATATTCTCCTGGGAATCTTAGGAGTCTCTGAATAAATAAAAAAAATTTCCTGGAAAGCTGTCTGTTTTCTTTCACTAATGTGACAATTGAATGAAGAGAGAGAAATGGCTTTCAACCATTTTAAGTAATGCATAACCTTTGGAGATAGTGCAACCCAGTTTCCTTCATAGTATACTGATTAGATGAAATAATTTTACCCATGCATTCCAAATGATAATTAACATAATATTTGCAGTCAGACCTTGACATATACAAAAGTTTGAGGTAGGAACATTTCTATGTGCTAGCGAAATTATATCAATCTAAGAAAACCGCTCAAGAAACCAGTATTTCAAGAGCAATGAAGTTTCAGATAATCATGACTAAAACCAAGTATGTTGCTGTAGAAAGAACACAGACACCAAAATGTTTTGCAGATATTTATTGTTGCACATAATACTCAATTTTGAAAATATTTTCTTCAGAATTTTTTCCTGTACAGAAAATTGTGAAAAAGCACAAAAAACCAGAAGATACTCTTTTTGCGGCACTTCAGTGTTTTGATTGCTTGTGAAAAATTGTGTTGCACACAATCATGCATATGAATAAAGACTACTCAAGTGAATAAGCATTTGCATAACTGAATCAAATCTTTCAGATTTTGCTACAGAATAGTATCTTTGAATTTGGCTGGGCTACATGTGATTACTGCCTACATTATCACTAGTACAGTTAGATACTAACAATTGAATACAGCTTTAGTATCTTCATTTTCTAGCTTCATCATATTATGTGTGTTTTCTTAAACTGTTAAAAGTTTTACCAGATGGCTCACCTTCATAAAATGGTAAGTTCTTCAAAAAGCACAATAAAATAACTGGGGGGAGGAAGTTAAGACTAAACAGTAAAGTAAGCTGGAAATACAATTCTATTGCCATGTACACTTAGCTAAACTTTAAAAGTACAACTTATTATAGTTCCATTTATGTTAGCACATTTACTTTAAAATGAAAACCATATCCAAGAAAGGCAAGAGTTTTTATTTTAAGAACTTTAACTCTTGCTTGTTTTGCTTTAAAAATGTATCTTTACTGATTCTGTATGATGTTAGATTAGAACTATAATGTTCTAATAAGAAAAATCATATTTTGTGTATTTTTCCTTATGTGGAATGCAGTTTTCTTTTGTCAGCCTCAGTCTGTTATCTGAACTTGGAAAACAACCTGGTACATTGGATGACAGACACTAAAAGCGGCTTTGTTACTGATAGACAGGGTTGTCTGGCATATTCATCACATCACCTTTGGTTCCAGGAGTAAAACATCCTGAAATCAATAAAGTAGACTGGAATATATCGACACTACTTTTACATAAACTAAAATTCTAAGTTTTATAAATTTTAAACACATTTCCATAACTGGAAGATCCACTTCCTTAATGACAGAGTACTGAAGTCAATGAAATTAGGCCAGCAGTAAGGTTCTATCCAGATGGAGTTAGCTGTTCCATTAGGATCCTAAAAAAACCCAACCTTATCATATCACACCACTGTACAAATTATCTGTAGTGATTTCATACTTATATGATTACCCTCAATTTAAGAAGGACTTCAAACTACTAGAGCATCCAGAGGAAGGCAACCAAGATGGTGAAAGGCTGTACGGGCAAGACTTACGAGGAGCAGCTGAGGTCACTTGGCTTGCTCAGCTTGCAGAAGGCTTAAGGGGAACCTCATCCCAATCTACAACTTCCTTAAGAGGAGCAGTGGAGGGGGAGGTGTTGATCACCTCTGGTGACCAGTGAGAGGACAGGATGAAATGGAGTGAAGCTGTGTCAGAGGAAGTTCAGACTGGACTTCAGGAAAAGGCTCTTCACTGAGAGGGCAGTTGGTCACAGGAACAGTGTCCCTGGGAAGTGGTTACAGCAGCAAGTCTGCCAGAGTTCAAGGAGTATCTGGACAATGCTCTAAGTCATATGGTTTAGGTTTAGGCAGTCCTGTGAGGAGTGGGGAGTTGGACTCAATGATCCTTATGGGTCCCTTGCAACTTGAGATATTCTAGGATTCTATTTCTGTAATCCTCCCATGAGAGTTTTGTCACTCCTGAAAGAAGACTTAACTGACCACGTTAGCTACATCTGCAATTTTCTTGGCAGTTAATACATCATCACTACCTTAGATCTCAGCATCCTTTGTAGAGGAAAAGCCAATCTGAGTTCATGTTGTGTAAATATTTATTAATAACAATCATAACGTGAAAATAGTAGTGATTTTCACAAAGACCCTACATGCCACAAGATTCGTACTGGGTATGAGGAACTGTGAATATGAGGATAATATTCTTATAAGAGTGAGGATTAGAACTCTTAATTAAATAGGTGATTTTTTTTACCACCTTCAAATGAAGTAAGAAACAATTTTATATCGCCAGTGTTTTACCTTATTTTTTGCAGTAGTTATGCTAATTCAGTATATTTTACAATTAACTTTTGCAAATTTTCAGCTCCAGGGATTACAGCTGAATAGGTTGTTTGTAATTAGTTTTATCTATAGGCCTATACCAGTGTAAAGAGAAATCTCTAGAAATATATTTTAGGCTAATACCTATTTCAATGCATAGAATGGAAAAAAATGAAGTAATATTACACTGCCTTGATGACGAGTTTCCAAGCCTGAGTATTTCTTGTTCTTTCAATACCTGTGTATACGTTAAGGATTTTCTCTTCTTTATAATCATGAGAGAAAAAAAAAATGCTGTAGTATACCCTTGTATTCATTTTACTCAGTTTATGGGAACTTTGTTTCAATGGCTACTGAAGTTCAACAGAAATGGGTATGTCTCATTATTTTGAGAAAATAAATCCTGTCTAACTCATTAAATCTAGATGAGGTCAATAGATTCTAATTCTGTTCTGTAGTGAATTTCATATCCAGGAAGCATTATCTCCATCAAGCTTTATCATTTTGTTAGCTAAAATAGTCACTCTCCATATGTTCTCTCTTTCACCAATGGAGAAAGTTCTCATTGTTGTTGCCTTTGCTTAGGCAGAGCTCCTTAATGTGGCTTATGTCAGATATCATTTGATATAAACAAAGATGGAAGAGATGGAATTTTAGCCTCAGTACATTTTTTTAATCTGTTGGCAAAAATGATCTTTCAGGTGCCATGGGATATGGTAGTTTTAATGAACTTTTCCTTAATTGGACAATATTTATCTTTCAGTTTCTACATAATATCTGCATAAGAACATAATCTCACAAGTGAATGGCAGTCATATATTATTCTGTATCTGCCACATCAGACTTCTAAAATATTAAATTTTCTTCTATTTTCTATATTACAAGTGCATTCGAGATATGAAAGTTGCCAAGATTTTCAATTATAAAAATGCCATTTTTAGCCCAGTGGCTGTTGTTACTCCATGTTTCTCCTCACCCATGAATGTGTTCCATAATATTACTTCCATGACACCCTAGTGTGTTAAGAAATACCAGGCATTAACCAAACTGAACTGGCTAAACTGGCAAATACAAGCTTTCAGACTGAACACAGCTTTTTATAAACTTTATTAAAAAAATGTTAAATATGGGGTTTAAGGGATTAAAGCCCTTTGTCATAAACACATACAAAGATTAGAGTTCATTTCCATTTTAAATACTTGCTAACAGGCATAGCAAGTGGGGTAAACATGTAGGACAAGATCCCGAGGCTCAGGATTACAGGGATCTAACAGCAGTCAATCCAAAGCAATGACAGCATGCAACAGAGGCAGGAGGTCCACTTATAAATACCTTTGTTGTGAGCCATGATGAATCTGTAAGCATTGTTGCTAATATGCACAATGATCCTGTTTCTGGGCTTTGTGATTTGTACTTTTTATGGGCACTCATCTCACTTGCAATGACTCAGTTCTGCAGTAATTTTATTTTTACTGTTTCAACATACAAATTTTCCTGTTCTAGAGCAAACAGCTTAAACTTCTAAATGAAAATAAGAACAAGACAAATACAAATATTTAGAAGTTTTGAAACAGGAGTCATCCTACTTGGCTAAAATACTACAAAAAAAATACTCCACAGAAAATTTACAGGAAGCATAATCAGGCTTTTTAATATATATAACATGTAACTTTCTATAACATCATATTTATACCTGTTTATTATCAACATAAACAATTGTTACGTAAAGATTTTCACCGTAAATTCTGTTCAATTATTGGAAAGTAGTCTTTAGTTTTCACTTTTGTAACTGCTAAAAATTTCAAATGATATAGCAGATGTTATTTTGTTTATATATATTTTATTAGAAACAATAGATTATATATTTCTAAATACTCTTTATAAATATTTTGATTAAATAACCCTAAATATTTTTGTGCAAAATTCATTCAAATTGACCATCACTAGAATATGAAGAGAATCTCTCTTATTGCATGAATGCTCTGCAGTTTATGTTAATATCTTTTATATAGTTTCCTTCCTCTATCCACTATTTTTTCCCTTAAGTATTTTCTATTGAATGACTTAAACCCCTTTGAAGTTCATAGAACTGTTTTCAGCCAGTAGGTCCATGGACTTCTATCTTCTATCCAAAGGGTTTAAAGAAAAAAAAAATTAAGTTTCTGAACATAATATATGCATGTGAAACATTTAAAGCAATTTGTAACTTGTCTGAAAGAAAAAGTTTTAAAGTCCACATATTCAGAAAGGTGTTGAGGGCTGCGGTAGAAAGATTCCCATTGTCTTACTGTATGCTTGGATGAGATCCGGTGGCCTAAATCTGCAATATTGAAGCAATGCGGCTCTCTCCCATTGAAGTGAAAACAAATAAAGCATCAATTCATCAAGGTAGATAAACATATGCTTTATTTTGAGCATATGAGTTTTTCCATTCTCTTTGGTTGAATTTAAAGTCATGCACCCACTTACAAACACATATAGCAACTTCATGATAAAAGTCTTAGTGTAATTTAAATCAAAATCAGTTACATTTTGCAACTAGCATCAAAATAAGGAAACAGTTCTATATCTTGCAATTGATTAAAGTAAAAATGGCCTCATATTTTCACATTTCCAGTGCTGCTTTCACTGAAACAAAATAACAAGATTAATAAACCCCAAAAGTAATTAATAATCTGTCACCATTCCTTCTTGCTCAAAATGGTAGCTAAATAATGTAGATAGACTTGCACTACTGATGAGCTGTCTGTTTTACCCTCACTGCACTAAGGAATACCCTTTGTCTCGAATACGTAGCATTATGTCTAATCCCCATGCTTTTTCTGGGACCAGATAGCCTTTGTGTGCAGCTGACACACAGTTACATGTTTTCATGGCAAACACTGAGGATAGGAACCAAATCATTCTGGCCAATTTATCCTGGCAGAAAGTTCCCTCCCCCACCAGAAGACTTTCCAATTCAGGAGTATTATGTAATAATTTATTTCAAGCAAGTAGAAATATAAAGCACTGGAATCATTAATTTTTGTTGGTGAAGTAAAATAATTCCTTCAAAAACAAACTCTGAGGCATTTCCTAAACTCCAGGGGAGAATCAGTTGAAGTTCCCAGTGTAACTTCATATTCTTTTAGGTAATAACTATTGCCTAAATCTTGCTGTGCTGAAAATTAATTTGTGATCTACTGGCATACGCATTTTTGTATAGTAAGCCTTTAAAAAGTGTTTTTAAAGATCTCTAGATCTCTACTTAGGAACTATTACTATTGCAATAATATTAGAGATAGGACTTTTATTACCTTTCCATTGGCAAAAATCCTACTGTTATAATATTATTATACCTGTAAAAATTACTTTTGCTGGAATAGCTTATTATTTAGAAAATTGATTACAAATTATACTGGAAAAAAGTGAAGTTTGTAGGTGGTTAAGAGTAGGTTAATTTTACTAGGAATATTTGACTTCAATGATCTCAAGTAGTATACATTTTGGCATTCAGCAAAATGATCAGAGCAACTCTAATTTTGCTGCATAATTTAATAGAAATCATGGTTACCACAGAAAAAACAGTACCTTTTTCTTTATTGTCTCATTCTTGTTTTTCCTTTATCCCTTGTGCAACATGTTTATTTGCCCCTTTTCCATTCCTTTTCCAGCAGGATTTGTGATCTTCACTAAAATATCTCTCATTTGTCAGCTGCAGTATAGCAGACTTCCAGGCTTAAAAAAAATGCTGAATAAGGTCCTATATTTTGAACTACATTTAAAAGTATGACCTGTTTTTACTAGTTTTAATTTATAACAACCAAGACTGTATTAAACTCTTAGAGAGCATGACTGAGCTCTAGCAGATATGTCCTTATGAGCTCTTAGAGGGTGCTGCATCAGTCCAGGTCTTTTGGTTCACAGGAAGGGGACCAGGTTTAGCAACAGAATCAAAGAAATGAATTTTGCTGTTAATGTCTCTTTTTTCATTTTTTTATTTATCCTAAAGTGCCAAAAATTCCAACAAATAAGACAGTTGGTGGTGGGTTGGCAAAATGAAACACAAAACAGTGGTACTGCTAGAGTAATTGTAATAACTGATATTGGAAAAAGGCATCCCGATTCCTTGAAAAGTACCCTGTTCACCATACTGTTAGAGGAATATATCCTGAAACATCTGGCATGATAACTGGCTAAATTTAGTTTGTAGAAGAGATGCTTCTCCAACGTTCTTTTGTTAGACAGTGCTAAGAGGTACACGATCAACCCTCACACAATCAACACAATCACACAAGCAACAACTAAGACCATAAACTGGCACGAGCTACAGAAGGTGTTCCTGTGATTTCTCACATACTATGTTACATTATTGTTTCATTACAATGGGATTACTCCTAGTTCGTACCAGCTTTAATCCCTGAGTTATCTACTTTCCAATTTCTGATTTAAACAAGCAACAACTGGATATTTTAATCAATAATAGTAATAGTTTAACTGATAGGTATTGGAGGAAAAATGTTTCATAAACTGAAGCTGGAAGTTAAAGACTTGAAAGAAACTTCTGAGTTCATCACTAACTGTAATTTCAGTAGAGCCAAAGTTTACCAATCGTTCAGTAATGAAAAACTGCCAATAGTAGCAGCATCATTTTGGACAAAGACTGTATCTGTTTTCTTTTACCTAGCCAAAATGTATAAGAGGTATCATTTTTCATCTAATGAGTATTGGGCTCTGTCATATTTCCCACCAGGGGAAAAACAAACTATTCATTCTGTTAGCCAGAAGAGAAATACCTAGCATCTCTACAAGAAACGGGAGGATGAGGCTTGTTCCACAAAAGGGACTTTATCAGATTAGGTGATGTTTACTAGAACTTCAGTTATTCTTTAAATTTCTATTTGTTGCAATACATGCTCAATTGCTTTGGTTTATGCCTCTTCCTAATCCCTTTCATTTCTAAGCACAGCTCTCACGTCTGTGGGAGAGATTAGCCTGAATGCTACCATCCATACCTCCACCAGCCAAAAGCATTTATAGAAATAAGGCTGGTAAATTGAATTTGAATTCCATGTCATCACTGAACTAACTCTCACTGAAGTTACAGAACACATCAGCTTGTAGGACATGACTGAAAGGAACAGAAAAGGAATCAACATCCCACAACAGCTTGAACCACCTCTGGTTAGATATGCCGGTCTAGGGCTGGCTGAGAAAGAAAAGATGAGCAACAGATTACAGATTTGGAATAGAAGAAAACTCTGTTGATACAGACTTTTTTATTTTTCCATTGGTCCTTTCTCAGTGGCAATCACAACAGAGTGAAAGCAAGGCTGTACTACAGGCCCCCACAACTATTTTACTTGTGCTTCAGGCCATGAACAATGCAGGTGGCTAATACACTGCCAGGCAGTTGCTTGCATTTTGCTAAAAGCTATTTCATTGCCCCCCACCCGTGACAAAAACACAGCTTGCTTTAAAATCCCCGTGACCTCTACCAGTAGAGGGCTGCACTTCATGTGATGTGCCCCGCTGGACCTCCAGTATCACTGCTCCAAGCAGTGGAATGAGAAATAAGCATAATCTGAAGCATGTCTGTAATAATAAGTACTTTTATTAATATTAAATCTTTATTTGTTGAAATGTTTATTATATGCAGCTCTTTGCTTAGTTAAGTTGAATTGTTACTATTTAACTAGTTGAGAGGCTAGTTATATAGATGTAAGTAACTTCTTCAAAGATGAACCAGTCTATTAAACTATAAAAAACCTACTTAGAGTTACCAGAAAAGTTGAAAAAGCTTGTCTTAGTGAGTCTTGGAAATAACGTACCGGGAAATTATTAAACAAAAGGCATTCTGTAGAGACAAGGGGAGGCACTTGTGAAACAGCTGTTGGTAAAGAAACAGACTAACGCAGGACAGACATCTGCTGAGTCTGAAATTAGGTTTCAGGATTACCACTTTTTCCTCTAAGCTTATGGAAGACAGATACACAAACAACATACACGCCGCTTATCATGTTAAAACACTTTCTTATTCTATGCTTTAATATTCCTGTTGTTAGGATGAAACAATACTTTTGTTTAAAGAATGCAATCAAGAAAATGTTTTATAAGCTAATTGGCGCTCCCAAAGGGAAGACTTGCAGGTGCTGACTCCAATCAGATCTGCCACATAATTAAAATTGGTGCAGGGGGCACAGTGAAACAGATGTGGTCTTAAAACCAGAGAATCGTTTGATTCAATGTTTCTACAGATGAATGGGACATATTCAGTGAGATAAAGGGAGCAGTGTTACAATTTATCCAGTTCTAGGCGGAAATTGACTCAAGATGGCTTCATTCGAACATTGTGGGGTTTTATTTTTTTCTTCAGATTTTTCTGTATGTCATTTGCTTAGTTTACAAATAAGAAGAGGCCTCTTAGGACTGATGACCCTAGAAACTGGACCTGAGATTTTCAAGTCATGCTGTGCTCTTTCTGGCTCACATACTAATTAAAATTCTTCAACTGGAACTTAGTAAAGAAAATGGAAGAGCTAGAACCAGTCCCCAGCTTGCTGTACCATAATTGTGTGAGCAACTGCCAAGGTAACAGAAGCCTAAAATTTTATTTCAGTCAGTAAACTAAGCAATTATGAGTCAGAGTATCTTAGATACAAAGGGTATATGATGAGTAAGAAAGTTCCATTTTTATACAATCATTTTTCTGACCATATATGCTATCAAATTGTTACTGAGTCTGCCACATCTATTTCATCTGCCTGTGAGGAGGATAGATATCGCATTCCTGGGACACAATTCCCAAGGAAGTAATTGAAAGTTTCCCATGTACAGTGCTGGATCGAGTTCTTAATTTGTGAATGCTTTCGGGCGGGAGCCTGCTCAGGCATTTAAGTGTCCGCATTTTAATATCCTATAATGCATTACATATCTGGCATATAAGTAGAGGTGATGTGCTGTATTATGTATCATACATTAAATTTGTATTTTAAGTACTAAAAATTGTTTGGGGGATTATTAATGGTAAGTGATTACTAAAACTAAGGCTGAGTCTCCCAGGGAGCTTAGAATGGAAATTGGATTTCGTCCACAAACAGGCAGGTTTCAAGCTCGCATAGTAAGAGGAATCGAGTCAGCAGCCATTCCACACACACACACATCAATACGAATTCAGCACCAAGCATGGTCTAAAGCCATCAACACACATTTCTCAATTTTGTACGGAATTGATGCTTTAATACTGACCACTACCGTTATGGTTGTATCGGTTTGATTTTTTTTTTTCCCCAAAGCCAATGAGTTCAAATAGCAAAGAGCTGAGTAAAAATGCTTCTATAACATGTCGACAATCCCCCCAAGCCCTCCCACCCCCACCCCGCTGCACCTTACAGCGTTTTAAGCTTCACCCGGAATAATTTGCGATCTGAACGCAGAAATAACCTTCGCCGCAGTGAAACACCTTTGGGTTCTCTACGAAATATTTACAGAAGAGGTGCCGCTCTGTGTCACATAGCTGCAGCTAGCCCGGCTGTCACAGCATAAAAATAACATCTTTATTATTTGCCCTACAAGCCTGCGCGAGGCCGCCCGGCGCGTCCCGGGCTCCCGGCGGTGGCGCTGCCCCCCGGCCGTTTCTCGCGGCGGCCGCCAGGCAGGGCCCCGGCCGCGGTGGTGCGGTCAGCCCCGACGAGGACATGTCCCCGCTATCCCGCAGCCTCCTCGGGCAATCTCAGCCGTCCTCCCACGCAGCTGCGGGCCTATGAGGCGCAGTGTGTAACCCAGGTGACGCCGCATGACGGCGGGGACCCTCCCGGGGCGGGAACCTGCCTCCACACACGCCCTCCCCGCCGCCGCCCCCCACCCCCCGCCGGCCGCCGCAGAGGTTAAGCCGCCCCCGCCTCCCACTCAACGGCTCTACCGCCCGCGGCCCGTGATTGGCTACACGTTTCAATCCCAGCCTCGCTCTCTTTTGTTCCGATTGGCCGAATCTCCCGCTTGTCTACGCGGGAAGCCCCGCCCATTTTTTATCCTGGCTTTCTCCCCCCACCCCCCACCCCCCCCCGCCTCCCCGGTACGTGCCCCCCCTCCCACGGCTCTAACCTCTCCTGCCTTTTGGGTTTCTGCGGCGTAGCCGAGGGTGGCGGCCCCAGGCCAGCCCGCCGCCCGTGCGCCCGGCGGCGGTGCTGGGGGAGGGCGGAGCGGCGCCGCACGGGCAGAGGTTCCCCCTCCTGCCCCCGAGCAGGCGAGCCCGTCAGTGAGGGAGGGCAGGCGAGCCCGAGAGCGGCGGGCAGCCGAGCCGCAGCGCCAGGCGCGGCACTAGGGCAGGCAGGGACGGAAGGGGGCTCAAAGGCAGCGTGAATCATCTCCCACTCACTCCCTCGCCCACCATTTACACCGCTCGCTCGCTCCCTCCCTCCTTCTCCCCCTCCCTCCCTCCCTCCTCGCCGCCTCAGTCTCACTCGTTCTCTCTCCCCTCCTCTCCTCTCCCACTCACTCTCTCCCCTCCTCTCTTCTCCCACTCACTCTGTCCTCTCCTCCTCCCGTCTCACTCTTTTCACTCTTTCCCCTCCTCCCCTCTCCCCCTTTCTCTTCCCTCTCTCGCCCCCCTCGTTTCCCTGTCTCCCTTCTCCTCATCTCCTGACACTGCACTGCAGCTGCTCCTCCAGCCCAGTCCTGCCCGCTTCCCTCCCTCCTTTCCCTTCCCTCCCCCCGGGTGCCAGATAAACAAGGCGCGCAGCATCCTCGACAACCCCGAGCCTAGCTCTACATTTTCGAAAAGGACAAGAGAACGGGACGAGCCCCCTCCCCTCCTTCTCCTCCTCCTCCTCCTCCTCCCCCTTCCCCCCCTTCCTCCTCCTCCTCCTCCTCCTCCCCCCTTCCCTCCCTGCCCCCCCACCACAGAAGGGAAGAGACAATTCTCCTCCGAGCAGCAGCAAACATGATGGCGGCAGCTCCCATCCAGCAGAACGGGACCCACACCGGGGTTCCCATAGACCTGGACCCGCCGGACTCCCGGAAAAGACCGCTTGAAGCTCCCCCCGAAGCCGGCAGCACCAAGAGGACCAACACGGGCGGTGGGTATATCCTCTGTCACCTCCCCCCCCCGCCCAACCCACCCACCTCCCCGCTTCCCTACCTGCCTGCCTGCCTGCCTCCCCCCCCTTCCCCCCCCCAACATTCCCATTTCTCTAATGTTATCATTCATCAAAATGGCGTCGGTTTTCAGCATCTACCAGTCTTTTTATTTAATATCCACGCTGGGGCTGCACAGCTGTGACCCTACGGAGACTAGGAGGGAGCACAAGGGGCTTCTGCAGCCCAGCTACCTCCCTCGCCCGTTTAACGATGGGCGAAAATAAATGGCAGCTGGAAGGAGACGGCAAACGCGCTTTCCTCCTTCCACATCCTCTGGGTCGCAAGTTGAATTTCAGCCTTGCCGTGCGTTTTCCTCCTCCTTGGCCTCGCTTCTATTGTCAGCGAATACACGGCGTGTTTGCCGTGCTGGGGGCGAGGGCTGGCTGGTGGCGGGGGGAGTCGCCGCTCGGCTGTGGGGACTCGGTAGTTAACATCCTGCTCTTCCTGGAGGAGATGAGTTATAACGGGACCAGCATCTCCTCTGTCCGTTTGCACTGGAGTCGTCATAACAATGCACCGAGGCAGAGGTGAATTTATTTGCCCAATATTAAGAGCAGCAGTCTGCCTGTACATAGTGCGTGGTTCAACCAGCTATGCTAATACGGGTGGGCACGACTGTCACACACAGGCACTTTTTTGAGACGCTTAGTCTCAGATGACAGAAGTAAGGTGAACTGGGATCGCCTTTTCTGCTTAGGGGAAAAAAAAATCCCAACTTTGTGAAACAGGTTTCATGATAAAAACCCATGCCAGTGGGACGTTGCCTTTATTACTGGGGAGAGCCTAAGTCTGGGGAGCCAGTGTACCCTTATTGCCTTGCACTTTTTCGGAGCCGGTTGCGGAAGGTCCTTAGACTTCAGTGTAGCTGGGTTTAGCAGTGGGATGAGGGCACAGACAATTGTGCAGTTGCCGAATCTGACTGGGAATCTTTTTTCTTTTCCCCCTCCATTCATTCTATAT
The DNA here is from genome assembly GCF_015220075.1 of Falco rusticolus. Lineage (NCBI taxonomy): Eukaryota > Metazoa > Chordata > Aves > Falconiformes > Falconidae > Falco > Falco rusticolus. The sequence continues at coordinate 58,081,560 of NC_051193.1, read as the reverse complement.
ATTTTTTTCCCTGTTCCGATTGTGTGCTTTAATGCTAGTGGTGGGTAGAGGACTGGCATTGTCTATCTTGTCACCTTTTAAGTGTATTTAAAATAAGTGACTTAGGCTTTTGATCAATTGGGAAAAATTCTTCTTAATGTCCTTTAATTAATGAGCTTAAAAGAGATCATTGTCGCTTAAGAAGTGCTAAAGGAATACATCAGGATTACTTAGGCAAGTGATTCCATCCACACCATGTTGAGTTGTTTTCTTGGCAGTGGCTGAAATGCTTGGAATAAAACACCACATTTTGGGTGGGTTATTTGGTAGCAGAGTAGTGGTTTTGCTCACTTAAGAAGAATGCAGGCAATAGCTAATTGCTATTCTCATGTGTTTGCTAATGACAAACAAATAGCCCATCAGAATTTACAATTCATGCCTTTTTAGTTTTGACATTTCTTTTGCAGTATTTTCAAGCAAGGTTGTAGTTGTCACTAGTCACGTTTTTGTGCGGGGCTTTATTTTTTTTAAAGGGGTCCGATCATTTCTGTGTGCTGTGGTTACCATTGGGGAAAAAAATCCACCTTTGAAATATGGTTTGGATTTTATTCTTACTGTTTTATGGAATTAAGGAATCTATGTGGCTTCTTTAACTTGTTCAAAATAAATGTACATATTTTCAAATGTCAAAGGCATAGTCGAAACATGTCTTGTAGAATGACGCAACTGGTTAGATGTAAACGCATGAATTACTGTACGAGTTTAAAGATGTAACATTTTGTTTGTGGGTCTGGGGAGAAAAAATCAAAGTTTGTAAGCCATATTAACCATGCATATCTCAATTTTTCAGAGGATGGCCAGTATTTTCTAAAGGTCCTCATACCTAGTTATGCTGCTGGATCTATAATTGGAAAGGGAGGACAGACAATTGTTCAGTTGCAGAAAGAGACTGGGGCCACCATCAAGCTGTCCAAATCCAAAGATTTTTACCCAGGTAGGTGCAAAAATTAGCCAATTCTTTATTTTTAAATCTCAAGGGACGTATGTACATGTCGGTGTGTTTCATATATTGACAACTAAGCTTCCAGTGCAGCTGGAAGCATCATTTCTCAGAAAAGTATCTTACAAAGTGCAACAGTGAATATAAATGTTCTGTCTTGGTGTACTAAATGGACTGGGCACTAACTGCTTGAATTGTTTAAAGATGTTTACAATGTTTCTGCAAAAGGATATTTTCATTACCATTTTGATTGCTTTGTTTTTTAGTAAAAAAAAAAAATATCTAGCTTTAAGGAACCAACTTGACAGCTGGCGTAAAAATAATTGTTCGTTTGAAGTTTCCAGACATTGTAATGACAATTAAGCTAGAATGAGTAAAAATGAGAGGCCCTCTTAAAGAATGGGCCATTTACTTTAAATCCATTATGTACCTTCTTTCTGCTTCACTGCTTTGTTCACTGGCTCTGGAGTGAAGTAAAGAGGACAAGTGCTGCTCTTTAGATATTCTTTACATTATGTTTACCATGGTGGCAGGAGAATGTTATAGAAGTGAAATAATTCAGATGAATAAAGAATTGAGTATTTTGTATCAACTGTATTAATGCACAAGAATGAAGTTTTTTATGTTTGCGTATAACAATAATAAATACCTGATCTACCATTTCTCCTTTATAAGATTTCTGGAGAGGGAGTCTTACATAATAATATACAAGATTGTAGCTTCTGCAATTGAATAAACATTTTTTTTTTTTTCTCTAAAGATGAACAAATTAGCATTCTGTAATTGAACTTTGTTCTGGAGGACTTTTTAAAAACTGATGTAGAATAATAGCATACCTAACACTTTTTTTGGTGTTCTGGTTTTGTAATTTTGAAGAATAACTGGTGTTTAAAATTGATTTGACTAGCTGCTACCAGCTTTTTTTGTTGGAAAAAGAAGAGATACTTTGCATTTGATCTAGTTTACCAAGATGACAGAGTTCTACAAAATAGTGAAGTCAGTTGTTATGGATGTAAACAGAACACTACCACTGGAGCATCTGGCTTTCCCATCCTCTAACTTCAGTGTCGGGCAGGAGTGGATAATTTTTTATTAATGGACGGATTGTGGTGTATTTACAATGATGATTGCTGATGTGGAAATTTTAAAGCACCTGTTATACATCTCTTTAATGAATGTAGTTTATAATACTTAAATGTCAGAGGGTAAAGTGATGCATGTAGATTTTTCCTGTTGAAAGATACAAGTTATGAACTGATGGTTGTTGTCTTTGAGGGTTTTTTTTTTCTTTGTTTGTTTTTCTTTTTACTTTAGAGGTTAGAAAAAAAATAATCCTTTGTTTTGAAAGGTATGTTAGGGTGGAAAAAAATCAAAGTAGAACTCTCAAAACCCTTGGAAGAAATAAAAGCATTCAAAGGAGCCTGATTGCAGAATTAATAACATAATCGGAGTAAAGAGCCACAATAGTAAATTAAATTCACTGTCAATAGATGAAAATGAAATAGATTTTCTGCATTATACATGAGGTGGTATCAGATATGCAAGGATTTTACAGAAAATTGGTGTTTATGAAGAATATTCCAAATACCAAATTACATGCCTTTTCATTTTACTACAGTTTATTTACACTCACTTGGAAAGGACGCTCCAAAGATTATGTCTTTTGTTCAGTGCTCTAAGCATAATTCTTCTGTTTTCTGATTACATCAGAATTACATATTTTTTTGTGTAGCAAATTGTAAAGATACAGCAGTAGTAGGAGAAGAACCTTTGAAAAATAAAAATCAGCAAGCTAGAATGATGGGAGTAAAAATGTTTGTGACAGAAACACATTCTCTCTTAAAATCAGTAGTAGTAATATAAATAACTAGGGCAGGGAGGCTCAAGCAGTTTCAGTGTAACAGGTGCAGATGAAGTTTGAGTTTGACTTCATACAGTCTGCTTTGAATTTGCAGCCACGTTGTGTCATATAGGAAATGAGTGTTTTAAGGAAGTTGGTGACTGATTCCTGCTAAAATATGGAACAGGGATGAGAAATGGATTCCAGCATGGCTAGCTCTCGTTAGTCTTTCTGTTTGCGTTTGACCACCAGCCCATGGAATTTTCGGAGGTCCTGGCATTCCCTGAGCTGATGGCTTTTGGGTTTCTTCCAGACTGTTGTGCTCATATAACATTAGGGAATACAAACCTTGTGAAATAGCTAATATAAATACATGGTTTATTTTTTTTTTTTAAGTTTCTTAAACAATTATTCTGTTTTCCTAATAGAAGTTACGTAGTCTGTACTTCTGATGCTTGTGACGATAACTGTGTTTAATGTACGTTTCGCTATGGAATGTTCTCTTGCTGAAGCTTCTGTGAAACTTTTCTGTATTTCTGAAAAGTTTTAGCACAGTCTGAGTAAGTTGCTGTTTGGAAAGGAGGAAGTTGGTTGTAATACAGAAGTCATGAGTAGTTCCTATGATCTAATAGTGTTTTTTTTTTTTTTTCCTCTGTGATATAGGACTTCAGTATGCAGACTGATTTCTGTTGGAATTATTTTTGTGCATCAAAAGGTGACATAATTACTGAAGAATTATATGGCAGCTCTAATTACGAGAAATTGAAGGAAAAAACAGCTTTGCACTGAACATTTTAGTTTACAAAGTAGGAAGCAGTGTATGAATACATGACCGTCCACTACAGTCTTATTTTTTGAGTACACAATTCATTGTTCTCTTTTCAGGTTACCAGCTGACTTTTTCTAATTGTCTGGATTTCTGCGATTTAACTTTGGTTATTGTGCTTAGATTATTCCTGGTTCTTTTCTGTTCAGGCTTGTCCCCCTAGAATAGTGGAAATGAAATTAAAATGGCAAAATATGCCCTACTTTTAAACTAAATGGTGCTGATCCTTTCTGCAGAGAAGTACAGTGTGTATTGACTAGTGGGTTCTGGTCCAAAATTTAAATAAAGATGTAGCCATGGTACTTTAATATTAATTAATTGAACTTCATAAAGAAAGTGGCTATTCTGCGAAGCTGTTTTAATGTATGATTTTATTTGAATAATATAAAAAAGAGTATTTCTGTTATATTAAGCTCTCATTGTATTTGTTTCTTCATTCTGAATTATAGTGGGCGCTGGACTGAACACTGCTCTGGACATATGTATTTTTTTCCATTGCAAATGCTGGCGTGCACTCTTGCTTGCTTGCTTTCTCTCTCATGCAGTCTTGCTTGCTCTTTCTCTGCACTCCAGCCCTGATCTCTCACATACACACACAAACACACACACACACACAATTATGTTACATCGCATCATGTTGTTTATCTTGCAACAGGATCTTGCCTGGTCTGAACTTGGTGCTTGAGTGAATTTGAGCTCGGTCAGTGTTTTTCAATTTATTGGAATATGAAGTCATATGTGTACTGAAATTAGATCATATTAAGAGCAGAGATTAATAAAAACATAATTAAATGGGGACAAGTTTTTACCGCTTTTAACAATAGATTAGCTGTGTTGTTTTTATAGCAGATTTCTAATCAGTAGTGATGTAAATGTTTGGAGAATGCAAAAGGTGGGAGTTTCCTCCTCTGCCTTGTATAGAGAGTGTATGAAGTGCTGGGTGGCTATGTTACATTTTTACCAAGTGACTTTTATTTGAGATGTTTTGTGTTTGAATATCAGAGTTTTTTGAAACATGCATATATTATGGGAGGTAGTCTAGCTAATCTTTGTGCAGGTGCCCTTTTAAAGAGTCTCTTACCCTTAAAAACCTTTCAGACATGTTGAATGCGCAAGTAACAATTTATAATTAATAAGTTCGCTTTCTAGCTTCATTACTCCTATTAAACTGTTAGGAAGGGGGAAGATATAATATATCAAGCTTGGTTCACCATTATTATTTCCTTTATATAATAAAGGAATTGCCATGTTAATTTATAACTCTTAAAAAGTAACCTAAAGTGTAGCAGGGAAAAGAATATCTTTTACAAATCAGCACTTGAAATAACGTTGAAGTGAAATACCATTTTTTCATCTCTGGAAGAGAAAAAGAGTAATGGAGTTAGAAGCGAGAATGGTGTTAGTTACTAGCTGTCTGTTGTCATGGTTCTTTGAAGGTAGTTTTTCATACATTAGGAAATGCATCTCACTTATTCTTGATGCTTCTAATTTTTTCTGTAGTGTTAACATTAGCTAATTAGAGATTTCATAAATATATAGCTAAGATTTTCAGATTCTGCTGTAAACATTTACTTATATGGGTAACTGGGGATAATGGGACTGAGGAAATAAATAAATAGTGAGTAGAGATTTCAGAGGTGGAAGAGAGCTGTGTAGGTTTGTAAACTAATCACTGGAATCACCTATCTTTCTTCTAGTTTAAAAAAAAAAAAAAAAGACCAACTACCAAAACCTCCAAGTGTTGATTGCCAGCTGTTCAGAGAGATAATTCTCAGTTGGACAGTTGTCTGTTGCCTAGTTACTGGAACAGAATAAAAAAAAAAGTTAGCTTGCTAGCCAGCAGATCATTAGTATTTTACATTTAAAAGGAAGCTGAAACTGAGTATGTAACTGGGTATGATCTTGAGATTGTTACACATCTAACTCACCCAGTGTACAATCACTTAGCAGCTTCTCATTTGGGAGGCTTAGAGAAATTTTGAGTAGAAGTAGAAAATTTGCACTGATTTCTTCTACATGGAGGGACTTACTCATGTAAATGAGAATAAACTTTGACATAGTAGATGGCTTTAGTTTGCAAGAAAGAGCTTTGTCTTGTATAAGAATGGTTTAGAACAACTTGTGATAGATTTGGAAGGGTTAGTCTAACTTTCATAAATGATACAGATCGTATGTGCACTTGGTTGGCAAAATAACAAAGTGAGGATGGCTGTTGCCACAGGGAAATGCCATGTTTAGTAATTTTCAAGTTCTTTCTTGTGATTGATTTGTGTAGATGAAGGTGCTTCTAGTAACAGTATTTTTATTTTTATCAACTTGAGATTTCTGTAAAGCAATTATTCACTAAGAATATCTCTTTTCCATACTCTTACATTCTGGAAAAAAACCACCAACCCAACCCAAAACTTAAGAAAAATAGCTGGGGTTGATATGCACTGAAAATTTTAAATTTTCCTCTTTCACAAAGTCTAAATTTTCCATACAATGTTTTAATGGTATTTTGCAGAAAGATCAGAGTTTTAATGGATGTTTGTCAGAACATAGGTCTTGGAGCTAATCTTCAAAAAATAGAAACAGGAAATGTCTGAATCTCTTAATTGTTTTCATCTTCTCCCTCATGCAGTAAAATAAACTATTCTTGCTTTTCTTAATGGGTGCAACCTGTAACAAGCAATACTTTTTTCAAATATTCTTTGATCTTTGTGATTAATTAATTGCATTAACTTAGATATTGCCCTCAGTAGTTGACCACGGAATTTATTTTATCAGTGATCAGTAGCTTTTTGTCTAGGGGAGAAAACCTTGGATTTAGTGAATTTATCAGACTGGCTTTTAGAAATAGAGCATAGAGGGATTTGGAGGAGGGCTTATACCTGACCGCTGTCTCATTTCTGTCTTGGGACACAGCCCTAGCATAAAGTGACGTCTGTAATGATCTGACTGGCAAACATCGCTCTGGGACTCGTCCTCGTGTCCTGCAGCAGGCACAGTCAGCTTTGCAGTCCATCTTAAAAAGAGTTTGTTTTGAAAAATTGATCAGTAGGACAGTGGGAGTTAATGACTTGGTGAGGAGTATGATAGTTGTCAGTTGCCCAGTGCTGGAATGCTGCAGGTAATTGGGCTGGACTAGTGAGAACTGTGGCAGTGTGCTTCTCACGTTGCACTGCAGCTGCTGTTGATCTTAATTAATCTGACCCTTAGAGGCTGCAGTGTCATGGTATAAAACGCAATATATTACAAAGGAAAAGGCTGCTTTTTCGACTCTTATTGATGGTCATGTTTCGAGGTAGGCCTTTGGTTTTTCAATTAGATTTGTTTGACACTAGCATAAAATTCTTAATGTACTTTCAGTCTAAAACTAATACGTTTTTCCTGCTTATCAAATCTGTGGAGTAATGAAGCTGACATAACGGTGACATTTCAAAAACATGTTTAATAGATATAACAAAAATATTTGTGTTTATTCTGACAATAGATACAGTTGTCTGTAAATAGAGTTACATTGTGTCTGGTATGAATTTCTGGTGTACTGCAGTGTGCTCTGTAGTGGGGTATGCTTGGTGCTTGTGCTGTCTAGCTCAGGCTTGTGATTCTTTTAAGGCTTTCTGGCAACATGGAAACTTGGTATTTGACAGTTGGAATAAATGAGTGTGCTGTGCATGTGCGAGACTATTAATTTACTGTGGATGTACTCCTACCTTCTTCCTGACTGCATGACATGGCTTTAGGAAACTACCAGGTTCCTTACATTCACTCTGGTATTCAGGGCCATTCTGTCTTTCCGCCCCCCAAAGGGAACACCAAACCAGAGTTTAGCCTACAGAGTTTCTAAATGTTACGTTACAGACTGTTCCATCTTTTTTTTTGTTTTGATTTCAGGGGTGTCTGTATCCCAGTTTGTGATTATTCATAGCATTATAAGGCTTAACTACATTGCTTGTATTTCACTTTACAAACAGAGACAGGATTGTCAGGATACTCTGCTTTAAATTTCCCCCATATTTGGTAGACATACTAAGTATTCTAATGCGTAATAAATTTATGATTATCTAAATTCCCATCCCCCATATTAACTTGTTTTCACTTTAATGTATTTGATAGTTAATTATGGTTGAATCTGACTGGAGTTCACTTAATATTAAATGTGCTGTTCTTGATTATAGCTAGGCATTAAAATTCATTTGCAAGTTCTTAACTGGTCTGATTGAAATGTTAGTTTAAGACAGTGTTTGGAAACACGTCTGTGGAAGTCAGCTCCCAACTGTACAATGCTAACATGCTTTTGTAACTTTTGAATATGAATTTATCACTCTCTGCCTGAGCTAGTTATGAGCAATACTATTATGCATTGCTCTTCTTGACTTCTGAATTGCAATAAATTTTGTGTAAGGTTTAAGTGTTCTGCATAATTGATGGACAAAATTAAGTCTCCTTCATAAAAGGCCAGAGAACATAGGTTGACGTAAGAAATAGCTGATGTAAATAACTGGCTGTGTGACCAGAAACCACTTGAGAGAATAGTGTATCAGGGACCAGGTTTAAAGTTATACATTGGTGATATGAATGATCAGGGGTCAGATCCCTTGTAAGTGAGGAAGAGATGTTCTTGTCAACTTACTTATGTGAAAGTGATTATGTAACATTAGCATTTGTTGGATATGAAGAAGCATGATTCTCAGACAAAATTTCGTATTTGCCTGGTCTTGTAGGTTTTGATTGTGGAAAGACTAAACATCTGTTTTTCATCATTGATCTCTCACTGCATCCTGCAGGGCCTGTCATCTCAGCATTGACAGGATCAGATGAAAAATACAATCGATGTGTTGACATTTTTTTGAGAATCACTCAGGTAAGATTACTTGTTATACAGAACTACAGTGAAATTCATGGCTGCTGCTAATGTTTCACCAGTTGGAGCCTTTGCATTCTCAATCATTAATTAAATTAGATACTGAGGTTCTCTGCATGTTCCCTTGTTTCTATTTTAAAAGCACTTTTTGTGCCTTGCTCTGTGCCATTTAACTCTCTTGTAATTTCCCACATAAAGAGCTTCACACATTTGTACTATTTTCCCCCACTTCATAGAGTGGCACCTGTTTGCTTGAATCAAGAACCATAGTGCACACGTCCAAAGCTCTTGGAAGATTTGTATGTACATGTATTTATTTTATTTTCAAGTAGTGACTTTAGTTCTTTTTAGACTCTTCATTGGCAATATGGGGAAGAAAATTCTCTGTAGAGAACCAGATAATCAGAGGCAGCAGCAATTTACCGTCTTCCTAGTGTGTTCTAAATTCTGATTTTCAAACTGCACATGAAAAATTACCTATTTAACTGAATATACAACTGTGGAGTCTTTCTTTTGATAACATAAAGTATTGACTATATTTATACTTCATTTGTATGATGTCATCCACTGGAAAATTAGGAAACATGTTAGGCACATGTCCATTCAGTTGGCTTTGTTGAGCATCCAGTGTGCTTATGGAATTAAGACTGTATCAGAGTGCATTCCCAAAGAGTTGGGGAGTGAGATATCATGGCTGTGAGGGAAGGGGGAGGAAAGACCGTTTGGGCCATATGCCGAGTTGGCTCATGATCTAGCTGAGGTTTACATTTTGTCCCCATCTGTAACCTGGTGTTTGGAAAAGCCAGTGTAGGTAAGTTAGTATGTAGTAGTAGCAGCACAGCAGCAGCAATTCAGGTGCTGCAGCGGATACTGTTTTGCCAGCAGTATTGAACTTGAGTTATAGAATATTTATGTTTTATTGTAATCTGGCAGCCTGCCAACAGTTTTTCTGAGGAACACCAAAAAAGAAAAAAAAAGGAAATAGGTGGTTTTTTAGCAGTTTATTGACCTGGATTTGAAGAAAACTTCTGTGGAACAAGAGAGGCTCTTCTGGCATTCTGTCTGTGCTGATTTTCAAAGGTCGCAATGAAATGCTGCTACTGGATGCCTTAAAGCTTTATAAAAATGATCTGTTGCAATGAGAAGTGTTAGACATAGAACATGTATGGAGGTTTTTTTCTGTCTTGCATGTGTGTGCACACTTCATTCTTTGTATGTCTCCTACTTACTGTATTAGATGAACACTTGGTGACTCTGTCAATCTAAAGTAAAAATTGGATTCCCCAGGAACTCCTTGTAATTATATCACTTCCTAACTTCTGAGTATTTTACTGTGCAGTGCAGCACACCTAGGCCAGGTTTTGTTGAGATAACTCTTCCTCAAGCAGAGTATGATTTCCTGCATAGTGAAATGCTAAAAAAAAAAAAAAGTGCTAACTTTACGAAGTGGTTTTTTTTTTTTTTTAAGGGATATAAGCTTTTGTATTTTTGTTTAGGTTGGTAATGCCAAGTGCTCATCTAGTATTTGCACTGCTTTTAACAATAATAAAATATGTACTTAATAATTTTATAAGCTGTCTAGTTCTGTATGGATCTACATTTATGAGTAGCTGTTCTACATGTGCCAACATGACACGTTAAATGAATAACAATTTTTGATTAATTGATCCCAAATAACCAGAAAGAAGATGGGACAGTTTTGTGTGGTAAGCGGGTAGTCTTAGAATTGGACAGGAAGGAACCTCTATAAAAAGGAATTTTCCTTATGTAGCCAATAGCTCTTCATTTTACTTGAGTTCATCATGATTTGTTTCCCTGAATAACTAGAATTTAGAAGAAGGAAACAAATTGTTCCTCAGAAAGCCAGATTTTATATCAGTTGTTAAACCCAGTATTTTTAAGTGTATGTAGAAATCCACAGGTAATTTTTAGCCTCAGAGCTTTACTGTTACACGTTCTTGATGAGAAAAATGGATCAAATGGGCAGTTACATTTATCCTCCTTTAGGATTCCTGTACCTTTTAGAAACAAACACTCCTCACTTTAAGCCAAGTTTTATAACCTTCTAGTTTTAAAGACAAAGAACGGATAGTAGTAGCAAGGTCAGTATTTGAGAGTTAACGTATTTATACCTAGTTAATTTTAATTTTTGTTTCAGTTTTTAAATGGTACTTTGTTGAATAGTAGCTAATAATCTCTTGTTTCTGTATTATCTTTTCCAATGGCTGTTGTTTTTGATAGTACTTATTATTTGAAAGAGTGTGGCTTTTGACATCCAGAAGTAGTTCCAGTTCTGTCCTTCACACTTCATTAGCCTTAGCACTTCCTGATTTGGAGGGTGTAGACATGAGAAGGGCACAGAATTTAGTCATCCATAATTGTAAAAGTATCCCCTTGATTTTCCCCTTCAACACACACACATATACTCAGAATGAGGAAAAATAAACTCCTTGTTCATCTACTTTCTGTCCGTTTTTTTTCGATGTAATAACTTACATGGTGCCTAAATGGCGACTTGTTAAGTTTCATCTTGTAAAATTCTTTTTGTGCATTTTCTTTTTTTAAAGAATTTTGTACAATTGTAAAATTTTAAAATTTTGTAAATTTTGGCAGCTTTGTATTGGATGTCTGAAGACCATTGATTTTTTTCATTATTTATTTTTCTTTAAGTATTTGTCTTTTCAGTAGAATAGCCAGCTCTGATTTGGTGCCTTGTTTCTCCCAATACAAACTTCCAGAAATTATGACAATTTACTTAAGTGTTGGGGTATTTCAACTGTAATTAAAACTTAATAACCTTTTTTTTTTAATAGGTGTATAGTCAAATGGACTTCTAAGATAATGCAGGGATTTTTTTTTTTTTTTTCTGTAAAGTGTTATTGCATAGGAGACCAGAATAGGTGATTGTAATGCTCTCAGTAGTTTTAAGCATGAAGATGTCTTAATGTGGATGGGTTTTCCCCACCAAAGATTCTATGAAGGCAAAACTAAGAAGCATGCAGGGCTTTTGGTGTAAATTACTATATACATTAATAGCACTGTTTTTGTGTGATGAAGTTTTTGTATTGTAAAGTATGCTTACTTTGGTGGTGCAGATAAGCTGATGATGGCTATCTGATATTCAAGTCAAGTGTACTTAAAAGTGTTTCAGGAGTAATGTAAATGTCATATTTGTAGTATGGTCTACTTCAATAGGTCTGGAAAGAGGTGTAATGTTGCAATGCAAAATTAGAGGAGAAAGTGCTACTAATAGTTATCTACTGAATGCTAATGCAGATTATTGGCAAACAAAGGGAGAATGATGGTATGTGTTGCTTGAAGTGATCCCAGTATAAAGAAACAGATGCGGAACTGTAGTGCACATTCAGATCCATAGATACTCTGTAATCCTTGTAGGTAAGTTTCTATGTAGAGGGAAAGACCAAGATACCTTAGGGCATTTGAGTAGACTTTATCTCTCTATATTGAATCATTTTTAAAGTTTTACTCTGCTTTAAGCAGGTTCTGTTGTGTTAATCCCTTTAGAGTGCAACAGTTTTCACATAGCATTTAAGTGCTGTGTTCTAAGGGTATTATCACTTCCCCAATTTTTCTCCCTTGCTCAAAAGCAAAATATGGTTTTCATACTGTATTTCTGTACAGATGTTTTTACTAGCATCATCCTCTTCAAGGTGTGGAATGTTCCCTATGTTTGCCCCCTTCCATGGGGCAAATTGAGGAATGTTGCTGGACAGGTCATCTTACAAATGCTGAAGATGGTTAGAAAGAGATATTTAATCCAAGAAACGCTATGTGTATGCTGATTATTTAGGAAAAGGCCAGTGATTTCAATTTTTAATCTTCCATTTATTTTTTAGAGCTTCCAAGTTTTCCCTCTACAAACCTTTACATTCTGTATCTCAGAGTAGTAGTTCAGCATATTATAAGCACTGGAAAATTTGTAGTTTATTTCATAAGCAGTTTAACATGCATCTTCTTTTTTGCTTCCACTTTTATACTTGAAGTTCACAATGGAAATTCTGGCAGTAAATTATAACCATCACTCTGTCTGAATTCAGATTGTGTGGTAGGTAAAACTTACCATTTTTAAATAGGGTGAAGATTTTTTTGAGTAATCAAAACCTGACAAATTGTTTTCTATTCGATTTGCTCGAGATCAAATATTCCACTGAAGCTGAGCATTTCTTGAAGCTGTCCGAGCCCTTTATGTATGCGGGTTAGTACAGTTAGTTAGTTCTTCCATCTTGCTGCTGCTGATGTTGTTACTTTCAGCAAAAAGGGATACATGTTATTTTTCTTGCCCCTTAAGCATAAGGGCTGAAAATGAGAATTTCTTTCCTATTTGCTACTGCCTCCCAAGAAACTGAGTGGAGATACTCCTACAAAGGCAGCAAAATTACCAGCAGTTTCTATATACAAACATTAGACTCGGGTAAGTGCTGAATTTACACAGGGTAGAATATGTATCCAGCCTATGCAGTCCCATATTAGTGTGTTTTCACATAGGGATAGATGAATAGTAGTGTATAATAAAAAAAATAACTAAAAATCTGTATATGTTTCCAATTTAGGTCTTTTGTTAAAAGACTTCTTTCTAAGGGTTTTCCTTGTTCTAGCAAAGGAATGTGTTTTTTACTGGTGCTCTTTTATGGCAGTTAACGTTTATTGCTGTTTTTACCTTTGAGGAGGGATGTTTCTCACAGTTTTCTAGCTTTGCAAACAATTGTAACTGAACCTTTGTCAGCTGAATAGAGCTGTTCGAGTCTGTATTTGGAGATGTCTGCCTTCTATATTCAGTTTTAATACAGTCAAGTAAATGATGAATACAGGAATCTTATTTGATCTTATCTGATTTGATATCTTATTTGAGGATCATGTATGATGCCTTTTCAGTTCTAAACAATGTTTGTAAAAAATAGGTATATAATACAGATTATCAATATGAATTTGCCAAATATACATTTTCTCCCCTTTTGGGGTAAGAGTTTTATAGCCAGTTCTTTTAGTTCATGGTCTCTTTGCAAGAAAAATTACATTGTTTTAAAAGTTCCTTTCAATTTTTAATGCAGAAATGCAACCCTTTACTAATGCCAAAAACAGGACAAATGATAAAACCAGTGTATATAATCAATGATGTTTTGTAATTGCCTCATTCTTTGGCTTTGCTTAAGAACAGGGTTGGATTTCCTGATATTAGAAGAATGATTCTGCATCTTTATGTATGAACTGGCTTTTTAATATAGTTGTACATCTGTTCAGTAATTCTGTGTAGGAAAATACTGGGTTTATGTTAATGTATGTCAGTCTTGGTAAAAGGTCCATTTTGAAAGAGAAGCATTAGCTCTAATCCAGATTCAGTTACAAATCCTCTTGAAACTAAACATTTTCTAGAATCTGTTTCCATTTGCAAATAATTACTCATTACAAGCATTATTTTTTTCTTTTGTTCCAACATATTTATTTTAGTTTAGTTTTGAAAGGTAGAAATAAAAATTTGTGAAGTTATATGGGCCTAACGATTATCAAAAAATATCTAAACATTTAGTGGGAAGAATTCTGTAATTGAAATTCTGCTCTGAAATATTAAAAGGCCCAGATAAACTTCCTAAAAATAAATTCTAAAAAAATACTGGCATTTTGACATAAAATAGTAGTCATGAAGTCATTGCCCTATTTTTGTTTATTATTACATAAAATGTTTTGACTCATCTTTTAGAAGGGTTTTTTGGACTTTGTATCAGGGAGGAGACTGATGAAGTATGTATGGAAGAAATCAACTATACACACCATTCTGCTTTTCAGTAATGAAAAAAGTTGGAATACGTTGGGTTTTCCTATCTTCTGGATAGTCCAGTTGGTTACACAACTCTATTCTTTTAAAAATATTGCCCTGATTTGTTTATTGAAAATGAAAATCTAAAATAATGGTTTCATTTAGTGTTCAAGTTCTAATGACTTTAAAATTATTTCAGCAAAAAAAAATGAAATGCTATTTTTGCATGTGTTTAATTTGAGCTTAATAGAAACCATCTTTAAGGGTAATAGCAGATTCAAGGACATGATGCTTATTTAAAAACAAACAGGAAAATAAAACAGGGAGGCACTTAAACTTTTGAATGCTTGTATTTGTAATGTAATCTGTTTTTTTAGAATTATACAGTATATTCAAGTATATTGATATTGTCTGCTTTCTGTTGAAATAATTTGTCAAAAATACTGCCTACAATTTGCAAGAACTTTGAGGGAGAGAGTGGAAAATGCATTTAGTGACTAAGTGGTGTGTCTTTACCTTTATTTTGTGTTCCTGAACGAGAGGCAAAAGTATTTGGAATGACGGCTACATAGTTATATAGCTACTAAGGTGTTAATTGTTTCCATGAGCTTTTTTTTTTTTATTAATAAAAATACATGGTCTTTTTTTTTAGTTGAAAAAGGAGATATTAAGATCATATAATGCATCATGGTAATTGTGTGAGCTTTTTGCTTATTTACACAAAGAAACATAAAAAAAATAAAATCCCTCTGAACAGCTGAACTGACACTAAGCACCAGCTGGAGAATCTGAAATCAAATATTGTAGGGCATGATTTGTATTGAACTGCAATTAGAATATATGATTCTGCAATAGCAATTGTTCTGTGTGAGGTCAAATTGCATATGAAGAAGGAACACAAGTGAGGTCTGTCTTCACTGCAACTGATGTCTGCACACGTGCTATTTCACAGTATTTTTTAATCGCATGCAAAACTGGAAGAATGACTAACTTGATTGTTTTATTTGTCCATTGTCAATTAAGGCTTAGTATGTCAGTAGGTGAATTAAAGACTTAAAAGGAAAAATAAAAATAAAAAATGCTATCTTTGAGAAACTTATTCCTAGTTTTAAAATTAATTTTGACCCTTAACATTTGACCGATAAGAAAGCTAAAAGCATTACTAAAACACTCAACATACTTGTTCTAATGTTTTTGGTTGGGTTTTTTTTTGACATGTAGTGCACCGCATGTTAAAAATACGGTATTGACCTACTGGTAGTATAAAAGATAGAATTTTCTGTTTTCAGATAAACCAGTGCATTTTGACACATTGTTTAAAAACTAGAACAGCTCTGCTTATGAAAACACAAACTGTGATAATTAGATTGATAAGCCATATGTGGTAGTTTAAGCTGGCATATATCTCAAATGGCATGTTTAATGTACTGTATTAGTGGAATTAGTAATTTTACAGCTGAAAGCTGTTAATTCTTTTTTACTGATTCCCTCTCATGAAGCTGTAGGTAATGATGGCAGACCTTTTTCTTTGCAAAGCCCTGCTTCTGATAACTTAAAACGTAGTTATAAACTGCTGTATTTTTAGTGGAATCTTTGACTAGTGTGTTGCCTATAATTTTTTAAGTTTTTCTAACTATATAAGAATTCTAAGACTTTTAAAAATAGTGATACAGTTAGTATTGAAATTGAGGGATAGTCAGAATGTTTGCTGTAATAAAATGTCTATGAGAAAAGAAGAAAAGTCTGTTTTTTACATATAGCTTGTCTTTCTTGGTGCACAAGTTCCCTCACTTTTTAAGTTAAGGCAAAAAAAAATAAATGTCAACTACCTAAGCAGCTGAGAATTGTTAATCATGGTTAAAACCCTCACACCTGGCATTTCCACACTGTGTAGCTATGTAGAAATCACTGGTCACACATGACAAGTGTCAAGGGAGGAAAGTTAACACTTCTGAATCCAGCTGGGTGTGTCTGGGATGGAGTTAATTTTTTTTTTTTCACAGCAACTAGTATGGTGCTAGGTTTTAGATTTGTGACCAAAAAAAGTGTTGACGATACACTCATGTTTTAATTGTTGCTGAACAGTGTTTGCACAGCTGGGAAGGCCGCCTGGTTTTCTGACTGCCCACCCTGGCAGAGGGAGTACATTGGGTGTGCCCAAGAAGTTGAGAGGGGACACCACCAGGCAGATGACCTGCACTGTCTAAAGCTATTCTGTGCCATACAATGTTGTCCTAGTAAGTGGAGGGGAAGCGGGTTTTAGGTAGTGTTTTGGTCAGGCAATAGTTGGGCAAGCCATCTACCCATTGGAGGTGGTGAGAGATTACCTTTGCATAACGTTGGGGTTTTTTTTCTTCTTCCTCTTTTCCTTTACTTATTAAACTGTGTTTTATCTTATCCATGATTTTTCTTGGTTTTGCTTGTCCTATTTTCTCCCCCCATCCTGCTAGGGGGAGAGGAGGGTAGCAGATGAGGAGGTTTGTGGGTTTAGCTGTGTTAGCCAGGGTGAGCCCACCACAGAGATTATTAACCTTATTGTGTTGTCTAAACATTTTTCCTTACTAAAAATGTAGCGTGTGTGTGTAATAAATAAATAAATCACTCAGTTTGGTCTTGGTATACTGGCAGACACTACTAAGAGTTACTAAAATAAATTGAATTTACAGCTTTTGATGCTGCTTAGGTCCTCATCCATGTTCCCTTACACAGGTCATTCTTGGGGTGCTTCTAGGTTGAGTGTTCAAAAGGAGCATAGTATAGAAGGCAGCTGAGAGGTCTTTCAGGAAGCTAATTCAAGTGAATTAGTTAGAAAGTAGGTGTGGAAAGGATCTTGTGGATTAGGGAATCCAGTTCTCTGCTATCCTTTCAGACAAACCCATAAAATCTCATAATCATAGCCCTTTTAAGGCCCTTGACCTGCCCCAAAATTGAGGTGATGCTGCCAGTTCCAACCTCTTCCACAAAAGAAATGCATCTAGAGGAGTGTTCCAGAGACCTTTACTCACTGAAGAGATGTCCTAAACGAAATAGGATGAGGATGAGAAAGGAATATGTGCCCTATGAGCGTGGTGCCTATTTGTATGAGACCATTTAAACAAGCTGGTGGGAAGTTAAGATTTTTATAGTAAAGCAAAGGGGCCGTTTGTTTTTCCTTCATAAGATAAATGTAATTTAGTTAATGAAAAGAACTATCCTTTTTTGACAGAACTATTAATGGGACATCATACTCATACAATCATACTCTTGGATCCTTAAGTCCAATTCCATCTTACTGCAGGTAGCTATAATTCAAAACTATAGTCTATGGAAATGCTTTTTAAGACAAATAGGAACTTCTGAGATTGTATGATTTCATTAGCACTGGAATTTGCTGCTTACTCAGTAGCCTATATTCCTGAAAGTGTGCATGATTTCTTTCACAAAAAAAAAAAAATAGCATTAAGCTAACTTTTTAGCTTAATAAAAAAAGGTTTTTAGATAAAAAAAACTTTTTTATCAAGTTCTGATTTAAGAGTCAAGTGACTCCAAGCATGGTGTCACATGAATATCTGATCAGATTCATAAATTGATGTGTGAGTTGAAAATGAGTTTGGTTGGTAATGAAAACTGTGTTGGAATTAAACATGGCATTCTAGACAGATCACTATTACCTTTAAACCAACCATACTTTCTGCTTATTTGCATAAGATTTTGATTATATTTGTCATTCATGTTCTCTGTACTTGTCAGTTAGGAACCACTTCTGTGGTTTTTTTTAATGTAATAAAATGTTGCATGTGAAAAATACAACCAATTGCCTCTGCTCTCCCCAAGCCTAAACTGAAGATTGAAATTTCAGAGTCAAGTATCTGAAAGCCTTCAGATTTTTAATTTCCTGTTGTTAATTGCATCTCTGTTGTACAGGGAAAGGCTGTGGAAATGGTTATATAATCTTGTAACTAGCTACTAAGACAGCTGTGTGTGAGCAGATCGGTGAGGAGGAGAGGGATGTTTACTAGAGGGATGTTTAAAGAGCCTGCCCTTGTTCAGCTCTTTTACCATCATTGATGGTACCTACTCTGTAACCTTCCAGTGACTGCCCGTATGGTATGTACCACCGCCGCTGCTTTGGCAGCGTGGTTAGCAGGGGTTAGATCTGTTGCAGTGTTTTTGCAAAGGTAGGCAGGAAACCAAAGCAGGGTTTTTTCAACTCTAAAAATTCTGCCCCATTTTGAGAATATTTCTGTGAGAAGAAATCGCTGCTTCTCTAGCTCAGTCTCAGTGAATTTTAAACCTGGCTCTGAGCGTTATCCACAGTAACTTTTATAAAACCAGACAAAATTTTTTTATATTGGGATGGCTGTTACATGTCTGTGCAAATCTATTAGGCCATTTCAAAGATATTTGTGCCCACATATATGGTGCTATGTTAGATACATCTTACCTTTTTGTTCTAGAGTTCTGTTAGGACTTCCTGTCATCTCAGTATCCTTCGCCTTTTCTTCCTTGTTCACAATGGTTATATCTTCAGTGTGGTGTTACCCACTCTGAAATTCAGAATTTGCCCCAGTTAAGGCAAGATGATGATGTTAAGAAAAGGAACAAGAAAATAGAACTGGAAAGAGAAAGCATGTGGACAACGCTCGGCTGTTTGATCTCTAAACTCCTTGGTTAAAGATTTGGGAAAAGTTACCAACTTATAAATTGGAGTCTCAAGAAATTCTGTGTAGCCTCAGGGATTTTTGTGAAAGGAGAAACAGAATATATAGAGATTTTTTTGATGGCTCTGGACCCATGATGAATATTGTTTCATTAAACCTCAAGACTGGGCAAAGTTTTAGTTTTTAGACTGCTTCAGTATGTTAGAAATGATAATTTTTGGTTTTGTTTATTTCAAAGATAGTTTAGGTTTTAAAGTAGCTTTTGGTAACAGTACTTTTTCATAGAGGTCAGTAACTTTTTTTGGTTTTTATAACTTTGATTTTGTTAAGTTTTATGAGTAACTATAGCTCTAGTTTTTTAGCTGTCAAAATTTCTATGTCTAGTTGGATAAAAGAAGCAAAAGTCACATCTAAACAGTTGCTGTCTTGGTAGGAGAGGTGTTTTATACTAAAATTTATAATAAAATGTTTTCAGTTTACATTGCATGGTTGCACTTTATTTCTAACTAACAGGCTGTTAAGTCTAGATACTTCAGTGCAGAACAGAAAGTTTGTCCGTTCTAAGTTCTTACAAATTTCAGTAAGAAGTGGTGCTAAGACCATTTATACAGTTGAAAATATTTTGCAGTTCAGGGTCCCTCAATATGTGCAAAATGAGATGGAATATGTTTTACATTCCTTGCCAACAACCTGATCCTTGCTTATTTCCTGAAGATTATTGTGCCTTGACTTAGTGTGTAGGAACCCTATAGGATTCCCATATTCTATGTCCTGTAGAAATGCAGAAGAAAAATCTGTCCTTTACCCCAAGGAATTTACCTCCCTAGTTATGACTTAGGAGTTGAGAACAGTTTTGGAATTAACTTCTTGTAGGAATGTGATGTGTATGTTTTATATGCATACCAGATATACGTGTTGGTATGATATTGGATGAAAATTTATAAATACGAAATGGAATTGTTACAGGTATATTTTTCTATATTAAAATGTACAGGATTAATTTGATAAATTTTGTGTTATGGACTGAATCAAAAATAGAGGAGTGGCTTTTTCTTTTCTGAAGAACCTACAGCATTAATAAAAAAACCTTATCAGTTTTTAACACTTTATGTTAATTTTTGATTTTTAATCAATAATCAGGAAAAGTAATTATGAAGATAGTGAAGTTGTTTTGTGACTGTCACTTAATCTTGCCTAAATTAAAAGCTTTTTAAGTAAGTGAAGGAGAAGATATTTTAAAACAAGTAGACCTAAAGCTCATAACTAAAAAAAAAATAAATCTATGTGTATCTGTATGGGTAAGGGCTACTTTTTTAGTAACTGAAAGAGGAGGCTTGGTTTTTTTCTTCTTTTTCCTCAAAATCTTACCAAAATAATACTCCACCTTTTTTTTTTTACCCATTCTTATTTCTTTATCATCAACATTTTACTTCTTAGAATAAAGCTGATAGTTAAAGTTGAGAGCTTTACTCCATCAAAAGTGGTGGGCATCTGCTCTATTTTTCTTGCTCGTACTTCTGTGTATATTTGTTCAGTGGGCTGTGAACATTATTTTTTATGCAAGTGCTAAACAGTTGACTTTAAAAAAATAAACTGATCCCCACTTGTGTCCTGAAATGAACTGTGGTACTCTTTGGAGTTGTGATGCTATGTTTCTTATGCCTCCCTCTTGCCACCTCCTTCCTCTCCTCCTAGATTTGAAGGACTTTTCACCTGTCTTTGAGAAAACTAGATGCAATTACAAGTAGAGAATGGTTCTGAATACTAAATTGAAAAGCATTGGTTTCGGAAGTAATTTCTTAAGTGCACATTTAATGTAGTTGGTCATGAAGAACTCTTACTTATGAGCAGGGAGAAGGTTATGCAAATGGAGGAAGAAGCTGCATCATTAGGTCAAGATGTGAAGAACTACAGTTAACTTAGGCTCTGACTATTCAAGTAAGCAAGAAATTACGCATTGCAAAGCTGTTTCCTGGGGGATCTGAAAGGTTATATGAAAAAAACCCCAAACAATTGCAAATGCAGTGGCTTAATTTTATTCCAGAATTATACTTTACTTTTGGTTATTTATTTTAATACTGGCTCAATAAAAGAGGAACAGTGCTATCTTTTTTACTGTGTACATAGGAGAACAGCCATGGAATGTTAAGGTGAAACTGATATATGAAAAAGTATAGCAAATTTGCGTGTTGTGAGTAAAAAAAAAATAACTTTCATGAAAATATCAAAGGAGTTTGTTCCTGGTTAGAAGTGACACTGATAAGATTGTCTATTTATCCTAAGTATTATCTTCATTTTTACATGCTGCTGTGCCAGTACTGTATTTGGTTTATATTATTTTTCTCTGTTACTGGTTTGTGAGCCAGCTTTGAGCTCAGTAGAAGTTACTGTTGTCTTTCATTTTTATGTGGTAGATTTGAAGAGTTACAAATTAAATTTGGCCATCTATTATATTTAGGGGTTTTGCCTGTATTTCAAACATTACTGGTGTAAATTTGATGTGACTAAACCCCAGGGTATGGCTGTAAGGATTTTTGTGTTGCAGTGCAGGAATGTTTATTAGTACCTACTGCTTTCCTAATATTTGTTTAATATCCCATATTTTAGTTTACATAACTTAATGCAAATGTATAGGACTGTAGGACTAAAATAACATAGAAGTTAAAAAAAAAATAAAAAGGACATTTCCTAAAAACTACATGCATTTTGAATAATACTTTGAAATGATTGGGCCTGACCTTTTTCTGCTGTTTGGTATGAGAAGATTACCTAACATTGTTTGCATGTAACTGAGAAGAGCGGATGAACATTCCTGATGACCATTTGTGCAACATTCCTGCTTATGCACATTTTTTCTTTCAAAATTCCGCAATACTTATGACTGATATGTCTGGTAGGTTGTACTGTTCTAACTGAAGCAGCACCAAATCTTTAGGACTATCATGACCTAAATTCAATTTAGAGTTAAAAAAATTGGAATAATATGAACAAAGAGAATATCAGTATGTACAGCTCAATGCAAGATGTATGCATTGTATATGCATGTTATGTTAGCTGTAACATGTTCTTTAAAACAGGATTTCATGTACCTAAGTGAAATCCAGTAAAAAGAAGGCTATGTTTTAGGAAAGTAGAAAGTAGAGAAGGAAGGTCGTGAAACTGGAGAATAATAGTTTTTATCATTATTCTAACTTTGATATTATCTATTGAGGGTATTGTGATCATTATCCTTGATGAAATTAGTGGAAGTAAGTCGAGTGATCTCTCACTTATACATCCCCATAGCTCCTTTCACATATCTACTTTGTGATTTAAAAAAAGAGAGAAAATAATCAGGAAAAATTGCTTGTGTATGTATATATAAATTAGAAAGTATTTTGAGTTATACTGTCTTTGTAAGTCTTGGCAAAGAAGAAAAAGAAGATAGGCTTAAAGCGTGGTTGGAAAGTGAATTTGTCAAAAGTATTATTGCTGAAGATTAATCAAATGTAATGATTAGCTTGAAAACAGGAGCCATGTTAAAACTAGGTAGATGTGGTTCTTAGGTAGCTGTGGAAAGACATAATCAAAATCTTATTTTATGAGACTCAAAGGAATTGCTGAAGTCTTCCCCCATCTTAGCTATTGTGTTGTAAAATGCCAGAGGTATGTTGCATTTCCTTTTTTGTTTGTGTTTTTTGGGTGGGATTTTAGGTAAGTAGGGATGTTGTATTTGAAATTTTTGCAGTTGATCATTTTTTATCACAGATAAAGCATCTGTCATAGGTAAATATATCTGATATATTTTCTGATACATCAAATCTTACAGATTTAAAGCTATTTCTTTTTAAATATTTCTTTTATAAAGTTGTATTTGTTAAATATAAGGCAGAATTCTATATGGCATGTCTAGGCTGCTGTAGAAGTCTGCTTTTTTTTTTTGTTTGGGTTTTTTTTGGGTTTTTTTTTTGTTTGGGTTTTTTTTGGGTTTTTTTTTTGTTTGGGTTTTTTTTGGGTTGTTTTTTTTTTTGGGTTTTTTTTTGTTTTAAGGGGGATGCTGGTTAGTGTTGTTACCTATGAAGGAAATTACTCTAGTACAACAGATTAAAGCCAAAAAACTTCCAAACATTCAGATCTCATAGGCCTAGAAAATCCCAGGCACTGTTAATTTTGTGCTTACAAGATAGATCTGCTGAACAGGCTGTGAAAATCTGTACAAAAATTTAAATGCAATTAAAGAACTAATTAGCAAAATCAAATTCAACTAGATTCCTTGCTGCCAAGATTTCTCACTTAAATTATGTAGAAAAAAAAAAATTAACCCATTGCACGGACGTATTAACAACTGTGTTTGAGCATACTGTAGTGTCTGCAGCCTACGGCTTCTTAATAAAGTTTCATGTTAATGTAGAGTCACCAGAAGTCCATTATTTTTGTTGGTGATTTGAAGACATTCATAAATATGGCTTGGTCAGATAACAAAACTGGAAATATGAGCGGTGTTTTTTCCTGGAAACATAGAATTTACTTGAAGTGTGGGATTAAAAAATACACTTATTTTTTTTTTAATAAGGCAGGAATATAGAACCTGTTCCTCCTTATCAGGTATTTATTGCAACTTCCAGTGAGTTGTTATTGTGTAAAGTGTTTTAATAGGGAATAAATACATTTAGGGCAGTGGGAGGATTTCTTGGCTTCAGAGAGCCTGTCCTCAGGCTTTCCTATTTCCCACCTTTTTCACTTTCTATTTTGTAAAAAAACTTGGATGTGGATGAGAAAGAAACATACTCCAAAAAATTTCTCATTGAGATGATTGTGGATGATCAGGATGGTAGCAGTAGTGTGCAGAGTGTGCCTGCCTTGTGCGATCAACATACTGTTATGTGAACTGCTGAATGCTGGGATGCTACACTAAGGAAAGGTCTTTCTGTAATGATTTTGTTTCTCTTTCCATTTCAGAATAGTGTATTTGATCCAGTATGGTACTGCTTACATTCTTAATTTCAATACAAACATTTCAATCAAGAGCATTGCAAATCAGGAAAAAAAAGTGTCAAGACAGTGAGTGTTCATAAAATCTAATGTTCGTCCAATTATGGCTGAAGATATTTTATATATTCTAATAGAGAGGTTTATTAATGAAATAGAGGATTAATTGTGCAAGTTCATTTCTTCTGTGGATGAAGTAGGGAAAAATAATTATTTGCTTCATACTCATCTTAGTCTTGAATGTATGACAGTTATCAGTGTTTGAAATTAATGTTACTTGGCAGACTGAAAGAGGAGAATGTAATGTTGACTTTTCTTTCAGGCACATGGATGCAGCATCTTTGGGTTTGAATGCTGACCTTGATTAAATGGGAAAGAGGAGAGTACTTGCTGTTACTTTTCTGTTAGCTGTATCCAAAAAGGTTTCAAATCAGCTGACAGAATTGTGCATGTTAGTTGTCTGAAATCTCACAATTCCATAATGTTTTTCTTCCTAGATTTTAGTGCTTTGTGTTTTTTTGTGAGATTCTATGCTCAGTGTGGTGCTGGGTTCAAAAAGCAGATAACTTTGGTGTCTGTAAAGTAGTGAATACCTACTGTACTTCCAACTTTATATCTTTGTAAAGTATCAGACCTGGAATCTTGTTCATTGGCTTCTAGCTCATATTGTGGGCTATGGCTACACAAACATTTAAGATGGAATGAAAAGAAAGTCACCTTGTGATGAGAATGAAAGATGGTACAGTATTTTGATAGGCCAAAGGATGATGTCTGTACGTGTGTGCATATCTAGGTACACATACACATATATGTGTGTGTATATATCCATAATACACATCCTGAAATACATAACAACTTAATGATCATTTTGGCACCAGTGAGATGGTGGTCACTTCTTTGAACACAAATGTATAAATAAAAAACTAAATAAATCCAATACAAATCAGAAGAGCCCTGAATGAGAGAGATGCTTAATATATTTTCTCAATTTCAGGAGCTGGTCCAAAGGAACCCCGGTGAGATTGCATGAAATACATTGTTACACGCGGCCCTTCCCTGCTGATAGTAAAGCATCAAAATGATCTGACTAATAAGTTCTGACTTCTTAAATTTTTGTTCTTGGAACAGAGACAGTAACTTAAAAAAATACTTGTGTTCCAGTATTACTTTTGGTATATAATACAAAATCAAATCTTTGTTCCAAGCAGAAGAACGCTGAAGTAAATGATGCTGTTACTTTTGTTACCACTTCTGTTTTAGGTATTTGTGTCTCAGACTAGATTCAGAAGTTAAGAATAAAAGAAACAAAACTAAGACTGTATAGCGTTAATGAGGATTGTTTTTAATGATGCGTAATCTCAGTAGCTAAAAATGTTAGTTTTTCTTGACCGAATTCTCGTCTGATACTTTATTAATTTTTGGGTTTCAAAGGCTTTTGCTGTAAAATTGAATTTGGAGGTAATAGCCTCTTATTTATTTTGCGTTGTAGAGTTTGTTTCGTAGTAATTGTTATTGCCTTTGTCTTACCTTGTAAGTGTCTTGTGTTTATTTTTGTTGTAACAGTCCAGAGGGGTGAGAATCATGTAGCAAGGGGAAATGACACAGTTGCTATTGTACATATGTCAGAAGTTGACATTTGTATTGTCACTTCTTAACTTTTGGTTTCTGACATGGAGAGGAAGCACCTTTGAAAGTAAAGAAAAAGTGCAGAAAAGCTAATTCACAAATGATTTTTTTTGGTGACTTTAAGTCATTAATGATTTTGCATACTTACTGAATGGATATTTGAGTTAATATCTTGTTTAATTAGCATTGTGCTGGCCTACATTTTATTTAGTCTTAGCTTAAGAAAGTATGCATGGAATAGGATAGTAGTATTGATTGCTTGTTATTTTCTTCTGATTCTCACTCTTACAGTAGGTGTTCATACATACAAATGAATAACCATTTTAGCATCCTTAGGTTGTAAGGTGTACTGTTGTCCCTAGGTTTTTTGGGCGGGAGGAGGAAATGAATGGAGATATATAGCTAATTTTATATAAGCATTGGATCTCTAATTTGAACTCCACAGAATAATTTTTGCCACGATATCTAAATTTTTTTTGTAGTTCCAAATATTGCTTATGGATGGTTACCATTGTGTTTGCTTGACTTGCTGCTTGCCAGTTAAATTGTTCTTGTTTAAAACTGGACGTTTATAAGTAGTGCCTGAAGTGGCCATCTATGAAAAGTTAGGCTTAACTGAATATGTTAGCATTGTATTGGGGTGTTCTCAGGCATTCAGTTTTTCATTAAGTTAGCATTCATTTCTGAATGAGGAAACTCTTCCTTGTGTCCCCTAGCCCACTGAAGTTAGCCGTATTTGCTTACCAGTATTCTTCACTAAGTCACATTATGTCATCTAGTTCTTCCACTTTGAATTTCACTTGTGTGCAACTTGGGTTGTCTCTTGGGTTTTGGTAGCTATCACAACGGCAGGTCACAGTAACCAGGAAAAACAATTGAAAGAAGTTACATCGAACATTTACAAACATGAACTAAGGTACCCAGTCATGTTCCAAAATTGAGAGCGCCTTGGTCAGGATGGCATGTGAGAGGTCTGTGGGGACAGAGAATATTGGCTGCTTTGTGTAAATTTTCCTTTTGTTTCCTGAGCTTGACTAATTTCAGTTTTTCAGAGGATTCTAATCTAACTACACTTGATTTTGGAGGCAGGGGTAGTGGTGGGAGGGCTGGTGAAAAGCAGCTTCTCACACTTGTAAGTATGAGATTTTCTAGAAAAGCATTTAAAAAATATTTAACATGAGGAAACTATCATTTTTTCATAGTTCTATTGGAAGTCACTGATTCACTTGCTGAAACTTGGAAGAAGTAGAAACCGAACTAACTGGAGGCAGAGATCCAAAAATATCATTTGGATAAGCAGTGCTTTGGCAAATTAAAAACTAAGTGAAGACAGAGGCAATATGATTTATAAATAATACTAAGTTGTAGGCAATCTTAATTATAAAGGAAAAACATCATTATTGCTAGTTTTTAGTCAAATGATCAAGTAATTTGTAGAAAACTTGATGATTATGGAATTGGGAGAATAATAGCTTGAGTTTTGTTGCATTTTTTCAGAAACCAAAGAACCCTACTGTTTATAAATTCACTGGCTTTTATTCTGATTCTTCCAGTTAAATTGAAAACAAATTTATGCTTTTCATTCCTTGAAAGCATTTTTTTGTTTGTTTTGTTTTGGTTTGTTTGTTTTTTCTTGTGCAGAAAAGTGCCACACTGAGTTTCTTGCACATTGTTTGTTTTGATGTGATAAAACAAATCTGGCTGATGTGTGAAACAAACTTCTTATACTACGGAGAATATCTTTAATAACAGATGTAAAACGGTTGTGGTAGTTGTGGCTTCCTGAGATTACAGGGATATAGACTTGTTTGTGTGCATTTGGTTTTCTTTTAAAATTTAAATGTACCACTAACTATAATGTACGGTTTCCTAGGGAAATTACATTTAATATGTGGCTTAAAATGTGTCTTCTGTAAATACTTGTGGTTTTAAGTTATCTCTATTTTTGGTTAACTGGGTATGTTCATTTATTCAATAGCAGACTTTTGGAACCACAAAAATGAAAAGCTTTTAGCTTTGGGTTTCTTGATTTATTTTATTTTATTTTACACCCCCACCCCTGATTTCTATAATGCAGGTATTGTTTTACTATGCCCTTAAAATAGAAGGGGGTCTTTTGAGCAGCATGCTTTATCAGGTGTTTAAATGTGGTTATTTGAAAAAAAAAATTGAACTTCAGTAATATAAAGCCTAATTTTTTAAGTAATGCTTTTTAGCTGTTTAACAGCGGTTTTTGGTTTGGTTTTTTTTTTTTTTTACTTGAAACCTCACCAATCTTTTCTTGTATTTTTTGATCCATTGCCATAAGTCATACTGCAAGTTACAAGGTAATAATGTTAAGGAAGGTAGCTCAGGGAATGCCTTATTTCCACTTTCAGTTTGCTGTAACTTATAGCAGAATCAACTTGGAACATCTAATGGTTTGCAAATAAAATCAGTTTGCCAAGTCCATTATTTATAGGAGTATATTTGCATTATACTTTAATTCCGTGAAATCATATTTTGGGAAAAGAAAGTTGATTAGTAGGTTCAAAGAATTTTTTTATCCTTTTGTCTGTCTTGGTCCCTTTTTTCACTATGTGTTGAAACATCCCTTTTTTTCCTAGCTGGACAGCTAGAAGATGGTACACTGCTGTAATCTAGTCAAGAGACACTTTCTCCTCAGTCATAGTTATGTAGGGTGTAGGTGGTTGGTTGTTTTTTTTTAAATCCCTCTAAATGCTGAACCACTAATATAACAAGTGACTGTGTTGTATACGTGAGGAACGAGGAAATGCTTGAAAAAAAACATACCTACCTTGGGGAAAAATATACCCTCACTAACCATTCCCTTTTGGTATATATTAAAACATTTCTCTTAGCTATTTGTAGAATTTTAGTAGTAAGAATCAGTATTTGTATTTAGCTGCACAAGTTCTTTCTAGCCATTTGACCACTATGGATTGCTGTGATGCAACCAAGAGGGCAACAGAGAAGTAACGTGTTTAATAGGTTGCAACTTTTCTTTGATTTTAACTTACGTACTTCCTGCATAGAAGTTTGGTCTTTGTTTTCGTAGATAGATCTTACCATTTGTGTAGCCATGCAAATTTAGCCATCTAGTTAAGAAGTGTAAAGAAAGGGAATTCTGGTATACTGAAATACAGAGGTCTCTTACTCTGGTCATCAGATCCACCATTCTGCTCCGTTTAGCACCTTCTGTTGCCTGGCCCTCTGCCTATGCAGTGTCCTTGACCTGCCTTTCAGATCATTTATTTATTTATAAGGACAGCTCCTTGCTTGTTTAACCACTCTAAATAATACTGGAAAATTCTAAAAAAGTAAATATTCCTTTAGGTTCCCTGCTAATCAATTTGTTCCCACTAAGAAAGTAAAACTATTTTGGTTTCAACCAGTCATGCTTTTCTACCAACAGCTTCCTAACTTTTTCTTTGCAGATGATTCAATGCTTTCAAATGTGTCAAATGCCCTTTACAGATGACCAAATGGTGGGTTACTTTTGCCTGTTGCCCAATGCATATGAAAATGGCAAACCCCTGAGTGAGAGTGAGCTAAAGGAAATAAAGCCTTTTACTGTCCCATAAGGGCTGAACATTTGCCACCGCAAAAAAGAAGTTGTTAGTGTAGGACCAGTTTACCTGAGCTAAGTCTCCTGGATCCTTTTATTCATTAAAACCAAATAACTTGCTGACTTGCTGGTGGCATTTTGTGAATTGCTTATTCAAAAGAGTTTTTGAACCTTCTAGCAAAGCATTTGTTATAAAATGAAATGGTTTTGACTCGGAAATATTGACAGTGTGGATATAGCTGTAGTATATTATGGTCATTGCATTCCATTGTTGATTAATTGTACTTGAGAGTCTCTTTATGAAAACAGATGATGTTTTTAGATTTTAAATGTGTTTTTAATGAAGAATTACAATTGCAGATACTAAAGATGCTAACACTTAGCCAAATGTTGCTATTTCAGTTCTGAGTTACATCACAATTTTCATGATGGATGACCCAGTTTTATGTCCAGGAAAAGAGGAGTAATTTTGTCAGACCATTAGTTTACTACCTGCAGTGTGTATCCTCACTTCAGCTGTTCGCTTCAAACCATTTGTCTAGGATTATCAGAATTTAAGTAGGTAATTTTGCTTTGAGAAAAGCAAAGTGAGGTTTTGGGGGGGGAATGGTGTGTACCTGTGTATATGAAAGCAGCAACCTTCTCCCTCCTCATCTCCTGCTCTACTCTGAAAAAAATATGTGACATTTCTTTTTAGTGAATTTGATCTTTTCAAACATTTAAAATGTTGAAAATGTCAACATATGGTTGTTTTTTAATGTAAGGTTTCAGAAAGTTCTTAAAAGGGAAAAAATTTGTTTGGGGTTCTTTCTAAGTTTTTAGATAAAAGGTATATGCTGTAACATCTTTTACAAAGAGAACTTTTCCTCCCAGAGTGGTAAGGAGTATTTGAAATGTATTTAGGTTAATTGCAAATTAAAAAAAGAACAAAGTTTTAAATGGTCTAGTGGTCTGAATTAAAAGAAAAAAGTTTTCTCTATCAGTTTTTATTTAGTCATTCCTGTCCTAATTTTATTAGTGTTGCAGTCCTTCACAGAATCTTCTGAGAATACTGGGATAGCCAAGACCTGAATTTCTAATTTGGAGAATTGTGTCAGACGTTCCCCTTCCACTTTTACTGAGGATTTTTTTGGTTTTGTTGTTTTTTGTTAAGCCTACTTTCCTTAGATAAATTAGGTTTATGAGACTGTGGTGTGTCCCTTCTGGTCTCTTCTGACCTGTTTGCTTGTTTCAACCACACAGAAGGATTTAGGTTTCAAAAAAAAAAAAATTATATATATATATGTAGATATATTTTAAGATCCCCTATGTTTTGTGAAAGCTGGCAACAATTTTCCAGTTGAAAGCCCCTTAAAAGGTTCTTAATCAGCAAACCCCTCAATGTTGCCTTTTGCTGCTAGTTTAGTAGTACATAAACATCTCAAATGGAAGAAAGTTTCTTGAGCCATACTCAGCTTCAGCATCCAGGGGCATTATCTTTAATACTGATTAAAGACTTTCATGCATATCCTTATAGCATAATGGCTATGTATATTTACCTGCATATTTGATGTGTTTCAGGAATTCTTCGTAAGTAGTTACTAGTATCTTGTTACTTTTTTCATATGTTAGATTTAATCTGAAAATCCAAGCAAATTTAAATCAGAGAAAGTAAAATGAAGATACTTGTTTTCAACTATAAATGCCTTGTCCTTGCAAGATACAAAGATCTCTTTAAAGTCTACTGCATTTACTATTTTAAAATAGCATAACCTTTATAGTCAAATGCCTTCAATGAGTATGTTATGACAGCAATATTAATATTTAAGTTAGGAACCATTATTAGTCACAGGGTTATTCATGTTTGTTCTATACTCAGGTGATCTGTGTCCAGCTAACCAAGAAATGTTAAATATAGTTATGTCTTTTACAATAGCCTTTCCTTGCTGAATCAGTAAGGATTGTGATTAAATATAGAAAGTATTTCAGAAACCATCTTGTTAAGAATTTTGTATAGGGCTACAATATTTTAAGGCAGATGCTATGGGTGGCTGTTTTTAGCCTCTGTGTTCGAGAATTAATTTGTGTAGTTAATATTGCGTATAAAAATATAATAAACACCCATACTGGTTTCTCTGATCTAGACTTGTTTGGATTTTAAGATGAGGTCAAACTGAAGAAAACAGTGACAGCATGATATGCTGCAATAAGTCAGTGATTTTTCTAGCCCTTAGTTGAGTATAATTTGATGTGTGTTTCTAGCATGAAATACTTGTATACATTACAGAATATAATCCACAAAAGGCAAAAACAATGGAAAAAACCACCCTTTTATCCTGGTTTGTGTTAGCTGAAATATGTTCTCCCTTCTTACCCTTATTTTATATGGAATGCAATTCTATCAGAATTCCATATTTGTATTTCTTCTTTATTTTAACCTCTAGAGGTTCTAAGTAGATTCAAATCTATTTATAATTCTGTGTGTAACCTATATTTTGAAGCATTCTTTTAATTATGCCAGGCTAGAGGTATTGATTTAAAGAAAAAAGCATATGGAGTTTGCCGGTGATGAGGGTATTTATTAGGGTAAGATTTACCTTTAGAGATTTTGAAAAAAGACATCATGTATTTTTTAAAAAATCGGACAGTTCCATTTCTCATTGATTGTTTGCTTCCCTGCTACAGCTGCAGATATTTTGAATGTGATCTTTCTTCCTCCACCATCCGACTTCTTTCTGCAGAGTCGTGCAGTGAAGTCATAATCCTGTGTTTCACATCCATCTGTTACCATAGAAATGATTGTAATAACCTAAATTTAGCACGATGTCTTTCCTGCAGGATCAAGCAGGAGGATTGAATGGATTGTGTGTGAAAGAATCTCTGTGAAAATTGGAATATGTTAGCAAAATCTAAATGCTGCGATAAATTTACATGACAAAAAAATTAAATCTCAAGTAAAACATCTGTAAAGAATTTCTGCTTTTAGATTATTTAAATCATCATCTAAGAAATCTGCCTCATACCATACAAACTACTTAACTTTAATGACAATAATTGGTTTTTGTCCTAACAGGAGCTAATACAACATACAACATATTGGCAGATACATATGTTAATGTGATGAAAATAATTATTTTTGAGAATTTTAGGAGAATATTTACTGTAGTCTAGATATATTAAAAAGCAAGGGAATGAACTTAGATTTTATTATGAAAGAGAATTTTTTCATATTTTAAAATGTAAAAAACTTTTTAAAAGCTATTTTCTGTAAGTGAAGTTGAAATGAATCTTCCCTTCTTAGAAGAAACAGAAGCAATTCTCATTGTTTGTTGAATGCAGTGAGTTATTTATTGTATAACTTAAGTCCTGTCTTTCTGCATTTATGTCTTTCATAGACAGTTGCCCATGCACAGAATCCTGCCGTTGTTATTTCTGTCTCAAAGAAAGATAAAAGAGAACACATTATAAAATGTCTTGGAAAGCTGCATAACCAGAACTTTTAAATTAGGAAATGTCTGTACTACCCCCTATGTGCATTCATCATGACAAATCCATTGGATGGATTATCATGTACCGTTATAAACACAGGGCTCCGCCATCTTCACATAAAGGATTATCTCTGGTCATCTGATGACCTTCTATTCAATACATATTGTTTCATCATTGGTGAGGAAGGAGCTGCATGAATGATTTACTTCATGTTACTTCATGTTATTTTTACTCTGAGAACAGAATTGCTAATTTCCTTGTGGTCCTTATGGAGTATTTGAACTACACGCACAATCTGAATTGCTCTGTAGGGTTGAAGCATTAATATTATCATTTAATAGATAGAGAAATGAGGCACAGAGGGGTTCAGATCAAAAGTATCTGTTAATTTTGAGTGTCATATTTGAGTTATTTACAAAATCATTTTTTAAAGTACTTAGTATTTAATATTATGTAACAGAAAATGTGTTCAAACCATAGCTTTTGATTAACATGGTTAAATGGTAAATGCTAAACATTTATGTAAAATTTATGTAAATGTTAAATCAGACACTCAGAACAGCTTTTCCCCTTTCCTTTTCCCCTACCCTTTCTTTCTTTCCCTCCTTCTCCCTTCTGACCCTTGCTCATGCACTTGCACTTTTGCTTTCCCTCTTGTCTGCTCTGTCTCAGTGGGAAGAATAAATCTGTTTTTAAAGAGAAACCTTTTTGCAATTTACTTCCTTGTTCTGTACATATCTTTCAACTTCACAAGAAATCGGGCAAGACTTTCTCTTACTGGGCCTGTAAGATAGGCAGTGATTACTTACTGCTTTGCTGGTAAGTTTACTCCTGAGCAGTGGGTCAGAAAATAGCATATAAATCCAAAGGAAGCTGCTCTGTTTTATTTTTTACATGGAACTAAGAATAAATTTTTCTGGTATTTAGAAGATTTTTTTAAAAAAATAATCATGCTGTGGTATGATATGCATATCTCTGCAAAATAGTGGTTTCTGCAGCATTTGTATCCTACAGGCTGTTCCTATTAGTGCTGATCATAATGGTAATAAATTAAAGAGCCCTGCTCTAACATTCTGTAAGCTCCTGGCTAACCACCTTCATTGATTTAAACACCTGAAATCACAGCTGTTGTTCTGTGGAAATGGATTTTTTTTGCCACTACTATGTCATAAGTCTGGCCACTTATCATGTGATAGAATAAAAAATCATCAGGAGCATTTATGCTTTATTGATGTATAACTAGTTCTGTGGAGAAGGAAGATGGAAGCTTACTTGATAGTTTTTTTTATTTCACTGAAAAATAGGGGTTAGACAAAACAAATACTGTATTATTTATCTTGCTACATGACTGGTACATGTGTAGGGAAAAACAGTAGCAGCTTTTTCCTTTATTATGTTAAAACTGGTACTGGATATTGTCCTACTAATAAAAGGTGCTCAAGCTAGCTCTAAGATGATTAAGTTGCCTTTTGGGTCTTCTTTATGCCTGTACCTCCTATCTTGTTTGAACCAAAAGTAGTAAGGTTTGATGCAGTGCCTTTTCCAGAGAAGCTGGCATCTTTTAATTTCATTACTGGAAACCCTCTTTGCAGTGAAATATCATGCAAGACATATTTTTTTAAATTTCTGTTTTGGATTTCTTTGAATTTTTATTTGTTTGTAATCTCAGTGACTGTTCTTTATGGGTTAAGCAACGGACCATTTTAAATGAGTAAATGAAGGTGTAAAGCCATGGCAATTTGTATAGTACTCCCCCCGATTAAATGTGTTAAGACAGTCTTCCTATTTTTAAGTTAGACAATAATGCAGTATATTTGCAAAGTGTTATGTAAAAGTATAGAACAAATGAAGCATTGTCTGGTTCATGAACTTGTATGATTGAGCCTTGGAGTTGGAGTAATAATTGAAAAAACAATTTATCTTGACTTTCATGTAAAGAATTACTACAAAAAAAGATAGTTTTTCATTAGGTCACAGTGTTTTTGAAAAGCAAGCAGTTAGAAACATACATATCTTCAATGTAAAGATTGCAGTCTCTTTTCTGTAATAAAATAAAAAAAGGTATCACACTATGCCTTTGAAAATTCTTTTGCATGAATACATGTGAAGATGTGTCAAAACCTAGTTTTTAATGTGTGAATGCAATGTAATGGTATTAATGTAATTAGGACAGATACTTGGCTCAAATACAGAGATATTTAAGTGACTGGGAGCACAAGTGATACACAATAACAATAATAAATGTTTTTGCCATCATTTGTCTGCAAAATCATAAGGAACATCTGTGCCGTAATGTTTGACTGGTATGATTTCAGACCAGGTCATGTAATTGATAGTGAGAATCCTAGGTTTTCATACAGAAATCTAACTGTTCAGTGGCTACAGTCACACTAAATCACATTTTTCTAAGTTACAGGTGTTTCTGCTTTAAAAAATGTGCTTTAAAAGCAGCTTTGCCTGCTTTGTTGTTCCTAGTCCAATATAATTTAGTTTGCAGCTGAAATTACTGCCTGATGCTCAATAAGAAATCATTTATAAAGGTGGACATATAAAAGCAGCTAAGTGTGTAGGTTTTAGGTTTGGTTGTCAGTTGTTTTGGTTTTTTTTTTTTTTGCTGGACCTGCGGGAGGGCTATTTCCTTTGAACCTGCATTTGTATACTTTTCAGGTAAGTTGTTATTTCTCTTCCTCCCCCTCTCTTGAAAAACAGCTCTTTATTCACATTCTAACTACTCCTCATGTTCTGTCATCACATCACACAGGTAAGTTGCTTACCCCATAAATAGTGCTGGTGGTGGCTTCTCAATACAGCATGCATAGATTTGTTGTCACCCTGTGGTAAACATATGTTCTGTCTTGTCTTGTGAAGTTCAAGAGAACTGCCTTTTTAGTCAAATGAATTATAGGATTATAGCTGGTTTGGGACACTATATTTCTACTGAACAGTGAGAATTCATGAAGAAGTTTGATGTGTTTTTAGAGTTTTGAATTTTAGGTTTATTCTCCACTGTAGTGTAAAACCAGTTAAGAGTTAAATATTGAAATGTAAATTCGGCTTGTGGCCAACTATAATCTAACATGGCACTTCTTTCATGTTAATGTTTTCCTATATTCGTAAGGATAAGTGCAACTATCAAAATGAGATATTATGTAGATGCTGACCAATGGTTTAGAAAATAATAATACTTCAGCTTTTCTGTTCTAGTATATTGGTTAGACACAGATCAGAAGCATCAAGTGGTATACGTCAATTACTAGAAAGTATTCTCAGCTCTTAATGACTAAGATTTAAGCAGATGGTGACTTGTACTATCCTGCTTCTAAGATTCTGTATTATGGTAAAGGACTGTGTTTGCTGAGGGGGCAAAAAAACCCACTATGCTTGCATCTGAGTAATACGTCTACCTGTAGAATGCACAACTCTGAAAACATCCTGGAGTTTTAGTTGCTTGATCAGGTTTCCCATTGCATATAAATAAAGTTGATCATAACACTGTTTGGACTTTCTTTGAGAGAAATTGTTCCAGGAAACTAGTAAGAGACTAATTCTAGTGAGCATCTGGTCCAACCCTGAAGTGAAGCTGCGATGTGTCTGGATAGATTGTTGGTTTAAGAGCTCCCACGCATTGCTGGATATGTCAGGTTTCTCTAGATTTGGTACTTTGATTTGGAGAGTTTAAACAAAATAAATAGATCAAGGCTGAATAATCTGAGGATCTGACTACTGCTTTATATGCATTTCCAGTAGCTTTTTGCTGTTTCTAGCACAGGTAATAGAGAAACACATAATCCAGGTTTTGATGCAAATAATTACAGCATAATTTTGAAGCACTTTTAAATTGAGGAAGTAGTGAACTAAAACTTAATC
This sequence comes from Falco rusticolus, assembly GCF_015220075.1. Taxonomy (NCBI): domain Eukaryota; kingdom Metazoa; phylum Chordata; class Aves; order Falconiformes; family Falconidae; genus Falco; species Falco rusticolus. The sequence goes on along the minus strand of NC_051193.1, from coordinate 58,045,156 downwards.
CCATAATTCTAAGACCCTAAAAATGAACTCAGAAAATGAGGAAATAAGGTTGTAGGGTTTAGGTCTTGTGTATGAGAGGAGTCTAAATATATCTTAATGAGGTAGGGAAACCTAAATACTACCATGAAAAACTCTTAAGTCATTTCAGAAGTGGCTAAAGCGGATTGAAAGAAATCTGTATTGATCTTCAGTAGAAAGTCAAGTGATCTATTTCTGATTTAATTGTGGTGACAGATTTCTATGTGTTATGTCTTCAGGCAAGAGACAGACAAAGGACACAGCAACAGAGGGGAAGAAAGAGGAGAATCAGTCTTCCTAAATAGGAGGCTCTTTTACCTAATGATTTCTTTTCAACAGGACTGGTTTTGTTGTGGGTTTTTTATTGCTTTTTGAGGTTCTAAAAGTGAACATTGAATAAATAAAACCCTTACACAGTATTATTTTGTGAACACAGTAGTATGTATCAAGCTTTTAGTCTTCTTGACTGTTATGACAAGCTCTGTATAACAACTCTGTGAGGATGTTTACATGTAACTTAATATACTACATAATATCCTAGCAACTGGAAATGCCTCCTGTATGTGTTAAAAGCAAGCGTAGCTAGTTACACAGCTAGATTTATTTCTCACGTAGCCTGTGTGCTAGATCTTAGCTGTTAGCAACATGTTTGATTTACAGGTTAAAAATGTCAGTGATGGTAAACATTTTTTTTTCTTGTTTGCTTGTGCTTAGGTCATACTTTCTAGAATGAACTGGTATTGGAAAACAGCTCATTTGTAGGTGGCCAAAAGACAGAATTCTACTTTGATTTTTGCAAGTTATTTAATGTTCCTGTTTAACAGTATTTATCAGAAGAGCCTTCTATACACTTGTTAATAAGACTAAGCACAAACAAAAGGTATTTAAAAGTATTGAAAATTGACTCAAACTTGACAGCAGTAATTTTTCTCAATTTGAACTACATGTATTCATCTTTTCGTGTTTAAAATGATGGCGAATTTAATCTCCTTTATGTATTTTAATTAAAAACCCAAGATGTCCTCTTCATCTTATATAGCTTGGCCTCCTTCCTTGCCTTGCCATTAATGCAGGAGAAGAGAAAACTAATATCTGTTACACAGTAATTTGATTTTAGGCTCACTGAGCCCTAAATTATAATGAACATTTAAGGAATTATCCTAAAATGATATTTGCATTTTTACTACAAGTGGTTTGGTTGTGGTTTTTTTTTTTTTTACCCAAAATGTTTGTGGTAGTCACCATCGTTTCTAGCGTGATGAAAAACCATTCTCAAGTAACAGATGACGAGCTACCTTGTTGGCATTTTTTTCCCAGATTTCTACATTTGTGTATCAGTGAGAACAGACAGTTTAGAGTACTTCTAAATTATAGGGAATTTCTGGGAGGCACGTAATATTCTTGTTTACTTGATTAGTAACTGTCATCTCCCCTCCTCGGGTGTTTTAAATATGTATGGCAGCTTAGCATAACCCAAAGTCAACAAGTTGCTGTTCCACAGAAAGAGCTGTTAAATGGAGAAGCTCTCAATGCTTAGCATAAGGCCTACTTTTTTCAAAGAAGCAATTTGATGGTTTGTCCTCATTATTCTAAGGCTTCCTTAATTTAAAGGTCTGATATGCCAAAGCCCAGTTTCAGCATCTGACTCCAACTCTGTTGCTATTTGATCGTTTACCTCCTTAACAACAAACAAAAGCATTATTTTATTTCTACAGAGTAATCAGAAAAAGCTTTGGTTTGTTTTTTTGGAAATCAACTTTCAAAGTATATTTTTTAGATTTTGCATTTTGGAGAATTCAAAGGTTCTATTTAATACTTTCTTTTCACAAAACATTAATTTTGGCAGAGATTATAAAATGCAAGGTTAAGTAATTTTACAAAATATTAGAGTGTGACAGTGGAAAGATTCTTACCTTGTTTACCGTTACCTACTAGTGAGGCTAGAACCAATGAAACCCAACATTATTAGGTCATAATATAAATATTCTGTCATTAGAATTTTAAAATATGGATTTGATGTGATTGCCTTTTGCACTGCCATTCTGGTTTTATTGAGCTAAATTAGCAGAGCAATTTTCCAGGCAAACTAGGTGGAATATTGACTATTTCTAGTCTTACAGCTCTTCTGGATTCAGTATTATTTTTACAAACACAGTTTTTTCATTGCTGTTCCTTGTACCTTGAGATCATATCTGAGACCGTCTGAACCAGTTGTGTTGAGGCTCTAGACGCTTCATGATCTGTGCATTTAGTTCACCTCTGCTTTGGAGGACCTTAAAGCAAAAGTAGGCTTGACAAAGAAATGTTTCATCATCATGGCTTTATTTTTGAAAGTATGTGAAAGCTAGGTACCTTTAAAAGTTATGAAAAGTAACAGGGATGCTGACAAACACCTTATCTGATAAATACGAAGTGTCCTGTGTGGCCACTGACAAACTCCCTTGTGCTGTCTTTTCCCCACATGTCTCTTCTATTTGTGATGTTGTGTGCCCTGTGAAAGAAATAGTGCTGTGCCTGTTTTGTAGGAGGTCAGTCTGTTTTGTCATATGGGACAGTAAAGTGCTCTATATCCCTTTTGTAGTTGTAGTTGTAATTTTGTGTGTCTTGTGTGACACAATTTTTCAGGATCAGAAACTGAATTGGTTGAAAACCCTGGGTAATTGTTACAGATTTTCAACAAATTATCCAGTGTTATTTCATTGCTAAGTACCTGATATAGAAATATATATTTATTTTTTTTAAAAAAAAAGCAAGCCTTGGATGTTTTGAGAGGTGAGGTCATAATTGGATGCAGTCTTTACCCCATTCTTTCTCAACGGTCAGACTTGCAAACAAGCCATACTACCATGTCTACCAAATACCAGATATTAACATATCATATGTTTAATGTATGTGTTTATTTTACTATGTAAAGAAGTTCAATAATGGCTAGCTGAAAACATTCCAACCTTGTGATTGCAACCAATAGGAAGTGTTCTGTGCTGTTCCTGTGTAGTCTTTTTTTAGTGCAAAAATACTCTATTCAGTGCAGATTCTCCTGAGCATGGCAGACTACTAATTTGCAGACTGAAACATTCTCCAGATACAAGCAATTATAAAATATGTTGCAAGTAATGGTGTAATATAAGGATTGTATTGATCAGTTTCTTTTCACTGTTCTGCTTCCTAAAAAATATTTATGGCAGATACAAAAAAAAATAATTATGATCTTGTGCCATCCATATCTGTACTCTGCTTGACCCATATCTTATTGAAACAATTATTGTGCTAATACAACTTCTTGGTTGTTTTCTTTTCTGTGTCTATGTCTGTGCTCTGTGAAGTTAGGTGCAGTTGTAATGGTAGTGTTGCAGTATTTCTCATAATTTGGTTGACAGTATTTGAAAAATATCTTCTAAAAATAATGTGTAGTAGAATTCCAGTGTTTCAATATGTCATGACTTTCTAGAGAAGTCTTTGGCTTTCTTGTCTTTCCTAACAAACCACCTTTGATCGGTAAGTGACCATACATTTGGTGGTGATCTGGCTTATTTGCATGTAAAAATAGAAAGACGCTCTGTATCTTAGAATAATGTGATTATATATATATATCTCAAAATACATGTGATTTCCAAGTAAATGAAAATTTCTGTGAATAGCGGAGGAAGGAATATGAAGAGTGATAACACTTTCTGTAATCTCTAGAATTAAAAAATTGCTTTGGGCACTATAGGATGAAGTGTGCTGCATCGTGAGAAACGCTTCTATCTCTTTGTCAAAGTCATGGGCGAATTTTTGAGTTCGGGATTGTTATTGGAATGAATTGCATAGCCTTTCTTTTTTAAAATAAATTTCATTTATTTCTTGGCCATTTTGAGACACCTTTTCCCTTCTCTTATACCAGGTAAAGATAAGTATAAGAGAGGTCCATCTCGTTTCAGTTTTAGCTTTTAGAAAAGTCCTGCATTAGCACAGATGACAGTATTTTGACTGAACCAATATTTAGAAGTTGTTCTTCCACTGTAACATGATGTGGTAAATTAAAGACAGCATGTTGTAGTTAAATAGTGCATTTAAATTTGTTTTGATTATCTAAAATTTTTTCATGTTTACTTCACCAATTTGTTTCTTACCCTCTTCTTATTTTAGTCAGTTTAAAGTCTATGTACTCCTAAGTGACTATTCTATTTTTTAGACCCCCCTCTCCTTCCACCCCAGTTAAATTAAGATTGAGATGCAAAGTTGAGAAATAATGATGTTAAATTTTTATAGGTAAGTTCAAATCTATTTCAGTTGCCTTCTCCAGGTAGGGTCTTTCATTTGTGTCTTTTGCATAGAAGTCTTGCTAGTTTTAGCCTTACTTGTGAACAGAAATATTTACTTGTGTAGACAAAATCAAAATAATTCAGATGGAGATACTGAGTTTGGCAACTTTGGTAGTAAGAATTTCTGTTAGCCTGACTTGTATTATTTTGTTGTATTTAAATACCTGTTAAAGAAGTTTGACACATACAGCCCTATTTATAGTATCACAGAGTAATTAAGGTTGGAAGGGACCTCTGGAGGTCATCTTGTCCAGCCCTCCTGCTCAGGCAGAGCCACTTAGAGCCCGTTGCGGAGGACCATGGTGCTGAGATCACAGAATGAGAAAGGAACTGGAGCTCTTTGACAATAGCTGGAAATAGTTTGGGAGGATAATTCATGCAGGTTGTAGCCAGTTTTCTATCATGCCTAACAGTAAAGGTTGTGGGCTTGGATGAGTTCTGGCAATTAATAATGAGTCTCTGTGTTGCAAGGCTTACTATCTTTAATTTAAAGCTCACTCAGTGCTCAGTTGAAATGTTGGTTGCATTTGTTTTTTTCCCCCAAGAAGTCATTGCAGAGTTATTTTACTTACTGTAAAACCACTCAAGCTATTAAACTGTGCCATAGCTATTTTATAGGGTAGAACCCTAACTCTTTTGCTGTGTTAGTTATTACTGTAGTGTGGGTGAATATTTCACCCAATTTGATGCTTGTGGAAGTTGAAAAATCAAACTCAATTGCTTAACATACCCAATAGAATGAAACTGGAAAATGTTCTTGTTCGTTTGGTTTTATGGTTAATACTTTTTCTTTTCTTTTACATTGAAGACCTAGACATTGGAAGTGATGCCCTTTTTCCTTTCAGAGTTGAAAGATTTCATAAATTTAAGGAGCTCTTATATGCAAGGCAACTTTTTATTTTGCTAAAGCATCTGTTTGCAGTTGGTAAACACGAAGTTGCACCTTGTATCGTGAATTAGGTTTGCAGCCTCTAATTAACAGTTCTGTTATCTACCTGTTGGCATTCCCATGACAGATACTGAAAAAGGAAATACAGAAGGGATATGCAAGCTCTGGAACTCATTTTGCAAATTGAGAAATTCATGTCATTGTAGTGTCTGTGTTGGGGCACTGTGATGAGGGAGGTGTCATTAGCACATTTTTGTTGTGCAGTAGACAGAATTTGTGTGATGCATTTTCTTGTGATAGTAGAACTTACTTTAAAACCAAATATGAATCAGGATAATTATACATGACTATTTCAGTGCTGATAGAGAAATTGAGGTAGTTTAAATCAATATCAATAGTTTAATATCAGTATGTCAAGTGATTTTTCATTTTGCTTGGTATATCTACCTGCTTTGCACTATTATTGATCAGGGACAAGACTGTAGTCCAGGTTTTAAATCTGTATTGCAGTTAAGTAACTTAACAGGATATAACATTTTATGTGTTTTATGGAGCAGTGAGGTATGTATGCAAATTTTGATTCTTTTTTCCTGGGTTTTTTTTTTGCTTTTAATGGGCATTGTGTTATGTAGCAACTGCTATGTTATATAGCGAAATATTTATCTGTTTCTACAGATTTTTAAATACTACTTTAGAAATCTGTTCAAGCTTAGGTAAATTCTTTCTAGGTCACAATAATTTGGCCAGTTTTAAGTAAATGGAATACCGATGGGACTACCTTTGGAAACTGCTGCTAAGTAACAATTTTATTGAATTTGTGTGCTGCTGTGTACAGAAGCATTTTTGTTGCTTTGGTGACAGTACCTGACGAGGTACAAAATAAGTATGTCTGACTTTGCTCTTTAGAATTATTCTTTTGTGGTTTTGTTTGATTTTGTCTTTTTATTTGATTTAACATTTTTACTCTAAAGCCCTTTTTCCAAGCCAAAGTTTTTTTGGCAAAGTCTTCTATAACGCTTGTCCAGCAGGACTTCTAGTGGTGTCATCTCCAGATTACCTTGGCAGTTTTCCATGGATGTTTTGAAGTCCTGGTTTAGAGAACATGTCTAGATACTAATAGTGAGATGCTGCTGCTTTGTATTTTTATTAACTTGTATTTGCTGCCATCAAAAGAATTATGCTACTGATTGTGTTGTGAGGGAGAGTTTTTATGAGCCTTTCGGAGGCTCTCAACCTTAGTTTCAATTAGGTATTGCCAGTATATATGCGAGATTAACATTTCAAATTTCATTAGATAAAACAGGTGTATACAATCTTCACTTTAATTTAAATTAATTTCAGTTTTTCCTAACATTTCTTCTCTATTTATGTAATAAAGCCCAAAGGTGAAGTCCTAATATATTTATCATTATGCAATGCACTTTTAACCCTTAATTTATAAATAAATGTGTATTTAGGGCATGAAACCTTAAAAAGGAAAGATCACTCCTACTGACAAATCTGTCTTACTCCATATCCTAAAACACCATTACAGTCATCACCAAAATTGTTTTTCATAAATAGTACTAGAGTGCTAAGGACCCAATGATCCAGTGGACACTGGTATTTTATATTTTTCAGGAGCACAGTGGAGCTGAGCTGATCCTGCCAACTTCTTCTACGTTTTCTGGGACCATGAAAGAACTGGCCACCCTACCTTTTAACACTGACTTATTTTTAGCTCATTTCTGTAAACTATTCATCAAATCCCAAGATCAGAGAATCATTTGTAATAATTTTAAGACACTTTTAAGAAGGAGCTAAAATGACTAGAATTTCAGGCACCGAGAACTTTTGTTTGCTATTGTACTTGCATCAGTTTCATAAATATTTTTAATATTTGAATGCTAGCAGGGTAGCATCAGGACTCAAGACTGAAAATTCTAGCACATCCTACTTTTAAAAGAAGTGCTCACTTAGGTAAATTAATGTATTTTTCTGTACAAATAATGGCCTGAAATTGTAAATAAATATTGAAGTTATTTTATATTTTATGTATTTGGTGTTAATTTTATTTAAATACCACAGATAAGTGCCATTTAAGTTATCTTAACATCTGTAACTGATTTAGCTCACCTTGTTTCGTAAGGTGCCCGCAATTAAATTTTTCCACGCTTTTTTCTGATATTTTTGTTTTCATTAAGATTAACTCAGATTTTGCACAACTGCATTTCTAAGCCATTCTTGTTTGACTAATGAGAACCCTTCATGTGCTTTCAGTAGAAGCTAGACTCCTGTGCTTATGGCACTGCATTATTATTTTCTTGCACTGATATGGACTGCAACATCAATAAAACCATGACTGCTTTAACATTGAAGTTTTGGATTTTACCGGTCAATGTTGGTTGTTTTGCTGCAATTAAGATTTAAAAACAAACTAACAAAAAACCACAACAAAAACCTGAAAAAAAACCCCTACATAAATAGACTAATTTATGTTGGGTTCTTGAAATAATATGACCTGCTTGTGTGAATAAATAGGAGTAAGAACAATACTGTCTCCCCCCACCCCCCTCACATACCCCTTTGTTTAAAATTTTGACGTAATGAAAGGAGACAGTGGGATATTAATTTGAGAGCCTGACTTTGTGGAAGTGATATAGTATAGAGGATCTTAACGGCATTTTATTGATAACTTCAAGAAATAAGTTGCAGGTCAGAAGAAATCCATTGTATATAAAAATTCACTTGAATGATATCTTGGATCTGTTTGCTGGTCTTTGTTTCAAAGTTTGATTTTAGACCATGTGTAGAGTGCTTAGATTCATCTGTTTAGGTCCTGGATTAATTAAACATTTTGTGTATAAGCAGCATGGAAAAACTGCTTACATGATGGCAGTGAGAAATAACCATGCATTTGCTGATTATTTTTTTTGTTTGGCTTTACAGAGGACATTAATGTGTACTTGTGTGTAGTTTTAAGTGATAGTATACTGTGTTTAGAATTTTGCACTTTCAATAATTATTGTTAATATGCCTTTTCCTTTACACTTAGGCAAATTGCAGAATTTTTTCCAGTAAGCAGCTCTGTGTAGTCTCCCTCTTAGATGCAGATGCACATGCTCTCTGCCTTGCATTCTTTTATACATACATGGATGCATGTACAGGATGGAATGCAGTTTGGATTTAGAATTAGATTTATTATATTGAGCAGGTATGTCCATATCTTTCATTTGATACAGAAATCTTGACTGTTGTAATGGCTCATTTTATGAACCTATGTTTTTTTTTCTCAAATAGTTAAATAAGCTTTCAAAATTAAAAACAATAGCGTGCATTCTTGTATTTAGCAGTGATAAAGTCCAATGTAAATGTAAAATCTTAGTTTTACTTCTTTATTTTCCTTTTTTTAAATGATACACAGAGATCATGTACAATTCTCAGATTGTATTTTCTTATACACTTGCTTTATGTTCTGATTTAAAATATTTAAAATATGCATATTTAGTATGTACTTATTTACAAAAGCATGAGTTTGTGTGTTTTCATAGGTAATTTTGTTCTCCATTAGCTGACTTGTAATACTCTGTATATTTCTAAAAGTAGTGTTCAGTAATTATAAAACCCGGTATGTTATTGGTTAATGCTTTCAGGATTGTAGATAATTTTACTTGGCTATGAGGATGCAGCTCTTGCATTGAGTTTCCATTCTGAAAATTAACTTTCAAAAACAAGATGATGAGGGACAAATAATACAATAAAAAAATAACGTTTTAGTTAAAAGCATGTATCAAAACTATAGTCTGAATGGTATCTGTTCTTCAGGATAAGCTGTATCCAATCCAGTCCAGCAATTAAATGATGGCAAAGCCCTCTTACTGTATGTGTAGTCTCAGATCACATAAAAAATTAGGTTAAAAGTTTTAATCCTCTGGGGTAGATGCTGTATGCTTATTTATGAAGTCAATGGAGTATGGGTGCATAGCCTTTTGAAGAAGCTTGCTATTAAGAGGGTCCCACTGGAGAGTTTGAGAAGCTGTTACACTGCCTAAAATAGGAAAAATATTTGTTTCCTTTACAGGCAGAGAATTAAATACAAAGCTCTTTCTGGCAATACTAATATTGTATTCTTAATCTATTGTTGATGCATGCAATAACTACTACTGTTTTATTAGATGACTGATGGAAGATGTAGAAAATCACAGCATAAAGGGAGTGATGAAATCTTATAGCCAAGGTCACACAGTGACAGTAGAACTACTATAGACAGGGAGAACAGGTATAGGAGAACTGTGCATATAATTTCTGAATACCTCTGAATGAAGAGGAAGATACGGTACTGTTGGTCTTGTAGAGTAGCTCTGTTTTCTGTTCCTTCCACACACACTGCCATTTGTCTGTCATTCTGAACCAATCTGTATTTTCTGGGTAGATTCTTTAATGTTGCTTAAGAACTTGCAAAATTCTAGTAGCAAACATGAGATTGAAGTATTTGGAGTCCCTACTTCACCTACAAACTTGCCAAGCAAGACTTGGAGTTTTGAAATTGAACTACATTTTATGAGAGGTGAAAAAAAAAGAAAAAAAACCAAGAAAAAAAAAATCCCAGGCAATAATTGGTCATTGCCATTTCAGAAACACCTATGCAGAAATTTTAAGTAAACTCTGTGTTGATATTAAGGCAGCCTGGCATCATGAAAGAAAACTTGCCAGAGGGCCTCTGTTTTGGGAGATAAGCCAGTACCTTTATTCATTACTTTTATGATACTGTATGGCTCAGTTTTTGCTAAGAGTCCCCACTTTCACTTTAAAGTCATCACTGTATGATCACTATGGTATGTGTTTTCTATTGGTTCTATAGTAAATGTGAAGAAGCCTTTTGCCTGTAACTGTTCATAGTTTGAATTACATATATCTCTTTTCTTTTTATGATGGTTGTTAAAAAACATGGTCATTTGATAAGCAACAGGAGAGGAGAGCAATGCTAAAAGATTCAACACAGATGAATTCAGGAAATTCAAAAGTTTAACTTCTGAGCCTAGTGCAGCATAATTCTTACATTTCTGTAAGTGTAATTGAGAAAAACTGGAGTATCAAAATAGTCTGTAGGTGATTTCTGAGTAATGGATCCAATTTTCATTAATTATACTTGAGATTTAAATTGAATTTTATTGTAAGAGTTTTTCTGTACGTTTCAGTGGAACTACTGAATAGATTTATACTAATTTGGTATTCTGGAGTGGTGACAGAGGTCTGAAAGTGTCGTACCTTCTCTGGCTGACTCATCCTGCTTTCATCAATTAAGTCTTTGGTATGTTGAAATTATACTTCACTTTGCCTTGGCCAGTGATAATTACTGGGAATTTATTTAGACTTGATAGCAATATGCTAATGGATGTCTGTTAGGAAGCTCTGTTACTAACTAGTGCCATAAAGCTGTGTTAAAATGTACTAAAGGCCTAATTAATAAATTATTTCTCATTTTGTGGAAATTTACCTGCTAACTTGAATGTTAGCATTTTTATGTAGTTAGATCATTCTGTCTTACCTTTCCATCTTTGGCCTTTTAGGGAAAATACTTGGTTTAGGTGGTTGGATCACCACATATTTTGAGCTAAATTACCTCAATGTCTGCTCTGCTGTTTACAGGAATGAAGGTGTGGGATGGAACAACCTTGTTGTAACCACAGCAATGTAACATGGAAGTGCTAGTCAAATAAACAAAACACAAATATATAGGATTGCTGAGACATAGTTTTAAAATTTTACGTAGGTTTATCTAGGCTAAATGATTGCTTACAGTTGATCCATTCCCTCTGAATGCTCATGTACTAACTACAGTACTGGTACTCTCGAACACCAGTAGTTGTTACTGTTGTCTTGGATCTTGCTGCAATCATCTAATCCTATATAAGAACAAGACTTGAATTACCACTTGAGGCTATCATTAAATAGCTTAAATAACTTCTGAAGCAGAAGTTATTATACAAGTAATACAGCATTATTGTTATAGAATGAACTATCTTAGGTTTTTAAACAGTAAAATTTCCTGGCTTTTACTGTTTGCTTTTTGTTTGTTGCTATCTAAAGTTGTGACAAACCTTATCCCTCTTCCCTGTTGAGTTATTGTGTGCCTTTTGCTTAACTCAAGGAAGAAAAAAAAACAACAAAGCTTTCCTGCTTCCTGCACTTCTTTTTTGTCCAAATATGACTAAAGAAATTGGTTATCGTGTGTCAAGTCTGTTTTATTTTAGTTTTGAGTCTGTGATGTGTAGTTAGCAAGAGTGAATTATGTGTACGTTTTTCTAATGAGGCTCCATTTTGTCTGCCACACTTGGTCAGCTGCTTGACACTTGTGGGAAAAAGTAGTGCTGAAGAGATAAGTAGCTTAAAACCATTTCAAAGGAATTGGATGCTAGGGCAGTGACCTTGAATTTGACTCTTTATGTGGTGTAAAATCGGTGTAGAGAGTTGTGTCATCAGGGTAACATGATTATAGTTACTTGCATTTGTGAAAAGATAGACTTGTGCATTTCATAATTAATCATCTCTTGGTTACCTAGATTTGGTAAATTGTAGTAACAAGTATGATGGTTTTAAGTGTGTGAAATGCTATGGATTAGTGTGTGGTGTGATCTTAGAGGAGAAGGCAGGAATCTTCAGAATTTTGTATTTGTCTTTAACTGTTCCCAAGCGTGAATGTCCTTCTAACTAGGGTGTCCGTGGTGCAAGTGACATATCCACAAGTTTACATTTAATTTAAAACTGGTGGCTCCTTTTTTGTAACAGAGAATGCATTTTCTCCAATTAAGTTTCATTATAGTGAGACAATGAAATGATCCTGTTCTGTTGTTTTGGAAGAACTACTCTGTTTATATTTCACAGTGTGAAACATCAGTTGTGTGGGAGCACTGGGTGGCCTTGTAATCCAATATGTAGCCAAATTTTCACAGCACAATTAGCTTCTGAGTGTCTTTAGAACAATCTGAGTAAGAATTATTTTCAATCTTATTTCATATGAATATTTTTTCCGATTGAACAATCTGTATGCTTCATAAAAGCTCATTTGCAGTATACGTTAATATTTCTAAGTGTTGGTAAGTTATATATTACATATGTCATCTATGAAAGATGTCGGGTTTGATTTCAAGTTGCATAAAAGCAGAACTTAAACAAAATACCTGGTCTGATGATGCCTCTCTAGCACTTGAATAAAGATATCTTGAAGCACTTCTTATGACTTCTATACATCAGAATTATGTCAACTAATACAATATCTGTGCCTTCAAAATCTTGTAAGCTAGGATTGAATATTATCATTGTCTCACATTAGTTCAATGTTGGAGAAAGCTGTTTTACAGGTGTATTTTTCTGAGATTCTTTAATTTTTGCTTTCAAATTTAGAATAAGTTATTGCTGCTTACAATGAAAAGACTTACTCAAAATGCTATGTTTTTATTTCTTGAATTAACTAATATTGACAAGGTTGTCCTTCAGAGGGTTGTAATACAGTATTTAATTATCAACTCTAGTTTCCTTTAATAGCTCCTGTAACAAGATCATAATTATCTTGCATATAATCATTGGCTGATACACTTAGCAGCCCATCTATGATTCATTCTTTGCAATTACTCACACTTTGTAGCCTTGAGACACAAAGAACTCCATGCTTTTCTTGACAATTAAGTATTGTTAATGGTTAAAGGTATTCTAATTTTTCCCATTCTACTTTGACAATGTCCTTGAATCTAGTTAGGAGTGGCATCTTGTAGGCTGTGTAAGCGTTCAGTCTCAACCAAACGGTTGTTTGGTACTTGAGCTTTCCCTTGGCAGTCCAAATTAGTAACAAACAGTTGGATGCTGTGCATGTGTACCAAATTGTGATAATTGGAAAGTTATCTAAATGCCAGCTAAACCAATTAAGAAGATATGACTACTTTCATTTTAGGGAAAGTATTTTAGATAACATTTAATAATATATAATAATGAAGTCTTCAGCACATTAACTGTATGAGCTGTTTCAGCTTGAACTGCAAGATCAGCTCTTACCTGCTAATGATGGGACTAATGATAGTCCAAATTCACAGTGCAATAGAATATTCAACTTGTTTTCAGTGGGTGGAGGTAGACAGTTTCTTCTTCATTCCTGTGGCTAATAGAAAATAATTGAAAAGCAAGAATTCTCTAAGCCTTCTGTTTTATCTAAATGTATATGCAGTGAAGTTGTAAATGAAAATAAACAAAGCCAAATGTATCCTGTGTTAGGTAATACAAAACCGTTAAAGCTGAAACCTTCAAAGTTTACATTTTGAGAAAACAGCAGCATGCTTTTTATTTCAGATTAGCAATGTTTATGTGCTTTCAGTTCTAGTATTTGCATGTTTCATGTTTATTGCACTAATATATTTTACTTTTCCTTGTGCAGTGAGAAGATTTTAAAGTGTTTCTGAAATTTATATTATTTTTAATTTGAAGTGTACTCATTTTAATATGTTGGGAAAATCCAGTGGTCACTTTGAATGGGGCAAGGTATATTGAGAAATAAGTTATCTTACTCTTTAATGCAAAACAGTGTATTTTTTAATAGTTTTGTTTATTACCTTTTTTCAGATATAACAAATCAGTATGAATTACAAATATATCAAAGCAAGAATATTGCAATAACAAATCAAAATATATATTTTTAAAAAATATTCTTAGATTAACTAAATGATGACTTCTTACCTGTTTAGAAATGTTACAAGCATGAGTAATAAATGTATTTTGCGTGCTTTCTGGTGGTAGTATGCTTTCTTACTAATGAAATTCCTGAAGTGTAATAAAATACAATTCGGCTCATCACATTTCTACCATCTTTCAGCATATTACTGTTATCTCCTGTTTTGAAATATTTGCTTTATACTAGTGTTAAGCTTGAGATAGTTGAAATTGTCTAAACACTAACCTACTTTTGTTAAAGTTGATATATTCAGCTTTTGTTAAAATCAGTTTTTCAAATGTTAAACTTCTCTACCATCAAGGAAAGCCAATTGTCATTCACCAGCACTTGAAACTGTATAATTCTCAGGTATCCGAGTGCGATATGTCTTTGAAAATTTAAACAAGGAAATCTATAGTCATTCCCTAATCTCCTCAGTTTAGCAACACCCTCCGATCAAAAAAGCTCTTCACCGCATCCCCCAAACACAGGGTGGCTTCCTAGGCTTATTGTCATGTGAGTTGTAGACAGTTTCGGATCTGTTTAGTAGTATATATGTAGCCATTAACTATCGCTAGAAAAAAGAATACAAACAAATGGTTTCTGCATGCTTATGTTAAAAACAGCAGCATTTTTATATGGCCATAAGTTGTTTATGCTTCTTCAGGCATGTTCATTTCCTAAACCCTGTAGCCTGTCTAGTGATGTGGTAACTTCAGTGGAGTTCTGCCTCTGATCGGTGGTGACCTTTTTACAGATCTTATTTTCATTTTAATCTTAGTTGTGAATTTCATAGACATGCAGTGTTTAGTTTGGATCTACTTTGCCAAGCAGTCACTATTTGACAGAGGCATTTAGACTCTCTTTTAAATTAAAAAAAAAAAAAAAAAAAAAAAAAGTTGTTGAAGCAGCAGAGGAGGACTATGTCACCAAGTCCTGACTGACAAGAATCTCCTTAAGAGACTTCGAAGTTTTAACTGTTCCCACCCTGATAGTCTGTACCTCAACTTGGATTCCAGGCTGGGCATCATCTCTATTTACTTTCTAGTTGCACCTGCCTGGGTTACATTTTGGTTTATTCTCTGACTTTAATCTGCATTGTGCACGCTTGCATGTACTTTCTCTCTCTAAAATATGTTACAGTCTTATTGTGGCCTAAAGCAGGCGATGACTTTGTGGTCTGACAATGAATAGAGGTAATAAATATTGCAAAGTTCAGTCTTGTATAAACATATGATATGTACTTTATGGATGCATCTTAGTTCTTGAATTTGTTATTGGAATAGCTTTTAAACTGAAATACAAGCTCTTCTCCGCTGTGAAAAGCAACTGTTGTAGTAGAATAAAAAAGCAACTTTTGTTTTAGTTTTGGTCTTCAACTGAATGTCTTATTTGACAGTATTTTGAATGTATGATTGTGAAGGAGAATAAGAGTGTTAGTGTTTGCTTTCCTCCAGATCTTCAGTATACGATGTAGTGATAAAAGGCTTAAAAATACATAATAGTATTTCTAACTCAATAAAGAAGACTACAGTGCAATGTAATACTAAAGGGAAAATTGTTATTAATGTGTCTCTAAAAGTCTATTTTTGCAACACTCTTTGCAATCTGGTTCCACAACATGCAGTATCTTAATGGCAGTGTCTTGTCATGTTAGAGTGGTAAAATAAAACTGCCATTTAAATAAGTTATTCTCAAATCATAGGGTTCACTTTCTAAGGCAGATTAACAAATGAACATGCTGGTGGTGTGTCAGATTCTGGCAGAATGGGGTAGTTGTTTTTATGTAACTTTTTGCTTTCAAAACACTGAGCACGTGCTTGAAGATGCTTCTACTTTACAGGTTACTACTTTTAACTAAAGATAACTAAATTGTCTGATTTAGTTAATTGCAAAATTTAGACAATTAAATTTTGTAATTAAGCAAATTTAATTGTTTAGCCTATTTAATTAGAAAGGTTTACTGAAATGCCTTTCCAGAAGCATAAGAAATTGCACGCATATGTGTGTAAAAGTAGGAGTTCCTTTGCAAACAAAATGCTTTTGAGTATTTTCCCAGTTGCATGTACAGAATTTTGTCTGTCTTTATTCACAAAGTGAAACATTTCCTATTCCTTTACTTTTTAGTTATGAAGAACTTCTGTGCTAACAGTAACTCCACAATAACTTTTCTCTATTTTTCTGTTTTCCATTCACATATGTAAGAGCAGCCAGGCTAAATAATTTGTAATATATGTTGATATTGTTTTCTATAAATTATTTTCCTCTGTTTCAGTTTTAGTAGTTGAGAAACAGGAAATACTGCAGACCTGTTCTTCTTTATTACTGAAGTAGAAAGCAAACATGGGAAGAAAATCAGCATGATTAAAAAATGTTTGAAATGCACTTGTTTCTTTTATACCGAACTCTGCTTCCCTGAAAGAAATGATGTGAAGGCACTTGAACTGCCACTGCTGTATGACTAAATATACGCATTCTATTGTTTACTAAATTTCGGTTCAGCAGCCTAACTCAGGGGGAAATACTTTGAATGTGAAGTCATTAATGCAGTACTGATGTTAAGGAACTCAGATGAAATGTGGCTTCAGGAATACCAATGTATAGGCTGCCAGCTCTGTTTTGATAAGTTAATTAACCTCAGTTTGTGAGTTTGAGTATGCTCATTGAGCCTGTTCTAAATAATAGCAGTCATGCACAACGTCCTGCTACCTTTTCTTCCTTTTAGGTTCTTGATCTGATTCTTCCTTCTGTTCTTTGTGCCCAATGTATGTTCTTAAAGAATGAACAACATATGTTCATGTCCGCTGTCTTACCTTTTTTCCAGGTGTACCAGATTCTTAGTATGAATTTTAGAATTAAAATAAATAAATCATTAAATCAAAATCCTCAGTATATGTATTGACCCTTTATAGAGGTACAGTATCTTTGTGTGCTACTGTGAAGGTGACCTTAAGTTTAGGAAGGATTTCTGTTGCTTGTTTTGTTCAAAATCTTCTTTTAGTGTTAAAATCCTCTTGCCCCCCATTGAACCTAAGTACCATATACTGGAGTAGAAACAACTCCAAAGTCTTTCTAAAAAGGAACATTTTAGGAGTGAAATAATGGGACTCTATGCTGTAATCTTTGCTATTCTTTTTTCTTTTTTTTTTTCATTTTAAATAAATATAGCTAAAGTGATGAGCAGTCATCTGTTTTCAAATACCTGATGCCAATTACAGAAAACTAGATATGTCTGCTTCTGCAAAACAGTGTTTAGTATGGGGAAGTTAAATAAAATCAAATCCCCTCTCTTACAATTTTTTAATTTCACATGTGCTGTGATTTATTAAAAATATTATGTCATACTGTGAAAGTATATGATAAAGTACAGAATACATAACCAATAAAGGACATCCACTAATTTTTATAACAATGAGAAACATGGGAGTATACCAAAATTGTCAGAGAATATAATCATTCTGATTATATGTGTGTGTATTTTTTTTCCTATGTATTCTTTTTAAGACCTAAGGAATAGATTTTATTTTTTTTTAATGGAAATGGTCTTCCAATAAAAATAAGACCTTCGGTCTTTTGTAAAATGATGGAGTGGATATATAACCTTACAACCCTTTGAAAGAAATTCTGTTTATGGTTATGTGTAGAAGAGAGAAACTTCAGGGAAAAAGTTGAAAATAGTATTACTGCAGTAGAATATATAAAAGGGTTCTTTTTTATGGCATTGTAGCTTGCCATTGGAGCAACAGATGTCATTTCTGCACAGAAATATTCTTCTGTTTTCTGTTAGGTCATATTAATTGTATTGGGAATAAATAGGAGTACCCAAATGTTTTAATTCCTCTGTAACAAATGGAGTAGCTGTAGTGTGGTGGTGTTTGTATTTGTTTAAGGGTGTATTTGGCTTACTGAAAGATTTGCATTCCTCAGTACATTCACCTCAAATTAATATTCTTTTTAATATTGAAAAATGTTGCAACCCTAGACATTTAGTTGTCTTTTCTGAATCTTTGTCATCAAATTTATCCTATATTAGTAACAACTATATTAAATGGCAATCTGAAACAAGTTTAAATATATTTTGATCTTTTCTTAAAATTAGTTATATATATATAAAATATATATTAGTATCTATTTAGTAGTATTATTATGAGTAATCAATTTCAACATAGTACATCAACTTCATGCATTTAGTAAAATATTTGGCACTGGATAGTCAGCGTTCCATTACAAACTATAATCACACTTCTAAATAAACACTTACCTAGGGGATTGCACTTCATAACATACGAGAAGCTTAAATTATGATATTTGCAGAATTAGGAAGACAGTCCTGCAGTGTCAAAATACAAAACCAGGCAAAGTAACTAGCCATCCGTTTCCATCAACTCCCTCAAGTAATTTTAAACAAAATATAACCGCATTGAAAGTATTTTTTAAAATTTCTGGAGAAGAGTCTAGATATTGTGCATTTTTGCATTAAGCTTGAGTATTATATATATTCAGTGGGTTTACAGAACATGTAAAGGGTAAAGCAAACTATGGCTCTCGCGATCACAGTAATTATTTTTAACTTTTTACTGAATTAATTTATTTTTTTGCTGAATATAGAGAAGGCACTGATAGTAATACTGAGAGCTGTTACTACTTTTTCTACCAAGAAAAGATTTTTTTTTTTCCCACAAACAATAAACAAATACTTTCAGCCGATTTACTGAACTGGTAAAATGAATAAATACATACTTAATACATACATAATATATAAACTTACACCTAACCTAAATTATTGTGTACGTGTCATCATACTTAAAAATAAAATGTGAAGTTATTTGCAACTTTTAAGAAGGCTTTTATCTTTACTGCAAAAACAGAACTGCTGAAAAGCTGCTATTGGAAGTGAAGCAATTCCCAGCCCACAGAACATGATCTGTTCCTTTAAATGCAGCAGTCTACGTGGTTTCACTTTACCTACGTGCTTTGCTAAAAAATAAGTAAAGCCACATAACTTTATCTATTTTCTTGATACATGAACTATTATATGAGTTTTCTGCATATTTTCCTCATCTCATGACTAGCTTAACTTCTATTGCAGTTACAGCAGTAGCATTTTGGTATGAATTTAGTGTTTGGACAGTTTTTCTCTCTTGCAAAACTCTGAAATTTGAAGCATCTGATAAAGCTCCTGATTGTGCATCTAGAAAGAAGATCTACAGGTTCAGATAATATACACACATATTTGTACAAAAGTTTGTGATTTACTTCCGAAAAAGGTCTTTTTTTCCTACTTTTTAACTCTTGTATTGTTTTCATGGAGGCTATTTGGATTTGTTTAGCCTCTAAAATATGGCCTGTGCTTTCATTCATAAGTCCAGTTGGAACATAACTAGTGAGAAGAAAATTCTTGATGTTAATGTTCTATAGCTGTTAAAGTGTTCCCTTTAAAGTTTTTGGTTGTTTGTGTAGTAACCATTAGTATATGGTGCTTTTCTTCATTAACCAAAGAACTTAATTTTGAAACAAGAAAATCTAAGTGATTTACTGTCCTGCAAATTGTATTAGAATTATTTTTAACAACCACTTAATTATTTTTTTTTAGCCTATGTATTACAAAAATAAACTAGTATCAAAAGTCCTACTACCAAATCAAAGGTTCCAAAGTGCATAGTTAAAGCCCTATGAGTATAAGTAATCTTTTAGGGTAAGTGTAGTGTTTAACTGATACATAAGATTTAAATTGCAGCTACAAATCTGAAAGTTGTTGTAATTTCAATTTCCCAGTTTTGTCAGGGATATTTTACAGGGCTTCCACTTTTTAAAGGATCATCCTCTACTGTAGAATCTACTATTACCTTTAAGTCCCGTGGCAGCTCTGTTGAAACTTTTTTTTTTTTATTTCTCTTAATTTGCTTTAATACACTAATCCTCTACATCACTTCTGTAGTGGATGAACAATTAATAAGAGGAACAAATCAAACACATTTGGTGATGTTCATTTAGTTCAAGAGTGTGTTGGAAGTTAAAAAGCCTCCATTTCTCTTTAGCAAGAATACTGCAAGTATACTGGTTAAAAACAAAGGTGGCATTTTTTTTCCAGACAGCTGAATACACCATTAGAATTTTTCTGGTATTCGCTAGTTTTCAAAATGCGCTGCAAAGCATGTTAGTCTGTACAGCCCTAAACACCTTCACTCTCTTAGACTTGAGAGAACTAGTTGAAATCTGGTATGCTTGTTAGCGAAGAGACAGCGTATGAGGTCTTGTAGTCATTCCATAGGCAAAAAAAGCAGATACTTCAGGTTCAGAAATCTGCAGAGCAGTGACATGGCGTTCCATTCAATTTTTTACCAGATATCACAGACTGGAAATGTGAGCTTTGGCTGATACTGCTGGGAAGGAGAGTGCGGCAGGCAGCTGTAATTCCCATCCTGTAAAGGTACTGATACTTAAAGTCTCTGTAGTCCAAATTGGTACAGAAAAATACTAAAATGTTGAATTTGGACCTTAGATATATTTTCATTTTCTGCCAACCATTCTTAGATGTTCTGTGGAAACATTTACAGTTTTTTGCTTCTTAGATATGGGTAAGGAGAAGGTACTTTAGAGTTGCTTGCAGGTTGCTTCCTGAAGTACTGTCTTATAACAAGACGACAGCACTGTGTGGAAGGCCATTCTAGTGTTTTCCTAGGGTTTGACTTGAAAAACAGATCTCTGAAGTCAATGATACTCAGTTGATTTAAATTAGGCCAAATTTCCATGTACTTCTATGTTTGGTTGTCTCCAAAATCAAGTTAACTCTCCTCATTGATTTTCCTGCCTCAAGCAAATGTAGCTCAATTTTGAGTCTTATTCTTTAAAAAAAAAAAAAAAAAAAAAAAAGAGAGAGATTTTCTACTTTTGGAGTGATTCTTACCCATGTGATGTTGCTGAGAGGTATTTCAGTGCAGGGCAAGCTGCAGACATTTGTTCCAGTGCATTCATTGACTGTATCTTGGTAACATCAGGTTTGTCTGCAGTACTGTAGCAATTACAATTACGGTCCCTATAGGGAAGAATCATAGCAAAAAGTAAATTTATTTGTGGAATAAGATTTTAATTTTTTTTTGGTGGTATGCTCTTAAGGAATCATAAAGCCTAGAGAGAAACTGAACATTAACATGACTCCATCTACTGTAAAACCCATTCCGTTTTATATATTTTCAGGGAGTATGGAGTGGCACAGGAAGGAAATGGCATATCGCTGGAAAGTTGCTCTAATTCAGCACAGGATTCTTGTGAGAAATTCCTTCTAATATTACATCATCCTATTCTGTTCTTTACAGTTTACAGTCTAACTTCTTAATTTTTTTTATGCCACTTTTGTTCACACCAGTAGTACATGAAAATAAATTTAGCAGATTAAATAGGCTTTCATCAGTGTTAGCAGTGCACATCTGACAGCGTGACAATTTAGTACTATACATTTTATTGTACTGTGTTATGTGAGGGCTTATGGGTTGGTAATAAAATTACTTTTCCTTTTTAGTAAGGTTTGCTATTTTTTAGCATTACATTTCGCTGGCTAACATGAGATTAAACAAACAAAAATGTCTCAGCTGCTTCCAATTACTCCAATGAATGTTTTTGACAATAGTATAACTAACACTTCAGTAGAGGAAAAAAATGGTGCCCTTGGGGCAGGGGGGAAGGAGTGAAAAAAGGATATTTAATAGTTACTTCAATTATATATAGCAAGATATTTTTTTTTCTTCAATTCTGTTTTATTTTGCCTGAGCTTACTACTTCTATCTAATTTATGATTGCTTATCAAACTTTGCTTGTACCTAGAAGGAAAGTACTTTTCCTTTTCTATAATGTCAAAGGAGAGCCTGAAAAATTTTTATTTTCATATGTGCAGATGTAAGGTCATTAGTGACACTAGCAAAACACATTTTCAGGTACAATAGCAAACTCATTCTGTAAAACTACCCAAAGTGTGAAAAATTACTAGGATTTAGGTTGTCATCATAGATTTAGAAAAATATATACATAACATGAAGAATATCTTCTAATTAAGGAATTGTTTTGTACTGCTGGTTTTTTTTTCTTTTAGGTAGGTGGCATTTGTAGATGATGTACTGAGATGACCATGAAAACCTATGGCCAGCTTTATAACCTTTTATTGAACTTTCTCTGTGGATTCATAAACATAATGTCAGATGGAAGATGTCACTGCATTTTTTTCTTCTGTCTGCAGTCCTCAGAAGTGAAGTGTTTTTCTATATGTTATTTTGTGTTTTGCAAACATAACCCTGTAATTTTTCTTAATTTTTATATGGATTTTGTACGAACCGCTCTTATAAACCTAACTGGGTACATGGTGTATACCAATATTGAGTTAATCCTATCTTCCTTTTCTTTGAAGCTCATCCATCCTAGTTTTGTTCTATTAGTTAGTGATTTCCTCTTGTTAAAACTGTATGACTGTTTCTTATTCCCTCTCTCTGTTCTGCTTCCTGAGCCACACATGCACGATTTGTTCACACTTGTTTCAGTTACTGGATATGGCTCTGCAGTCATGATCAACTACAAGAAACTGTTATCCATTTGTGACTTTGTCTTCAAATATCTCATTTTGGTAGATTGCCTGCCATCATCTCATTTCAGTCTGTGCGCCAGAGGTTTGCTTCCTAAAATTCTGTATTTACTTGCTATAAGTGATCTTATACACAGATGTGGTTGGGATTGTGTGGTTTTGTTTCTTGCAATGACTCACATACCTAATTTTCCTGTCCCTGGTTCCTAGGACATCTTATCTTGACTGTGCTCATCTTATAGATACTCTACTTGGAACCAGAATAAATAATTTTAAAGCTGATCTATGTTCTCTTCACAGACACTTCCTTCTTTACCCAGTTTTTTTGGTTATTGCAGGTAACCTACCCTTTCTTTTCAAGACTAATTTGTGCATCAAATTGCATAGCCAATCTAGGAAATTTCAGATTGCGTGTGCCTAAACTTTGCTGTTTGTCTGTTAAAACCTTCAAATGGTGGTTGTTCTTTACAGGTTACCAGAGCCTTATGCAGGTCCCTGACTTTTGTTTCTTCAAAAAGCTACTTCCAAAGGCATTTAACTAAGATCTTTATTTGATCACACCACTTCAATTTCATGCTTTTTAATTTTTTGGCATGCCAAATCCAAAATGTTGTTCCTGCTCACCAGAGTTTTCTATACTTTAACTCCTTTTCCTTGGAAGAATTTTGCCATGTTGGACTCACAGCCTTTGTTAATAACTATAATTGCCCCAAACTGTGTGTGATCCCTTGCATGAAGAAAGCTGCTTTTAAAAACATTTGAGCTTTTATATTCTTCTCCAAACCTATTTGTAGAATCTGTCTTGACTGTGAAGTTATAAATACCAAGGATTATAGCTGCGCAGATACTGTCCCTTACAAATTATGAATTAATACCATTTTCCCTTTCCTGATTTTAAAAAGTACACCACAAAAAAAAAAAAAGGAATAATTTGTTTCATTAAGTTTATGTGTTTACTTTTGCTTTAGACACCAATACTTTTTTCCTACTGCTTTAAACATCTTGTTCCATCTCTTCTGCTAGAGCGTAGGTCAACATGTTTCTGTTAGTATCTGAGGCCATGAGGCTCAGTTGTAAGGAAAGTGAGAGGGGAGAGGAATAAATCTTGATATGAGTATGAACAGCTAATTATAAAATCAACATTAAGCTAGAATAAAGTTCTTAATTTCATCCTTGAGTTTTACTGATGAGTTTATCAAAGCAGAGAGATAGGGTTTTTTAATATTTGCAGAATACGCAAATCTTGTTGCTCTAATTGTGTGGAAGATTCAATAGCATGGATTTCTTGGTATATGTAATTTAAATATCGTTATATTGTTGGTACGTAATAGAATGTTTAAGTGCACAGAAAACGCATGATGTTTTTCTTTTCTAAAATATTACTCATCACATACAAGAAGTATGCTGCTACTCTGAAAGCTATGCTTTGGGGACTTCTGTTGAGTTTTGTGTGTTAATAACTGCCATGTAATTAAATCGGGAAAATGGCAGTTCAGCACATTAAATCAGATACTTGTTCTTCTCTACAGTAGATGAAAACTCTTATGTTCATACATTTTATTTTTATGTTTAGTGTATTAGTCATGTTAAGAATGAAGGTATTTTTTACCTTTGTAAATAAAATACTTAAGGTTTAGTGCAGAAATATATCTATGTCCAAATATTGAGTTATACACAAGTAGTTTATATTCTATATTTTCATACACTACACTTTAGTTTGCAAGGTCATGGTATTTAGAATACATTTTGAGAAATGTACAGACTTTGAGATTTCATAGTGTTGAAGAAGTGTTTCAATATACAGTAACCTCTTTCCTTCTGCTGTGTGGCTTATAATAGTTATTTTATGCTGATTTAATGTCTTCCTTGAGAATACTTTCAAGGACATCTTTGATTAGATTGATCAGACTTAATGAATATGTATATGTATTGGACTAAATTGTAGGTTGCATTTAAAAATAAACTGTCCTGTGTGTATCATATTATAGTAGATTGCAGTGAAAGCATGGTGCCATCCATTCTAAATGAAAGATTAAGTAACTTCAGTGTAACTCCTTTAAAAAATATTGTAAAAATATTTTATTGTAACTCAAAATTAAATAATTAATTTTGAAATTAGCCTATGTGTTACTTTACTGAGATATACTTTTTTGTTGCCTTTTTTTTTTTTCTTTCAATGCCAGTTGAAATTTGAAAGCTCTGTTTTCTTAAAAGATGAAATTTAGATGAAACAGGCCTCAACATTAGGGGGAAAATGTTTTTAATATGAGTTAAATAAAATGTGTCCATGTCTGCTCTGCCAAATTACCAAATTGTTGCTAGTTAATATACTATTTAGAAATGTTGAAGTCAGAGGAAGGTACACATGGAAATGTCTTAAAAGGAACATTCTGCTGTCAGACAGTACCTTAGTAACTTAAGAACTTTTCTAACAGTCTGTCTGGTATGGTGTGTGGTGTAAGATGCTAATCATGTGTGTTTAACTGACAGTCATTGTAGTTCAACTGAAAGAGCTCTTCTTCCTTTCTAATGCCTTTGTTCATCCCACTTCAAAATATTTCAAGTATTATGGGAGCACTATACTGACAGATGGCATTGTGAAATGACTTTATCAGATTTGCATAGAGGCTCTGTTTTTTGAAGTTTGCTTTCTACCTGTCATTCCTGAAAACCAGGTATGACTTTCAAGACAGTCATAAAGAAAAAAACCCACAAAACTCTAGGCTAAACTAAGGCTTGTTACACATATTATGGATTAATTATAAAGGGTAGTTATAAAGAAAATTCTGCTCTGAGCAATATTTCTGCAACTTTCAATAAGGCTTAATTTGTTGATATTTATTGAGCAAGTCTGTTCAGAATGAACAGGCTAGAATGGTTTCTCTGCTGTGTTACTGCTTTAGGACTGACAGAAATAGGACTAAGAAAAATTCTGTTTGTTCAATCACTTGTTTAAGGTCCAGAACACAGAAGTCAGACTTGCTTTGTGGAGATTAAGGTTTTAGTCTAGTGTGAGGTCTCACTGTGAGTGTAGTTTAGGGAGACGTTAAAACTTGAAAAGGAAAATGAGGATGCCAGTTGATCAGGAACAATTCCATAGCTATGAAATGCTGTTATGTATAAAAATTATAACCATTCTGTATTGATAAATCCTTCCAGTAGTTTGTTATTATTTCATAAAATAAAACATTATTGAATTACTTGTAATTAAGACGTTTCAGTAGTGATTGCCACTTGTGAAGCTGGCTTCACTTCTGTTTCGGATCACTAAAAAATTTAGAAGGTAAACAGACTGAGTTGTGTCACCCAAATATTAGTGAAATGAGAATCTTACATGACCATTCATGAAATAACAGAAATGTTAATAATCTGTTAATTTTAGTTCATCATCCCATCCAAAACTACATTCCAAAACATTCAGAGTTAAAAAATTGTATTGTATTCATTTTATGAGAATGGCATCCTAAGGATAATGTTTGTTCTGTAGGAGTTTTGACATCAGTGAATGTGTTTGCTTATATTATGGGTGTTTATGGATTCTTTATTGTAGCTAAGGTAATCAATGCAGCAGGACCATAAAGAATGAACCAATATGACCTAAAGAAACTTACATGTGTGTGTGTGTTTGTATGTGAGAAGGAGAAAATTAATTGGCAAATAAGTATGTTGAATACAGGGAAATGCTTTTGGAGGAGTTGGCAACATCAGGTTTATTGTTTTCAACCTAAAATAAACTGCTTGATGATAAATGTACAACAATTGCTAATATAAACCAGACTGTTTTTATCATTATCGAACACTGTACAGATACATTTTTGTAAAGACGATGAAATCTGCTAACAAAAGGCTCATAACCTATTAGATACTGAAAATGCAGAATCATGCATCTACTAACTACAGCATAAATTCTCGAAAAGATATATTTTAACTAGGAAATCTACTAGGAATTGGTATCTTTTATCACTTCCATGCAAAGTTTTAGCAAACTCTTTTGAACTTTAAAATGGAAATTTTGCTTTAGAGTGTTCTGTAATAGTTTTGAAAATTGTTTTTTCATTCTATTTTTCATCATTGGTAAATTAGTAGCTGTATGTATAATAGAATATTTTGAAAGTTGGTATTAGCAGTGCTTTTACACAACTTAAATTTGTGCAAACTTTTATGTTAATGATGCTCAGATTTTCTTTCAAAGTCACTGTACTTGATGTAGACCTTATTGAAAAAATAATTCTAAATACATGTAAATTACTGTTATTTATGGACTACATAGGAGCATATATTTACTATAACTGTTTTCGAGAACATTGGTTTTACATTCATGTTTAACTTTGTAGTCATTGAACTGGATATTTAATACATTTAAAAGCCTCAATATCCATTTGCTTTTAGTTAATTTCAAACAGTTATAGCATATTATATCTTGTGTACTTATATTTTCTGTGAGTATAGTTATGTCAGCCTGCCTGCTTAATACTGACTTTTTAAAATTGTAATTGTTTTGCTGACAATTATAGCTTTTTAAATTTTCTTCATGTATTAAACTGATTTAGTATGAGGACTTCAGGTACAGGATAGCTTCAAAGTAGTCAAAATTTCTTGCTAAACAACTCAAAAAAATGAACCTGCCTCTACTGTATAAGTGGAATAGCAGTTGGGTTGTCTGTATACTTTATCTCTTTTCTGTTATAGAGAGATAGCTTGATTCCTCAATTCTATCTTCTTGTGTAATGACTTAGAAGACATAATGTCTGTCCTGATCAATTTTGCAGTGACCTTGTACTGATTAATGAAATCTGATGTTCTGAATAATTATCCCTTAAATTACGCTTCGTATATTGAGTTATGTTTTTAACACAAAGTCTGACAATGTGTAAAATATAAATGATATTTCAATAATAGCTTACTCGGGCCGTGTAATGATTGTTGCTTTCCTAAGTCATAGATAAGGAAAAACCTTCATGTTCAGGAAGGACAATACCATGTGCTGAACTTGAATGTCTGTATTGCCTATGTATTAAGGAAGTTGGATACATATGCAGATTCTGTTCTGCTGAAAATTGTGATTAAAGCCTTCTGCATTACTATGAGTTTATGCAGATTTTAATCTTCAGAAATACACTCATTGCAAGCCCCTTTGTGACAAAGTGAAATGTGTTTAAAGGTGACAAACTACTTAGTAATGAGCATTTACAAAAGAACCACCATGTCCTTTTATTTATTTTTGGACCCTACTCCATGAAACTTCTAGGTTTTGTATTAGAAGGGAGGATGAATCAATCCCTTTCCTGTGCCTTCATGATTTTACAGATGTCTGACATTTAGCTCAAGTAATTTCCAGGTTTTGAGGAGTGTAAGCTTACATTAATTCTTTTATTAGAAGCCAGCCTATAGCTTTAATTGTCCTTTTGGTCTCTCCTGAATCCTCTCCAGTTCTAATGCATCCTTGGGAGAAAAAGGGACCAGAACTGAATACAGTTTAAACATACAAAGAAACATCTTATGTCATCATATAACGTGTACTGTTCTCCGTTTTATATTCCTTTCCTAGAAAATCCTGCATTTGACTTTCTTTTTTACTATTAACATTGAGCCAACATTTTTATGGATATCTTAAGCAAAAATTTCACTCCTGATTGAAATAATTGTTTCAGAGTCCACTATTTTTGTGTGTGTGAAGTTAGGATTGTTTTTCTGCTTGGTACATCACATTTGTGTACATAGAATGTCATTTGCCATTCTTTTACCCAGTTACTTAGTCCTGAGACCCTTCTGTGGTTCTTCACTGTGACACACATCCTTATTGCCTAACAATCATCATCCAAATAACAGAATCCTCAGCACTGATGCCTGCTCCCATTTTCCAGATCCCTCATTGCATACCCCTATATTATTCTGTTAGAGACCTCTTCCCATTGTGAGAATGGATAGTTTAGTCTTTCCCTCTTTCCTTTTAATTAATTTTTTCCACATAAGGACATTTCTCTCTGTAGCAGTTTTCTTTCTTAATAAGCTTTTGGACAGGACATCATTGAAAACAGTTTGGAAAGGAGGCAGCAAAGGCTCTCTGTACTCTTATAATTAGAAGATAACTTTTCATAATCTCCTTCATATAACATGTTCAGGGTATTTTCTTTAATCTACCATTTCATCATTGAGACTTCAAATTTTAATTCAGTAGCTTATTAGAAAATAATTTAGAATATATATTTAGAACTGTATGCTATATTCTTCATATCATTTACACTGTGGTACAACTTTGTTGTCTTCTAATCTTTGTAGTAACCAGTGTGTTACTACTACATAGTGTAAAACTGTGTAGTCAGAAACAGTTCATGTTGTGGTATATCTTATGATTCCTACCTTGTTACAACTACAGATGCCATTCAAATCTAAACATTTTCCTCATAGCATTTACACAGTATATCTTGCAGTCTTTCCTAGAATCATTCCTATAAGTATCATATTTCTTGTTATGATCTCATCTTTCCTGCTAATCCTGCTGATTTATGAATTCTACAAAAGCTACCTGAGGCAATAGAGAAAACAGCACTTTAAAATATTAAAGTAAACTCAGATTAAAAAGGCTAACTTTTCCATCTCAATACTGAAGGAAATTTCAGAAATGCTCCTGGATTATATCATAAAGCTTGTAAAATAGAAGTTTCCTATTTCATACTCTTATTTACAAAAGAGTAAATATTCTTTTTATAATATCCAGTATTCTAGTATATAATGACCTTTTGAAATACCTTTTCGAAATCTAGCAAGACAATTATTATTTTACTGTTTCTATGTAAAATTATACTTTTTTATTTTTCTCCCTTTTTAATGTTGTACAATGTATTTATTAAGGTATGTGAGTTAGAAAACTTGTTTGCTGTGTAGTCCTAATAATTTTTATAGCTTTGTTATGTTACTGTATCTGTAGCTTTTTGAAACTATGCATCTGGACTCTTTCTTAGTATTAAGTTTTTGATCGTTACCTCTTGTAGTATTGTCTATTTAAGACAGAGTTGCCAAAATAAAACTTAGTATTTAGGCAATAGCATATAGTTTAGAATATTCTTTTTCTAACATTCCCCTGCCGTACCAGTATTTCTTTAAACTGTATTTCCGCATTGAGGAAATATTTCATTGACATTGACAACCAGGTTTGTTTCCAGAAAAGTTACAGTTTATTTATAATCTGTAATTGCCTTAAAAGTAGTTTAGATTCCATGCATTACCATGCGCTTGTTTACACTTGAGTTTTATCTTTGTCATCTAATTAAATACCTTTCTATTGATACATAAGTTCTTCTTTACAGTGCTCATCTAAAAGGACTGGGAAATGTCAAAACATTGAAAACTATTCCTGGATAATTTTCAACAGTGTATTTGCACAGCTAAAGAGGAAGATTGATAGTGTGAGTTCCTAATAATAATCAGTGTCACTTTCACAGATCACATTTGTGTCTAGATACTCTGAGAAAAAACCTGTACTGTAGATGAGGGAAAGGTGGTGTCAAAATACAGCAAGACAGACTGCTGCAGTGCATTAAATTTCCATTAGAAAATCTGGGGATAATGACACAACAAAAACTAAACCCATGCAAGGACAAAATTAAAAACGGAGAGTAAAGAAAACTATGGAATAGAATTGTAGAGTAGTGCAGTTTGGGAGGGGTATCGGAAGATCTCTAGTCCAAATTCATTCTTCAGGCAGTCAGCTGCACAGGCAGACCAGGTTGCCGGTGGCTTGGCTTTACTGTACAGCTTCTCTGCAACCTGCTCCACTGGAAGACAGTCCTCACCGTGAAAAAGTTTTTCTATGTGTCTAATTTGAACCTCTCATTTCAATGCATTTCCATGGTCTCTTGTCCTCCCACCATGCACCGCTGGAAGGTGGATAAGTCAATCTTCTTGCTGACCTTATAGGTATTAGGGAGCAGCTTTTGGGTCCTGAAGCTGCCTGTTCTCCAGACTGAGGAAAGAGGCAAGTTCCCTCAGCTTGCCCTTGTAAGGGCAGATGCTCCATACCATTAACTGTGTTGGTGGTGCTCCACTGAACTCCAGTTTATCAACATCTTAGTTGTACTGGAGGGCCTAAACCTGGACTCAGTACTCTAAAAGCAGTCTAACGGCTGCCAAATAAAGAGGGATAATAATTTACATCAATCTACTCCAGACCTTTCCATCAGTCAATATAGTTGATCTGAAATACAGCGAGCATTAAGTCAAAAATAGGGCATGTTAAAATATTATTGTTAATTTGTAAATCTAAATTATGTTGCTTCTAATACTTTAAAGATTACAGAATCAGATGTCTACCCAGGATGCATGTCTCTGAAGGAGGTTGCATCACAGCTTGTTGGAAGGCAAATGGTGGAAAATTCTAAATGTAAAATGAAAGAGAATACAGGGAAATCTAGGAACTTGGCAGTTTTATTAAAACCTGTTAAATCGTGTCCCGTCAGTGTAGGCAAATACTTGCCTACACACCTTGAATTTCTTGCTTTATTATTTCTTCTCAGTTCAGATGAGTTCTTAGACCTTTGCAGAATTTGGTACTTGTTTATTGCTGTATTAGGCTGTGCTGGGTGAACTAGGATGAAACTGTTGGCCTGAATGTAAAAACTGAGTGAATTCTGAGTCATGTCCCTATAGCTGTGGCAGGACATTTTGGATATTTTTTAGTGTGCATAAGCATAGAAGAAATAGGCCTAAAAAAGAACAAAACCAAAAAAAACCCCAACAAAACCCAACAAAACAATCCATGCTTATTTTAATGCCAGCAGCACTACTTAATCTCAAAGTTGCTGCTATTACTGTTATTTCTAATCCTTCACCAAAATATGGGTTTGTGTGTGTGTGTGGATTTTGTTCTTTCTGTGTACATGTAATTCTCAGTGGTATCTACGTGCAAAAAATGTTAATGCTTTTACTTTTTCTTATCTACAAATATTTGTCTTTTGGGTGGTGTTAATACTCTGTAGAGGAAGCAGATAATTTCTTATGTTTTTACAGCACATAGCATGGTGATTTCTCTTATAAATATAGGTGGTGGTTCTAAAAATGAATAGCAATTAACTGGAATTAGTGACTAGAACTGGTGTAGCAACAGGTGATACCATATTGGTAGGAGGCAGCATGTTAATGCATTAGAGGAAATGAGCTTGAGCGTTTTATGTAGATAACCCCAGTAGTCATAGTTGTATGAATCAGGAAAATTATAACTGATTTCCAGGAGAGGATGATGTAACTACAACTCCAATTAGATAAAATTTTAGTCTTAATTTATATTAAATTGGTACTTAACAAAATTATTTGACTTTTACTATAATTTTAAGCTTTGTGCTGCTGCACAATTTTCTTAACAAATTCATTGCATCTTCTAATATCTGTCCACATACAGCAGATGACCACTTTTTTGTTCATGTCAACAAAGAATGTATATTTCATTTATTGCTTTAGAAGTAACAGAAACATACCAGTGGCATTACAGAAATGTTGCAATCCTAAGAACAGAAAGGTAGGTTATGGATAGGAACATAATGGTAACAGTTTAAAAGCATTTTTGGGAAGAAAGCAGGGTTTCCGGTTCCTTCAAATTAATTATTAAATAGATTTATTATAATTTTTTAATACCATGGCTTTCACAAGTTTTATGTTTCACACCAGATGGCATTCCAAAAGTGGGAAAGAAAACCTGTAAGCGTAACAACTTAGATGCAATGATAGTGATACGGGAGGGAATGACTCTGTTATGGAGATACTGTGGATAAGGTGTTACAATATTGAATGCTCTTTAAAGACCTAAAGGAAAAAAAATATGTATTTGGGGTTCTGAAACATAAAGAATTGCCATTTTTGTTCTGGAATAGTAGTAGTGATCCCTAGTGAAAGGTCCCAAGAAAAAAGTTAAAAGTAGTTGAGGCCATGGAACTGTTAGCTGATTGCTGTATGAATTATTTCATAAAGGCACACCCCGAATATATGAACCTCCAAAGAAGGGGCTCTGAACAAAAATAACACCAAGAATCTTAACATCATAGTGAACTGCTGACATAATCCTCACAGTTACACAGAAGGAGGAGGGGGCATCAGGAGCAGAAATCTGCATCTTTGGCTGTGTCTGTCTGCAGGTTTGAGCATGCCCGAGTGCTTCCTTGGGCACTGAAGCGTTTGTGGAGCTGTGACTGAGTTGGTAGTTTTTCCTGCTACAGAACGTTCTGTTCCATTGTCAACTGCCCCTCAACAATTTATGGCGTGGCTCAGCCATCCGGATGTCTGAAGGGTTTTATCTGGTAGCCAATTTGAATGTGACATCTTGCTTTGGTCACTGGGAGCAACAAACTAGCATACAGGGAAGGGTGGTCCTTGCCAGCTGATCTTAGTGATCAAAACCAGTTCACTAGCTGAGGCTATTGCCTTCCTATTTACAAAGTCTGTCTAATAGAGATTTTCTCTATCAGTTCTAAAAAGGGAATAGGTCAGGTATGTATGTAATTAAGCAAGTCCTTATTCTGTGGTGTGGCTTATGAGTGGTACACGTGCTAGAAAATTGTTTTTCTCTTTAACTCATGTAGCTGTTTCCATGGCTAATAGAATATTTGTGGGCATCTTCATCCTGATGCTGTCAGAGACTCGTCGGTGGTGGTTGGCTTTTCTTTGGGGTCCTATCCTTTTAACCTTAATTTTAATAAAGCAGTCGTCTTCTTCTCAGGCTGTATTCATGACATACCACTTTCTTGGGCATTATATTGTGTTTGACATTTCAGATTTTCCTGTCATTTTCTGCAAACAGTATTGTTGGCTATTATGAGACATTTTCTCTGTAAACTGGGAAAAAAGATTGGATATGGTGAGGTATACACTGTCTGAGTGTTCTCCCCTATGTTACCTTTTAATTGTCTCTGTGAATGTGACCTAGCACGGATTTCTGAAATATATATGGACTAAGTTAGGAATGATTACTGTTATTCTTTTTCATCTGATGTGCTAGACACTTTTCAGGTTCTTCTATAATATTTGTGTTAGGAGCTGAATTGTGGGTCTGATCTAATAGTGTATGTCTTTGGTATATTCTGTCTTGATACGTAGAATGTAGATAAAATTGTGTTTCCTTGTGCATTAGAAGTAATCAAAATGCTGGAAACAACTTCTTTGCACACAGTTCGATTCCTTTACTTCCTCCCTCCCCTGGTGGGATGGCAGTAAAAAATGCTCCTTCTTATGCTCTTTCAAAGTAAGTCTAATAGGCCTTTCACTCAGAAGTGTAACTAGTAAGTAAAATGTTATGTTTACCTTCCAAGCTATAAAGAAAGGCGGTGCAGTCTTGTCTCTGCTAATGTTTTGGTTTTGCTTTGTTGAAGTGTCACACCCAGTAGTTCACAGAGATTGGGACTGTTAAAGCCTATGCTATAAAAACTCTTTCTGATCCTATCTTAGTTCTACTTGTTTGTTTTAATGTTGTCCAAGTAATAATGTTTACCACAGCTCATCACAAACGAGGGAAAATGTTTGTAAACTGAAGTTACACCTAGGTTTGTTTATTGTTTTGTGCTTATTTTGGTCATAACACCTTTGCCATTGCCAATCTCAACTGTGTTTTCCACCATCGTATTTCTTTGGAGTGCTTCCCTTCCTGTCTGGTACCTTTGGACTCTCAGGAGTGGAGCCTGTTTACTAGAGTTCCTGGGAGCATTTACTGCTTAGAAATCTGTTGGCTCATTTTCAGAGCAACTTGCAGCATTAACTTGCATAGTTTCAGTTTGGGGTTTCATTTTTCATAGTCTCATTTTGGGGTTTTCACATGTGAAAATCCTATTTTGTTTATTAAAATGAGCCTTATAGATACTGAATTCTCATCTGGGATCCACTGGGTCTTAAATAATATTTTTTTGTCTTGCTCAGTGCTACATAGGATCATTTTCAAGGTTTATGCCCCTATTAACACTTTTGCTTTTCCATGAATTGTGGAAATTTACCAAAGCACTTTCAGGGGAAAAAAACAAAACAAAACAAAACAAAAAAAACCAAAACCCAAAGCAGAACAAACAAACTTAAACCCTCTTACTTCAGCATAACTTTTGTAATTGGGCAAAATGAAGTTTGGGCTTTTTCTGATTGTATTGGTGTTGCATACACAGTATCTTTTTAAGTCTTTTCAGAAACTTCCATTCAGGGAACTTGAATCTTTTTACATGCCCACCCAGACATGAGAGTTTACAGCACTACCCATTCTGTTCTCCCTACTATTTCTCTGAAGACAAAAAGAACGAGACGCACTGCTTCCAGTCTGTCCAGTGTTCCTGTGTGAGCAAGAGCTTCAGCAAATTTTCCCTTTGTCAGAACAGAGTGGGTATGCTGGCATCAGGTGTGTCTTCTGTACTGCTAAAGTTTTAAAAGCCAGCTGAAACAAGATGCAGAATGTCTCCAATCTGCTTGCCCTTTAAGAGAAACCTCAAATCATTCACTGCTCTCCTGGTGACAGCTTCTGAATTTCTCAGTACATGTCATACCTTAATGATATCTGTAATTTCAATACTGATTTCCAGACCTTGTCTTTACTGGAGACATAACAATCTCAATAACGTTAAGCTTATTTGTCACAGTGAAATTGTTGTGCTTCATTTTTCCCAATGACTTGTCAAGTTGTTCATCTGATTCTGAAGCTGAAGAATCATTAGGCCATTTAAGCTGTTCTAAACACAAGCTCTCCAATATTAAAAATAATACAGATATAATTGAAAGTTATACCAAATATATCACTACTAACAGGAGTTCTGCTGAAGCATTCAGTAATTTCTGTATAGATAACTTGGATTTTCTATTTTAAAAATACACATGCATTTTGGTTTTGCCGTGGTTATGGCTTCTAAAGTCTAAACCAGGGCAAAAAAGGTTGCTTAGGACTGAAGAAAATAACTAACTTCCAGAACATTATTCAGTTCTATAAAAATAATAAACTATACTCTGCTCAAAATTTAAATGGTTTCTCATTTGTACCTAACCCTTGCTTTGTTTTGAATACCACAATTACCCAGATATGACCCTTTCATAATATCCTATAGAATGCAATATATGTATATCTTGGTTAGTTTTATGTAGCCTTGTTTTCTTTTTGTCTATAGAAGTTTCTCGGATGATAAGCCCAAATATTTGCAGTATTTTTTAAACACTCCTACCTTTTTCTTGATGGGTAGAGTGTGGAGGATTGTTCTTGTTCTTTAGTTTTAGAATATTTCCTAAAATAATCTTTATGTTGAGTCACATTATGCTTTTCTATTCTAAACTTATAACAGCTGTAATAGGTGAATGAGAAGAGACATACCACCCCATGAGTCTCCATGCTGTGGGAGAAGTATTCTATAAGCAAAAGCATTATTATTCTGTGAAAACATTCTTTCTCTCTCCAAAATGCTTTCACCTGCCAGTATTCACTTTTAAGTGTGGAAAGCTACACAGAACTTGCTGCCCTTTCTAGTGTGTTATACAATAAGAACCCTGAATAAGAGATGCTATAAAAGGGAATTAAATTATATGGAATTGGGAATTATGATGTTTTGTGTTTGTTTTAGCCTGAAGCCTAAATGTTGCTCTGGACCACATCATGTTCTTGGTTTCAATAAAAAATGGCTGGTTTACACGTTGTACTGGTTTTGTTCCTGATCAAGCCAGTAAAATATGTTTAAGTCAGGACAACAACTTCTGACAGTTTACAAGGAAGGCTTTTAGACTATTGATATTTATGTGTATAATATCATGCTGGAAGAAATTCAGGAGAAGCTCAAGCTCTACGAGTTTATCTTGCCCAATTTTCTTTTGCCTCGTTTTCTCTATTGTTTACTTATTCACCTGTTACTGTTTTGCAGATGTGGTTTCCTTTTTTAATATTACTTACAATTTGTCAGGAAAATATTCAGATACAGGTTCTCTTTCTGCTTCAGTACTGCAAGGATGTAAGCAGCTAAAATACAGTAGTGCCAAGTTCTGAATAAGTTTCTCAGCTACTTTCCAGTAGCTACTGATCAGCATGTCTGTGTTTGTGTTACTCCAGTAGCTTTCACGGCTAAAGGTTCCAAATGTCATTGTCTGCCTGCTTATCCCAATTTCTGCATGCGTCCTCCTGTCCAGTTGAGTAGGTTAAGTAGGTCTATACTCAGCTAACCACATTCCATGTAATCCCATTCTTTCTAAAGAAACATCAAGTTTTTTGTTTTCTTTACCAACTCTTGAAGGCAAAAGGCATACATACAAGTGCTGGATATTGGTGTTGTAAATCCATGTTTCGCTCACATTGTTAGTAAAATAGTTATGCAAATATGTGTCTGAACTTGACAAACTTTTTTTCCTCCACTTGGTAGTAACTTATTCTTTGTCTGTGTAGTACATTTAGGAATCATTGGGTTCTACAACAGGACACTTAGCACGCTTCAACTGTTTTTACAAAAAAGGGGTAGTAGCCAATGTGCACACAAGTTGAGTATTAAGGAATCCAGTAAGTTTTGGTGTTCACATTTTCATTATTGATAATTTATGTTCATTTGCCTATTGCTAAATAGTGTTGCAAATGAAAGCTTGTCATTATTGACAAGTCTTAAATGAGTTAATGCCCTTTGCAAGTTATTTGCTGCTCTGAGATACTGCCTTCACTCACTACCTATACTCATCATCTTCACTTATATTTAAGATACTAAAGCACTAAACTACCTCGATATCTTTTGGTTGTAATTTCCTGTGGTTAGTTATATGGGAGAAAATATAGAAATGTATCAAGAAAACTGCCGCTGTTGGATGATTTCTTTTTTTAATATTTAATTTTTTTATTACAGAGGTAGTTATCTCCATGTAAAGCCCTAGTGAAACCAGGGCTCTTTAAGTTTTGTGTTTGTCAGCATCTAGTAGAAGAAAATCCCAATGGATTTGTAAAGCTGGCATTTATGGTAAGCTACCACTGTCATTTAAAGAAATTTTACTTTGAGATGTCATCTTGAAATTAAGCACAGACCTTTGACTGAAGTGATGAGTGAAGTCTTATGCAGGCCTTTTAACTCAAAGAATATGTGCTGCTCATTTATGGGTTTTTTCTCTTTGCTGAAGGAAAGACAACATTCCTCTGTGGTTTGTAATAAAATGTGAGTGAGGACTGCTATTTCCAATAGATGATGATGATTTCCTATAAACAAAATTCAGTGTGAAAACTAATTGTGTAGTGAAAACCACTAAAACTGACTTTAGGGACAGCAGTCAGAGTCATAATATTAAACCAGTTTGTCCATATTGCTCTATGATTGCAGTATTGATTTGGGTTTTTTAACGGCTGTATTGTAAGCATTGCTGGAGGTAACCACTGAACATTAATTATGTGTATTTCATTCTGTTTCCTTAACACTGTATTTGGCACGTTGTAACAGAACAGTGTAGGTTGTTGCACGGTTTGAACTCTACCACTCAGGACAGACCGACCTTACCATTCTTACCAGTCTCGTTTTCTGTCTTCCTGGCTGCAGTAGGTATTGGTGATTATTTGGGAGGAAAATCTCATCCAAGAGAATACTTTAAGAGGAATTTTCTCTAAAACATCTCTTTATTTTATAATGATTCACTTTCTGATAACACAGCTGGCATTATGTTTTTAGAAAGATAAATTAAACTAAACCATAAAAAAAATTACCTTAAGACCATAAAAACCCTAGAGAAATGCTTTCAGTGGCATTTTTCTTGGAGTTTTGTGTTTGCTTGAATTTTTCTGAATAATCTTGTTATAAAAACAGAAACATCTGTCCTTTGGTTATAAAATCCAATGTATTTTCCTGTGTTGAAGATAGTGAGGCTGAGAACTAGTTTGAAGGATAAAGTAACATGGACTCATGTTTTCCATTGTAACTACTGTCTGCAAAAAGATTTATTTTTCTACAGTTTTAATTATATTATTAAAAATCATTATTGGAATTCTGCATGCCCACAGCTTTTAGAAGAACTTCAACTAGAATATATAGTTTTAAGTTATAAAAAGCAAACTAGACTGACTTTTATGTATAGTCATTTAATATATTTCATATTTTATGAAACAGTATTAAATGTTTTTAGATCTATGTAGCTTTCTTGAAAGATCAAAGCACTTGGCATAAGCAAAAATCTGTTGAACTTGGTTTCTGTTTATGGTATAAATTAAAACTCTCAGAGTGCGGTTTAACCAAAGTTTGATTTATTGCTTTATTTGGCCCTGCATCAGGATGGTTGTGGTTTTCCATTCCTGTTTCCAGTAGAGTCTTCATGTGTTTTGATTTCAAGTCCTTGCATAGCAGCTGCTCTTTATCTGGGTGGTAAAAACTTTTACTATAGCATAAGTAGGCTTTGGGGTTTGTTTGTTTTTTTTTTTTTTTTTTTTTTCAAATTAAACTGAGATTTATCTGTTTATTCAAGGTGATGCATTTCTGTATCATAATTAAGAATTTAAGTTTAGATGTTATTGTAGTTTATTTTTCAATGAAGACATTTCCCAGATCAAATCAGTACAGGAAGAATCTGTAATTACAACCACGGTCAAAGTTTCCTATGGATAGATATTTTCTTTATTAATGTATTTTTTATGGGTGAGAGACATGCACTACTTTTTTGTTTCTTTTATATAAATTTCTACACTGCCTATTAATGAAGAAAATTCCTTTATGCTCAGCTTTAAAATGTGTAATAATTGACTGTTTTCAGTTTTACACCTGATCTCATTAGTACCGTATGTTAATAGTGACTGTGAATGATTTTTCCTTGTTACAAAACTGGCAGGCCTTGTAATATGAAAAAGCTTATATTTACTTAAAAAAGTGATTAAACTTTTATACATGTATATGTTTGTGATTGTGTGTGTGGCCACATATACATATATATATGTCTGTGTAAATTAGGGAATCTGTACAGAATATATAATATATTAATATTATAATGATAATTCAGCGTTCTTTTCCAATTTTATATGTTTGGTTTTTTATATATTTTGCATTTTTTACAAATATATATAATTTTTACAAAAACAGACAGTTTTGCTAAATCTTTTAGACAAGATGTTTATCATGGGTATATATATATATATATTTTAACTAAAAAATGAGAAAAGCATACAGTTACCTGTAAGAGGGAAGGTTATCCTGGTATATGAGCTGCTTTTGGTTTTGGTATCAATAATCTTTGCTGTAATCCTGACTAACCCGTTGATTTGGGTATAAAATAAGCTGCAAGGGTTACATGAGTTGCTTCACAGTTGGAATGTATGGTGTGAAGGTATAGCACAAGCGGTTTCAGAAGTACACAAAAATCATTTTAGTAGTAAATTAAATTAAGAGTCATTTGATTTAAACTTAATCTCTTAGGACAGTGGTTGTGGGTTTTATTATCTGGTTTTGTTATTAAGTGTAGCGATTAACAGTCTGTAGTTAGACATACTGTTTAATGCAGAGTCCACTGAACTCATTAAAAGAGTTCTGTTTTGGATTATGCCTTCAGCAGTGCTTATCTATTCAAACATCCCTTATGATTTAATCTGAGTGGAGAAATGCTGATGTTTGGGGATTTGTTGACACAAATTGGTAACAAGAGGCTCTAAAGCAAGGGTACCATTCCTTGACCCATTTTAAGAA
The DNA here is from genome assembly GCF_015220075.1 of Falco rusticolus. Taxonomy (NCBI): domain Eukaryota; kingdom Metazoa; phylum Chordata; class Aves; order Falconiformes; family Falconidae; genus Falco; species Falco rusticolus. The sequence goes on along the minus strand of NC_051193.1, from coordinate 58,005,081 downwards.
AATATCTTGAACTGCTTATGTTGTGATGGTGCCTTAAGTCCCAGGTAGAGCATGACATTCTGAAGACAGTTGTGATAAAATCTGCTCCACTTAATTTAAATTGTTAACAAAATACAGGTGAATGGTTGAGTAGGTGGGAAGAGAATACATTAAGAGAGGAGACAATTATTTTAGACAGGTGTTCACGCATAAATTAGCTGTGACAGATGTCACAAAAGGACACATTATCAGGTAGTGAGAATTATGGTAATGCAGATATTTAATATCAGTTAAGATGTTGATTTTGTCTTTTAACTGTAAGTTCTTTCAAAGCATAAAACACAAAATTGGAGGGAATATACAGGTGCTTTTGGGATAAACAAATGAGTGAGTGTTCATGACTGGGAGTAAACCGCCAGGATGGTAATGCAAAACAAATTACACAGTGAAAATATTTCATTTGATAGAGTAAACAAAGGAAGGAAACCACCACAGAATAATTAAAGTGAAGGAGGTAAGTTTGGGAAGGGACTGAGTAGAATAAGAAATTAAAGAAATAGAGCCAGCATTTAAATGGATATAAAAGCAGGAAAGTCAGAGAATGAAAGCTAAACAAAAAGAGGATGCTGATTCAGAACTATACCATCAGGATGCAGACTTTCAGAATTACTTTGTTTGTATACATTAAGCAGAAAACATTGCAGGTTTATGTTACACAGAAATACTGAAATAAAAATGCAGTCTGGATATGTGAGTTAAAGATTTATCCACAGTACTCATTTGCCTAGAAGAATAGAAAGCAAAAAGCAAGGAAAAAAAGTTATGTTTATATTTCATTTTTATTAATGTATCAATATATTGTTCTTCAGTTTATAACAAGTTCATTTCAGAAGTGACAGGTGCATTTTTATGTTACAGAAAAAATCCAGGAAGCTGAAAACACCATTACAGGAGTCAAACATGACTTACCAAAAACATAAATTATTTTCATCAACATGAACTATTAGCTTTTTAACCTCATTTTTTTTGATCTCAAGGATTCTTTATATGTAAATGGCAATTGCAATTTTAAGATTAGTTCTTTCATTGTACAAGTGATGAACTTTTTTTGAAGACTTCACCTTCAAAAGAATTCAAGTAGCTCATTCTGAAACTAACAAGGTCTCACTTTTTAAAAAAGACATCACTGAAATAGGCAGCCTGGTGTAGCTGATCCTGCTTGAACCGGGATTTGAACCAGGTGATCTCCAGAGGTCCCTTACAGCCTCAGCCATTCTGTGAAATATATACGTGTTGTGAAAAACAAAATGCTATAAATAGAAGCAGATGTATGATGAACATCTGATTCCATCACAGTGTTTTGACAGTTACATAGTAATTACTAAGTCCTGTGTATTTTGAATTTTTTTTTTTGGTATTTTTTTCCATCATGGAGACGAAGCTTGCCTTGCATGGGTTTTTTTTGGTGGGTTTTTTTTGAGTCACATTGAGTTTAGTGGGAGGACTCATTTGAATAACGTGTACTTGTGTGAGTAAATATTTGAAAGACTGAGGACATTAATTAGTTTCTGTATCTACTTGACAGTATTTTTCCTTCATTGCTGAGAAGCAATGGCATTTCTCTTATGTTTTATCACAGTTTTGTGCTTATTGTTTCCATGGTAATCCTTTTTCTTCCACTGTGCTTCAAAGGAACTAGAGGATTCTGTGAGGTTTTCTATTATTATTTATTAAATTGTGTGAAATCCTAACTGAATATACTTTTCTGTAAAAATTATTCAAATAATTCTCTCCAGTGTAAGTACAAGTGTACTTTTAACTATTGGGGCATTATAATTTTATCTTCCTACCTTTTTAGCCATAGTCCAGATTTATACTTATTTCATATTCAACACATTTTACAAAAATTGTCTTTATCTACTTATTCCGCAGTATTCCTAAGTTGCATTTTATGGTATCAGAATAACTTAAAACTGTTGAAGACAATCTGCAAATGCTTGTCTGCAAATAATATGATTTCCCTACAAATCAGGCAAAGTGCAATATTGAGCATGCACAGTAACTTAGAATTTATTACATTTTTCTGCAGTTCCAAAAGGCTAGTATTCCACCTACTGTTAAGAGTCAGACTCAAGCACGCTCTGTTGAAATGACATATTCCTAGTGCATCATTGGGATATGCTTACAAACCAGAGACATTCTCCTGTGCTATTTCAAGAGCTTTCTTGAACAGTTAGTTTTTATATTTTCAAGGAAGATTTTTGATGATGCAGTACGGATGAAATTCACTCCATTCCAAGAACAAATAGAATAATGAATAATCTTTATTGCTTTCTTCTCTTTCAGGTAGGTGAGACGTTGAATGAGTTCAGGTGGGGCTGGTTAGAATAGTAATTAACACTTCATCCTTCTTAAGAGAGAAACATAAAGAACACCTAAATTAAAGAACTGAAACTGAGGGTTTTGTCCCCAGAGGCTTAGTGCTATGGTTTCATGATCCTCTGACGTTAATTTAAATGTCAGTGCCAAAAAAGGTAGTCTTGCCCCAAGCCATGCATTTCAGTCCTTTCTCTGCATCAGCAAGAGCATCTGTCCAGCTTTTCAGCAGGTCTCATCAGCTTGCTCATCCATTTGAAAATGATTTTTTAAATTTTTTTTTTGTGGTGGAGGGAGTTAGGAGGATTAGTTTGCAAGCTGATCACTGAGCTTATCTAATTCATTTTGCAGCCACAGGAATACTTGTGCTGGTGTAAAAGAGGTAGCCAAAACACCTGGTGTGGGAAGGAGGAAGGAGGTGTGTTCCCCACGGAGCTGAACAGGTTACTGACCCAGTCTGTCCCTAGCTGTTCCTTGCGGTCTGTCTGCTGGGAAATACTTTATTATCAGAAGTATGTAATGCTATATAGTCCCCTGCCCTGTAATTGCATGCAATAGAAGAGACAGTCTGGGTTTTGAGTCTTAAATTTCTTTCTCTCTCTGTTTTTGGTTTTTGTTTGTTTTAGGACAGAAAACAATAAATTTAAATAGTTAGTAGTTTAAATAGAAGTAACACAGACCTGAAGGCAGAAACATGTTGGAAAAAACAAGCAAGAAAATTAACCTACCACCTACCTCCCTACTGTGAGATTATAGGGTGGATTTTTTCTGGTTGTTTTGCTTTCCAGACTAATAATTTAAAGTGCAGACCATTCTAGGTCTGAAAAGAAGCAACTGCCCTCTCCCACCAGAAAGTTCCTTCTGAAAGAGAGTATATAAAAGGGAGGCAACCTTCTTCCTCTCCAATTCCAACCATAAGAGTTTCAGGAAAATGTAATGCGCCAAACATGCATTAAACTGAAAATTTCTACCATGTGTCATTGGGGAGGAATTACACAAATATGTCTAACAGAAGATAGAGAGGCAATATCTATTAGAGGGTATTTTTTAATTCAGGTGGACAGCATTAAAGTTGAAATAGTTTTAAAAATTTCACAGATGCAGCAGAATGATTAAGCCCATAAGGAACAAAACTTGCAGTTTTGAAGCCTGAATTTACACATTTTTCAGCTGTGCATGGATAGTACGGTGCCCTGTATTTTAGTTTCTGTTGGTAGGCATTAGGAGATAGAAGGGAGGGGGGCTAGAGTCAGGGAAACTGCGTTTTTTAGTAGGAGTCATGGTTATAATTTAGTGAATGCTATTCCAGAAATTCTGAAAAGCCCAGCTTTTGAGAAACATGGGTTCACTTTTCTGGTTTTGAGTTCTGTTGTTTAATTAGTATCACAAATGTTTGCTATGGCAACCAGTTATTAAAATAGTGTGCTACTTGAGCATATAATAGTTGGTGTATGAATTTTAACTTGTCTCTTAATTGCACAAAATGAATGTTGTATTAAAGTCACTTTTTGTGACAGCTGATTATTAAAAGAAAGTGGTTCAAGTTTATCGAGTAAATAGTTATAAGAGTTATTGGCAATTTTTAAAAAAATTAATGTTTCTCCCTTGCTTTATGATTACCTGGAATTAATTCCAGTAGGACTTAACTGTGTTTAGTCAGGAAAACACACAATCACCCTGTTTACCAGTATGTAACGAACTGTGTGGTAACATCTGCTTCTAAAGTTTGTATCTGGTCATCCTGACTTTAACTGCTTGCCTTGGCACAGGAAAAGGGGAAATCTAGGCAGGAAACTGGAACAAAGAACCTCAGAGTGACCAAAAATAAAATTCTATCTGAATACATGTTGGAGAAGGGGAGTAGTTTCTGTGTGTTTTCCTGCAGTTATAGGTGTTTTGAAGAAATCAGGCTGTCTGACTTTTAAGTTAGATTGCACAGACTTCTTGTGTTGAGATTTTTTTTTTTTCCTCTTTCATATTGTGTCCTTGCCATTTGGATTAAACAGCCCTTTCTTTTAAAATATACTCATGTAGGTTACCATACTTACCATTTGTAAAAGTTTCCAAAAGGCAAGATATGTCAGAAATCGAATCTGCTTGGACCTTCTGTATGATGGTTGCTGATTCTGTGGTGAGGCACTTGCACACTGTGGGAATCCTGTTGAGGAGCAACAGAATTGCCGTGCAGGTGGTGGGAAGAGATTAGTGCTTCGCGTGCACAAACAGGAAGCAGGGTTTCAAAAGCGGGAAGCGAGTCCTGAGCCATGATAAACATAATTGCTGCTTTTCCTAGAGCTGCTGAACTCCCACTTACGCTAGTTACCGTTAGGATGACGTCAAATGTCTGTGGGCTGTGTGCTGAAAGAGAATGTGACAGCAGCTGCGCGCATGAAGGTGGATGCACAGTTTCTCGACATATGAAAGACTAGACAGTTTATTCTTGAATATTGAATTTGTATTTTTGTAATGTAGAAGATGGTAGTGTAAGTATCTTGAAGGTACCAGGTATGTAGGGACCTTGTTGCTGCTGTTATATACTGAGAGCTGGGTTGGAATAGGTCCTACCTCCCCAATGTATACATAAATCATCCTATCCTGTTCTGGTTCTGAAGGTACTATATGGAGAAATTATACGTTGTGCTTTTGAATGAAAAATGGTTCTATATTGAAATATTATTGTATTTATTCAGTGTAAAAATCTAGCAATCTGAAATTTCACTTCTGTTCCACATCACAAGATAATTGCCATAATTTGTTATTCCATTTCTTTATGGATCTCAGTCTAAGACACATTTAACCAACACCTACTTCTGTTAAAAAAAATTCAGTGCAGAACTGGAATGGGAAGGGGTGTTGCCCAATAGCGAGGATACAGCTGTGAGGAGAAGCTAGGTATTTCTGGGGGGAGGTAACAGATTCATTCTTTTCCTTTTTCTGTATAATCAAAAGAAACGTTAAGAGAGCAGCTCACTGTGAATTGTGACAAACAGGCTTTTACTTTTGAAATGAGTTGCTCACTACTTGTTAAAACCTACACACTGTTTGGTAGGTTTTAACATGTTGGTTGCATATTTTGCTTTTTTTGTTGTTGTCGAGAAAGATACCAACACCTCTGCCTGTGCAGAGGTGGTTACATATTTGTGGTGTCTCGATTTTAGGTGCAGTTTGGTAATTATCCTCATGAGAGTCATGCAGAGGAAGTTCATTATTTGAGGACGTTTTTCACATTTAGTGAAGATGCATAGAGATATATGAATAGCAGTAAAATCTGAATGTTGGAATCTTAAAAAACAAATTAAACTTGTATGTATATATATATACACACACACACTCTTTCATGGAACTTTGAAGATTGAGATGTAAATTCAATACCAATGAAATTCTAAAGTTATGTATATTGTTTGACAATTATTTATTCACTCATAGCAGTATCTTTAAATGCTTCAAGATGATATCTAAATCCCTGAATTAAGTTTTAATCTCTGAAGATAGAGGAATAATGTGAGGATTGTTAGGCCTCTTGAATCATTAATGGTGGCATCGTCAGATCTTGTGTATTTACTTTAGAGCTCAGGCCTGCTCTTTAGTACGTGTGGATTTGGTTTTGGTAGAAGGGACTTGGTATGCAGTTTTTGCTCCTAAACAAGAGGCTATGTTTTATGCAATTTCAGGGAATCGTGCTTGGTATGATAATGGTAAGCATTCAGTTCTACTTCACAGACAGCTACTAATGACTACAATTTTAGAAGAGTGTAAGAAGGAGGATTCCTCTCTTTTAATTATGAGTGGAGCAATATCTTGCTTTAAGACTACTCAGCGCTGCCGGTTTAAAGATGCTGGTTACGGTTTTCTTCTGACTGTGGCCATAAGTAATTTTCAGAAACACTTGCCACCTATGTTTGGCCTTACATTTATCAGCACTGGTTAGAAAATGGGAAAAGTGTAATAGGCATTTACACAACCTTTCTTCTTAGTGTCTAACATGAACAAACCTAATTGAATTGTAGGCACTTGTATTTCCCCTTTAAGAATGACTGTCGATATTGATTAAAAACATTCTTACAACTTAGTGTGTTTATTTAACAGGGCTAATGAGCCTGCCTGAGCTGATATATTAATGCAAGCACATTGCTAGTTGTACTCAAGTTACCTTTAAGTGACCTAATTCAAATACATGCCAATGTACAAAGTTCCAGTGTACCGAGTATATACTGGTAAAAGAATCCTGTAGGTGTCTCACTGAACTCTTACTGTAAATGATCTCCCCAAATCACGTAATGCATATCATTAAGACTGAGCACAGAGGATTTTCTTGGCATAGCTGCAGTGGTTAAGAATGTGATTTTCTTCATGCTCTTTACTACTATTTTTATGTAGATTTGCTTTGGATACTTGGCAATCTTAAAGATGTTTAGCTGTTCTTCATGCAAACCATCAAGCTATATGGTTTGTTATTATTCCTTAAAAATTGTCACTATCAGAAAGATGCTTCTCAATTATCCTGAAAGACTGTATTATCAGCAACTTAATTAGAGCCTTAGAATGAAAATTCCTTTCCCATACATACAAGATATAGCGTATATTTATAAAAGTTCCTTTACTTTTTTACAGCCATTTTATAGGGAGAATAAAACCCCACCATATAGCCGTGGAGTAAGACAAGTTTCCATTTCAATTACGTTTTAGGAGCAGGAGCTTGAAATTTGGCAGATAGGTACAAGTAGAGAATTTATTTTTGTTTTCCTTGTTAAAATTTGGTCATTATAAATGTTAGAAAAATCTAAGTTAACATATGGTAATTAGATACCTGTTACTCTGGCTACAAAAATACTGGATTTTTTTTGTGTTCACACAGAGTCACAGAATAATTGAGGTTGGAAAGGATATCTAGAGATTGTTTAGTCTAAGGCTGCTACTCAGAACAGGGTCAGCTAGAACAGCACCATGTCAGGTTTTCAGTATATCCATTCAAGAAGACTGCAAACCCTCTATGAGCAGCCAGTTCCTGTGTCCATCGCCCTTACACTGCAAAAGTTTTTTCTTACATTCTGTTAGAATTTCCTGTTTCAATTTGTGTCCGTTGCCTCTTGTCCTTTCAGTGGCTAGAACTAGAGCCTGGATTCATCTTTATTTCCTCCCACCAGGTGTTTATGCACAGTGAGAGGGTGCTGGTGAGGCTCTTCCTGATGCAGCTCAGGATGCAGTTTGGCTGCTTTGGTGCCAGGGTGTATTGCTAGCTCGAGGTTAGTCTGGTGTCCACCAGACCTGCAGGGTCTGTTCTGCAAAGCTGCTTTCCAACTTGTCGACTCCCAAGTGCATAGGATTACTTCTCCCCAGCGGCAGGACTTTGCACTGCATTTTGTTAAACATGAAATTTCTGTTTCCTCGTTTCTCTGTCAAGGAAGATGGATATTGGCTCCTGTACTGATCCCTGGCTTGCATGCACTGTGAGTTACTGCCCTCCAGCTGGACTTGAACGTATTGGGTCAGCCAGTTTTTTCCAGTTCAGATATTCTGTCCTAACACTAAGCAGCAGGAAAAACTTTATTTTGGACAACCTTTTGCTTTTGTTGTTATTGGTTTGTTTTTGTTTGGTTTTTTTTGTTCTTCCCCCAACTATACCAGATCCAATGGCAAAAAAAAAAAAAAAAAAAAAAAAGCCCTAACCTTGGCCTACCTGTGTCCTTAGACCATTACAGCTACAGCAAAATGCAGTTTCCCCTGCAGTGTCTGTTCATGGATACTAGGAGTCTATTGTTTTGACCACAGAAGTAAGGACTGGGGAGATTATTTTTCTCTCTGACCTTAGATCCTCACCATTAAATCAAGGTGGTATGGGGAAAGAAGAGACTGTATGTGTAGTAAGGGCATAAGGCTTATCTGGGGTAGGTGATGTTCAGAATTAACTGGAGAGCATGGGACAGTGCAGTGGGGGATGCAGGACTGCAGGGGATGGAAAGAATTCTGTTATGTGGGAAGGAAGATCAGAGAAACTGTTCAGGACATGAGGACAAGACAGTGTGAAACTACACTGTGCACTTCCCAAATTCCAGTGTTGAAATACTAAGTTGCTACAGTGGCAGCAAAGCTCTGTGAAGTTCAAAAACGTGTGTTTCTTACATACCCATAGATAGGAATGGATAGTACTCTAACTACCTTTAGTAGTGACTATTGGAATGCAAAGTATAGGTAACTATTCTGTGAACCTAAAAAATTGAGTTATCTTGGTGGTAGCCCGGTTTGAGAGAAGATGATCTGAAAAGAATCACATAACTAGGACAGGGATTTGAAAAGAAATACAATTAAGGAAATTTAACAGAAATTTGCGTTTTTAACTAGGATTTAATCTTCTCTTGTGTTTGCAAATCCAAAGTCTTTTCATTGGAATAGCATTAACTGTGTTTACCTTATCATTCTAAATGAATATTACTTTGTTAATAAAAGGGGTTTATATCCTCTTTACAATACCTGTATTAATAAAACCTGTATTATATAATATCAGTAAATAAGTTGAATTTTCTCAGGAAAATGGACAAAAGAAATAAAAATTGCTATATCCGGTTAAATGTTGTGTATGTACTAACATGAAAAAAATAGAAATTATTTGATTTAACTAACTTCTCCTCAGTGAACAATTAACTATTTAACAGCAAGACTGAGCTTTCTTTTCTCTCCCTAAAGAATGTATTTCATATAGTTAAGTGCTTAATTATCCAGCAAATTCCACTTAGTTGTGTGGTGACCTGTTTTTTGAATGAAGACACCAAAATATTAGAGAACTGTTTTTCATGTATTGTATTAATGTGGTTTCAGTCTAATTTTTTACAGCAGTTAAAAATCCCATTTTTAATATAATTTTGAAATTGTTTCAATGTGTTTTGAAAGTAATTCAATACATAGCAATTATATAAAAGAACATTAATATAGTATTTTTTGCAAAGGTGGTAGCACACTTGAATAAACTTAAAAACTTACATAGACACTTGACTCATTTAATAAAGCATAAAAACGTGAAAAAATGAGAAAGCAAATGTGACAACCTTATCCTGTACTTACCAGATACAGAAATGAAACAAAAGTTGGAGATTCCACCTAGAATTTGAAGGTGCCACAGGTGAGGCAGTCACATGTTGCGTACAGTTAAAATCCTTAACATAGCTCATCAAATGAGTTTTCTTTTAATCTACATTTGAATATGCATGACTAATGAGAAAAATTGCTAAATATGTGATAACTAATTGGTTGGTTTGGTTTGGTTTTTCTGAGGCTCCTTTTTGCAATATTAAAATTACCTCTCAAAATTTTTAGTTTCATCATGCCATTATTCATTCTGAAGCATTACAACACACTAGTATGATCCTTTGCTATATTGAAAAATGACTGGTAAGCTGGAGAAAGTGATATGGAATAAGTGAAGTACACTTCTGTTTTTTGCAACATGATTTTGCCACTTGGTCTTTTATGACTGACTTTTCGATTGCTGGTTGGAGCTTTCAGAGAAATAATTCACCTGACATGGCTTTTCTCACACTCATCAGCAACCAAAGAAAAGCAGCTTTTATACCTTGATATAATTCCAGAATTTTTCAGCTGCACTAGCTTTCAAATTGTGTTGAAGAATTTGACTCCTTTTTTTTTTCCAGATGCCTCTTTTGAAGAATTTAAAACTTACTAATAGCTGCCTGGGGGGTGTGTGTGGGGATATTTTCAGTGTAGCCCGATTAAGGAGCTCAATTTAATTTTAAGTCACGTAAGCTTTGTCGACATTTATATTAAGTGGAGCCTTAAACTGGATTGCAACTTTAATTTTTTGAATTAAAATACTAAATTTCATGTCTAAAATAATTTTAAAAGTGGTTTTTATCTAAAACAAGGATTTAATGTTTTAGAAACATTTATTGTTGATACTGTGAACTCTGCCTGATAAAAGTTTGAAAAGTTTTAATTTTTCCTGTATAATATTCCCTTCATTTTTACTTTATTCATTGCTATTGGAATTAGAACATCTCCCATGCATTATTCTCCATCATCCAGTGACAGATACATACAAATGATTTAATAGTGTTTCTGCTCCTATTCTCTGCCCCAAGTAATACTAAGTACATAAAATTTATTACAACTAGATTCCTCTCACTTACAAAGTGTTCATGCAGACCATGCACTTAAGGAATTAAAGCTAAATGTTACCAGTGTCATGATTTTGAGCAGTTCTTATGTTTTTAGTGGGACATCTCTTCTGAGAAAGGAAAAAAAGGCTTTTGGCCATATTGCTAAACAGAGCCTGATTCTGACCTCCCCTAAAGGAACTGGGAGTAACTGCACTTAAATCATAAAACTAGTGCAGAAAAGATCTTTCCCAGAACCCCAGACATTTAATAGACATTAAATCAGGGCAATAATTGATAATTAATCCTCTGTTGATGTGGAAAGAGTTCTAGTTTATATAGAAGGTAAATCAGTTTAAACATATGTGAATAATGAATTATTGGCAAAAAATCAGTATGTTTGAGTTAAACATATATTTTTAGAATTCTGGTATGACTCACTCTACAGTGTACCCTGATGTTGAAGCTTAAAGGTTAGAAACAATTCAGAAGCCCAATGTTTAAAAACTAAGTCTTAATAATCCAAAATTATCGTTTGTGCTCCGTTTTCAACAACAATATAAAGGTTGTCAGCTCAGCTCTACCAAGACATCTCAAATTAATACTGATTCAAGTAGAACCATTTCTTTTCAAACCAAACCCTACAACCTCCCCTCTCTAAGAGAGCAGTAAGAAAACACAATTTGCTGATTGTTACTACTTTGTACTGTTTTGGGGTTTGTTTTTTGGTTTTTTTTTTTCTTTTCTGCAAGAAAAAAAAAATCACTGTTCTAAAAAGAAATGTATACCTTGGTCCATTCAAGGAAACTAGGGCATGTATGATGTCCATGTTCATTGTGAATTACTTGAGCATATTGCAGTAATCAGATCGCATTTCTTTAATTCGCTGATATGGTTTAAAACTACCTCATTGGTTGAATGCCAATAGATGGAGAGCTGTAGACTCATACTTCTGTGAAAATAAAGCTATTTTTAGGTGTTTTTAGCTACTGTGTTTTCTTTCAGAGCAGAGCTGCTCAGATACATTTCTGGAGGATTGGGAAGAGTAGCCACTGCCATAAATTGGGACAAATATGTTGCTATTAAATATAGGCTTTTATCTATCTACTATTTTAAAATTAAATACAGTTGTACAAAGTTATTTTTGTTTTAGTGAACGAATGGCTGTAAGTCACTTCTTGTTCATATGCTATAGATAAGGTTTGAAATGAACAAAAGGCAGCACAACAGGAAACATATGCTGCAGTAGTTAGTTCACACCTGCTAACCGCTTTGAATAGGCTTGGAGACAGACAGGGAATTAATTCATTGTTTAGACCACTGAAACTCTTTCTACAAAATCTGACCCTCTACAGCCCTTTCTTTGTCAGGGCCCTACTTAAACTCATCATGCTTTGAAAAATGGTTGTTGCTATGGACGTACTTTTACTCAGTGTATGATTATAAGCATCGTCTATATTCACTGGTCCTGATCTTCATTTCACAAGAACACTTTTGAGATTTAATTAAAGACATTTCTCACCCTACCGAAATTCCACTTTCAGATATGTTGCTTAGTGTTAGCTGAATTAATTAAGATACTAGGGTTTCCAAAACTGAAGTAAGGATAAAATAAATAGAAATGGAATGGTACTTGAAGGAGAATGGTGAAGTACATGACAGTAAACTTTGAATAATCTTTAAGCTAAAAGAATTTTAGTCACAGCTTGCATTGTGTCTAATGTAAAAAACCTAAAAGGACAGAAAACTTATAAAATTTTACTTGAATGGGACTGAGTACTGCTGCTGTAATTTAGCTTTTACTTCTGCTTGATACACAGCTTTTGCATCACAGTTCTTACTCCTGACTTTCTCAACAAAGTTTCATCTCATTCTGAGTCTGTCCAAAGTTGTCATTAGCTCAGGTTTTGTTGATGAGACTTAGCGTGTGTCAGACAGATGGTAATTTGGATTTTATTTTCTTTTCCAGAAAGCTCCAAAGTCTTTTTAATCATATGCAAATATGCCAAAAAATGCTCGGTTTTTGTTGGTGAGATGATGAATGTTTAAAAGTGTGTAGAAAGGGATCTGCCTGAGCTACCTGGGCCAGGTAAACAATAGTAAAAGAATATTAAATTAATTTTTTTCATAATCCATTTATACCTAACAGGGTTTCTTTTTGTGCTTCACTTCTAAGTGTTTGACCCTAACCAGCTCTGGGAACAGAGTGCCAGATGTGGTAGACCACTAATTTTAACCACTATGGTAATTCTTACATTTCTACTATTTACTCTGATTGACTGTGCATTTATAATATTTCTCTCAAAATAAGGTTCTAACAGACATGTGGCCAGGGGTTAAAAGTCAGACAGCTGAAGCTGTTACCGCCTACAGCCCTGACAAGGGGCTTTCTTGTCCTCCAGGCAGGAGCATATGATACACTCACAAATCAACTCCTGAATAAACATAGGTTTCTGCCCAGCATATTAAGGTAAACCAGTTCCAATTTTGGTTTATCCTGATATGTCAGGCTGAAAACTGAAGGTTCAGGAGTTCATTTCTAATCTGATCAGATGCCGCTGTTTCAGGGGCAGCAGCATCTGTCAGAAGGGGGTTGTGTGCAACTGGGGTAATAACTGATTTAGCCGTTTGTCCGATTTTAGTCTCCTTTCACGTGTCTGTCAGGAACTTCAGTGTCTGCACCTACACACAGGATTACTGGATTTTTGCATTTTATTATTTATAAACTCACCAATGGTCTGATTATCCGCAGTAATCTGTGGAATGTAAAGCTCTCCTCAGTTTCTGTTTTCCTTTACTGTGCTACTTTAAGTAGCAAACACAGATTACCACAACCACAGGCGTAACCATCCACTGCTAACAGCCTGTTTGCCAAGAGCTATGGTATCATTGGTACCCAATCAGGACAAAAAAAATACACTTTTATGGTGGTATATAAGATCTGGTTTTATTCTATTTTGAAATGTAATTGTTTCTAACTTCAAGGTGTTAGTTTTCTATTATAACAGTCTAGTGAAATCCTCATTCAAAAACATGTTTCTAATCTTAGTTATTTTAGTAAAGTGTTCTTGGTGTTTTCATCTGAAATGCTGGTGTTTGTTGGGAGAGAACAGTACATAGAGGTTAAGATGAAATACTATGAATTGGTGTTGCAAATCAACTAACAAGGTAGCTGGATGTGATTTATTATTGATAGATATTGCATATCATGGCTGAGAACAATAAACACAATATAAATAAAATTAATAGCATTGAATCAGTACAAGAGGGCTTTGAAAGGCATTCTGGAGTAATAGTCTGCATTTCTTGCAAGCACCCTTATGAAAAGACAGTTACCAAAAGGGAATGATTTTAAAAATAATTCTAACATAACAAACCTGGTTAGATTTTTGAATGCATTCTGGTAAGAAATATGCTCAAATGTTTGCAGTATTTCTTGGCATAAACTGTACTGTTTCTCAAAGACAAAAAGAAATATGCTAAGAATCATTACTGTTGGTTTTAGTATTTACTCTTGGTCTGCTTGTAAGGTAATGTAACAAACAAACCAAAACGTAATTTTGTCTCTTTAAAAATTACTGTTACTGCAGAAACAGCTATAGAAATAGTTTTGTAAAACCTATGGTTGATTAAGGAAACCCTGTAACAACTTAAAAACAAACAGAGAAAAAAAACCCTTTTGGTTAATGAGGTAAAGTAAAATTATTATCATCATGTAGATGGGGCATAAATTCACAGTAAGACTAGGTAGGTGGGTTTTGTTCCTGGATTTATAAATTATAAATCTTGCGCTTTGTGTGGATGCCTGCATCTCATGGCAAAGTAAGTGAAAATTGAGGACTGTCAATAACTGGTGGAATCAGATTGTATAGTTTTAATTTTTTTGAGTAACTTCATGTGATAGGAAAAGCCAGAATTTCATAAGCCAGCTTGCCTAATCCTTGATGATTAACTACGTTCAGCATGATAACTCTTTCTCTGAGCCCTTTTAATCACTGTTGTAAGGAAAACTAAACGCATCAGTTACTGTACAAATGTAACTGCTCTTAAAATCCTGTCCCTACGGTCCGAGGCAGTAGAACGAGAATCGCCCTGTTGCATAAACTGATAGTAGATGTCACTTTGTTGTTATGCCCTATTTTTTTCTGAGTAATTATTTCAAAGATATTTTTTTAACTTACTGTTTTTTATATAAATGCATACACATGCTTCTCACGCTGGCAAGGAAGTTCACTAGCTAACTTGCTGCTAATGCGTTTGTGCTTGTAAAAAAAAAAGAAGTATTATTGCAGCTGTCCTTAAAATATTTACTGTTATGTGCTTTTTTCTTAACTTTTAGTAATATTTAGGAAGCACTGAAAATTAATGATAATTAAAAAAATGTGGATTGCTGAGTGGAGTTATTAATTGTTGTCAACAATTGCCTGAATTTTCTAAATAGGCATTTCAAAGGATAATTGATCTGAAAATGTTATTGATATTCATTGTAAAAAGTTTTGTCTGAAATCATGAATCAGTATAGCTAATTTTCTCTTCACCACTCTGTATTTTCTTTGTTAAATGTGATTAGATGGTATGATGTGCGTGTAGTATTAGAGAATTAACACCATATAATTGTGGACTGTATTATAAAAGGTAGCAGGTAATTCATTGATTTCCCTAGGTATTTTTGGAGACTTCTGCCTTCTGTAGAGATGTATACTCAATGGAAAAAAAAATCCTCGTTTTGCAGTGGTGTAGTAGACTGAGTTTAGTGAGTCTGAATCAATAGCAGGTTTTTGAAACCTCTGTTTATGCGTTCGGCCAGACAGCATATGACATCTATGTCTAATCTCACCTGCTGCTATTGCCTGTTCCTTCTCACATGCTGCTATCACCTGCTGTTACTTACTTGACTTTGAAAGGAAGCTAAGGTTGGTGGAACCACAATTAAGAGAAGCAAGTTTTGATTGATAGATATTTAGTTAGATTCTTTAGTTAAAACCTTACTTGATTCTGTAAAGTTTGATCTTTATTTTTGAAGAAGCAGCTGGAGTTTTTGACTGCTAGGGGCTGGTTGTGCTTTCATTTCTGTTAGTATGGGCATTGGATTAATGAAATAGGGTACTTTTTTTTTTTTTCTATTAACAATTTTCCTTTCTTTTCCTTCCTTTTCTCCCTTCATGTGTTTTTTAATTATTTTTCTTCAGATTACAGCCTGTGGTTGCAGAGCAGTCGGTAGCAGTGGGTGGCAGTCATAAATCCATAGATTTATTGTCATAGTTTTCTGTAGCCTGGCTACCTGCTGGTACAATTACCAGCTTAAAATCAGCTGTGGAATTTGACAATTTGGAGGAGGTTTTTACAAAAATCAAGATTTTAAGGACATGTTCTTAGTCTTTGTAACTCGGTTCTCTCCAAGTCACAGGGCTGTGGTCTTTGAAACCATCTGTTAGTCTTTTTGTTTCAAATGGCATTTAAAGAGTATTTTGAGAGATTGTTTTGATGAGGCAACAAACCAGTTACGTTGATGCACTAGATAGTACACTTGCACAGTTGAAATCATAAGGGTTTCAACTGTAAATTACTTTCTTGTCATTGCATCAGCTTACTGCAGATATTAATAAACTGTATGTGAAAATACTGATAAAATCTGTACTTTAGAATGCAGCAAAAAGCTTTTTGTGTCTGTGTCATACCAGACTAAAAAGCTCTGTTTATGGGAGGACTAAGGTGGGAAGCAGTTTTTCAGTTCTTAGTCTCCACACCCATAGCTCTGCTTCTTTTGTGTCTGGCAGCATACTTGCTTCAGTCTTTTCTGTGCTCTTCTTAACTGAGATTGGCTTTAACTTGAATTTCGTGGCAGACTTCAGTGTCTTTTCAACTACTATCTTCTCTGTGTTCTTTCTCTTCACAGGAATGTAAAACATGGCTGAATCAAGGACCTCATGGGGTGTCATTTAACTATGAACTTTGCTTTCCATCTGCCTTTGCTGCAAAATTATCAATTATATTTTAACTTTTTTCCCTATTTATTATGCAACCAGGTCTGGGTTTTGTCTGTGTTGAAAGTTCTTAAAATACCCAGTTTAGGGTTGCCGGATATCTGTGTATACTTGGAGTGCATAACACATAAATTGGCATTCTGACAAATCCTGCTGGAGGAAAAGCAAATACCAAAGAACTGCCATGGGGAGTTAATGGTAACATAGGCTGGGGCAGAAGGTAAAATTCTTGTCTATCCTTTCTAAGAGTAAGTAATTGAGTACTGCACTACTGGAGTACCTCAGATAGTATCTCACACCATTCTTTACAGAAAAAGAAAAGAAATTTTAAGCCTAGTTATGATGTCACTGATATAGTTAAGACTCAGAATATTATTTTGAAGTAGCTGGCAGATAACTAAATCTGAATATTATTTTAATATGATTTTAATAATTAATGTAGCAATCAATAGAGTATAATTTCACAGACATGATTGATTGAAGTATCCTTTAATTGCAGCCTTTAATTAGAATTGATGGCTCACCACCCTAGCTCTTCTCTATTATATTAATAATTATAAAATTGATTTGCTTCCATTTTAATTTTGACCCACTGGGGTGCTATGTGGCTCAAATTCACATCCTTGCAAATGAAGGTGACTTGCTGGCAGGGATGATATGGCATCGTCTCTTGTTTATATGTGTAAAAATATATGCATATAAACTATATTTATTAATGTAATTCTTTTTAATCATGCCCTAGCCAATTACTTATTTTAGGTGAAGTAAAGGAGCAGTGGCAGTCACTGGGCTGTTTTCCTTTATATTTACCATTTCGCGGTTATGCTAAAGACAGTGACAGTGGAGCTTTACAGTGGTAGTTGCAAAATGCCTGGTGGTTGATACAAAAAGACTTAAGATATTAACATAATCGAATATGGTTTGTTGGTTTTTTTCTTCAGGCTCTCTATGCATATCTTTTTTCTTAGTAGGCCAACTGTATTAAAGATTTAATGAATTTTAGACAGCAGCTCTTTTTTTACTTATAAAATACTTTGAGAGAGGTGTGTATGTATCTATACATATTTATATAAAAATATCTCCCTTCCCTATGGACAAAGAAAAGCCTTATATTCATCCTTTTTATTTTTGATTGCCCTACTTTCTTTTCCACATCCATTTGCTTTAATAAACCTCCAAGATCTAAAGAATATAGTGTTCATTTTCTGGTGCTGAAAAAAACTCCAAAAAACCTGTCTGAATCCTTTGTGGTGGATTTGCAGCAAATTGTAGTTCACTCTATTTTTCTCATGCCCTCCAGGTGACCTGTTAGATGAGATTCTGTACTGTTGATTAGCAAAGTCAGTGTTATCTTGCATAGTCTAAGAAATACTGTAAGCACAAAAGTTGGTTCTGAATCCTTGCTGTCTTAGACAAGTGATGTCTGTGGGTATACCAGAATAGGATTAAAATATAGTTGAGTTTTAGACAAAAAATGTTTCTGTCTTGTGTATTAAAAAGATACAGAACAAATACATTTCCCGAAGGAAAAGCTGATCTCATTGGCAATCTTTTTTAAATGCTAAAGCTTTATCCTGCTGGATTCCCTGAGGATTGCCTTTTTTTTATCTTGGCTGTTCAACCATACCACTGCTTGGAACATACACCATATATTCTTGAGTAATGTGTGGAGAAATCTTGATTATTTCAACCCAGGCTTGCATGTTCACATGTATCACAGAATCACAGCATGGTCAGGGTTGGAAGGGACCTCTGGTATCCATCAGGTCCAACCCCTGGCTAAAGCAGGGTCACCTGGAGCAGGTTGCACAGAGTCATGTCCAGGCGGGTTTTGAATGTCCCCAGAGCAGGAGACTCCACAGCCTCTCTGGGCAGCCTGTCCCAGGGCTCTGTCACCCTCAAAGTAAAGAAGTTTTTCCTCACATTCAGGTGGAAGTTCCTGTGTGGCAGTTTGTGCCCATTGCCCCTTGTCCTGTCACTGGGCACCACTGAAAAGAGCCTGGCCCTGTCCTCTTGACACTTGCCCTTAAGGTATGGGTAGGCATCGATAAGATCCCCTTTCAGTCTTCTCTTCTCCAGGCTACACAGGCCCAGCTCTCTCAGCCTTCCCTCATCAGGGAGATGCTCCAGTCCCCTCAGCATCTTCGTAGCCTCTGCTGGACCCTCCCCAGCAGTTCCCTGTCCCTTTTGGGACCCTCCCAGCACTGGGCCCAGCACTCCAGATGCACCTCCCCAGGGCAGAGCAGAGGGGCAGGATCACCTCCCTCGACCTGCTGGCCACGCTGCCCCTAATGCCCCCCGGGGTCCCACTATAGACCCAGTGAGCAGAGGAAGGTCTCTTTTGCTTACTTGCTGGTTGTTTATCACTTTGTAGATCTGAGATGCACATTTCCTAGGAGCTTTTTGTGACATGGATTGTAGGCAGATATGCATTAGATAGTTGAGCAAGATTCAAATTCGTGCTCAGGAACAATGACCTCCAATCTTCATTACCACATGGAGTTAGGTGATGTTTGACAATTTCCCAAATAAGCATCAGCATTGTAGTCATTTGCATGCTATCATTATGACCACCTTGTAGTGACTGCATCAGAGAAGTGTCTTGAAAGGGTTTCCTTCAGAAGATTTGTTTTAGAGTGAACTTGGAAAGAAATGCAATTCTAACAGAACACAATGATCAAATAAAATTGAGTGGGAAAAAGAAAATTTATATCACAGTGCCAAGATTCTGTATAAATCAGTTTACAGGATATATGACATTCAAAATTTTTCATGTTAACATTAATAAAGCTAAACCAGCCATTTTTCCGAGTTTATATACATGTGCTTCTACATACATGTGAAGTCAGGAGAGGATAAAGATTGAAGCAGAGAAGTCAAACTAAGTTTAGTTTTCATTTTGGATACATGCCATACAAAACAGTCTTTAATGTAAGCTATACCTGCCTGCAACTAATACAACAAAATGTTGTGTCTTGCTAAAATGTTATTGGTGATGTACATTATCTTAACTAACTTTATTCTGAATTGTGTGTGCCAGAGGTTGTGTCATAACAAATAAGGAAATACAGCTCTTAGAGGTATTCAGCACCTAATGCTGTCTTCATACTTGTAAATCTCCTTTTATGCTTCCTATATTTTACTTAGCTTAGTCAGAAAGCAGTTCCCTTGGTGATTGCTCATCACTGTAAATAAATGTAGAACAAAAAACTAGGTGGATTTTCTGTCTTATTTCTCTCTGACTTCCGCCACCACTGTGGAGAGCTTCAAAAGGGTAGAAAAAGGAAACCTTTCTGAGAAACAGAGAAAACAGTGGAAACTCCTCGTGTCGCTTACTTCAAAAATTCTCACCTACCTGAGCTTGTGGCCTCCACAGCAACCCAAATCATATCGTTTTAGACATTACACTATTAAGGTACCATTTTCCTTACCCAGTAGCTTACCCCACACTCATTTCTAGTCTTTTCACATTTATTTGCATTTTACATCTGTCTGGTGCTACTGAAGAAAGTCCCCAGGGTGTCTGCATGGAAAAGGTGAAACTGTGTTTCAAAGGAGCCTCTGTCTGCTTTGGAAAACTTTAAACTTTTTACTCTGAGTTCCTTGAGGATTATTGCTGCAGAGTTTCGTGTCACTGGCCAGATCTGTGGGGAAAGAAAACCTGAGCTGCTACTTTGTAGGAAGATCACAAAACCTGGGTGATGATGTCTTTTGGGAATCTTGCCCTGCTGTAGGAAACACTGCCTTCCAAGGGTAATTTTTTTTACTAGAAAGAAAAATTTCACTGGGGAAAGGAGGAGGAATGAAAGAGAAAAATATATTTCTTGTCTTAGCTTTTGGGCATTTGTAAAGGATTAATATATTTGTTGATCCTTGTACTGTCCATTGGAGAAGAAACTTGCTTAGTATGGCTATACTCAGGACAAAATATTAAGGTGCTACTAGGAATTAAACAATACAGCTGCTATGTACATAAGGAAATGTCGTCTTCATACCAAGAAAGTGAGCCATGGTAATGTGATCCTATTTCTATCATCCATCTGAAAATACTATTTTCGTTGGTATCATTTGATCATCTTGACACTGCCCTGCGAGCCTGATTGCCAAGTTTTCTAAGGTCTTGTGTAACACAGCAGAAATTTGGACTTTAGCTTCAGGAATTCAGCTTTAGTACTATTTCAGAGAGTTTCTGGATTCTGTTGTGATCAGCTTTTTGCACCCTGGATACTGTCCTAGTCCTATAAAACACAGTAATTTATTTTAAAGAGTAACTAGAAGTGCAGGTACACAGCTGTCCTGTCATATCAGTGAAGAAACACATTTCATATGTTGATATCTGTAGATGTTGACATGAGATCTGTAGGTTTCAGAAGCTGATAAAATCTTCTGCTTGGTTTGTTTTATTGCAAAGTGTTTCTGTAATACCAGTAACAGTGTAATTCTGGTTTGGTTCACTGATAGAAGTTCCATTTAAATAAATTTAGCAGTGCTGAGTTGCACCTGAGCCAATGTAGAACAATATTTACAATGCCAACCTCAAAAGACTCTTGACTGGGTCATGGTTGATGATAATTCTAATTATGTATGTGAGGAGCAAACACTACAGTAATAATCAAATACTGATACTTAATCTGCAATGCTAACCGGGTGCAAGCTCAGGTGGAATGCTATGTAAAATTGGTTTGGTTTGGTTTTAAACTTGGAAGAAAGTTAATGAGTAAAAATATTTCTAATAAAAATAGCACTGTATCTGTCATAATTTAATCATTTTAAAAGTTCAGGAAAGTGGCTTTTCAAATTCAATCTTATAACTTCTGTAGCTGTTATGATTGCTTATAAATGAACAGCTGCATCTTCATTGCCACAGGCTTAAATTCAAGTCCCGAGGTCCCATAGGTTTTGAATTCCATAGCACATTAGCAAGAAACCTACAAATATAGAAAGGCTCATGTTCTAAGACTGAGCACAATCCATGTAATATTCATGATTATTAAGGCAAACAAAATACAGCCTTATGCCAAATACTGCAGTGAAAACCACTGTAGAAATTAGAAGGTACAAAATAGCAAGGCTTAACATAATAAACAACATAATGTGGGGGGTTTTTTATGCTTATTTTTCATTCAAAACCTTAAATTTTAGATGAAAATGTATTCCTTCACCTTATATGTATTTCTCACAATTTAGTAATTCCACATAAAAAATAGCTTCCATTGTTTAAGCTGTTGCTTTATTCTCTTTTTGTTCAATTTAGTATAGACTTGTAAACTCCACATTACTTCTTTCCTTTGTGTGTGCTGCATAAACACCATGGTTACCCCTTGCTACATTTTTTTATATCATTTCAATGATTTTATCATATCTGGAACTCTACAGTCTGTAGTATGATTTCCTAGGAGTGGTACAAAAAGGTGTGAAAATTGCAGTGATGGGGGAGAATGATCATGGTCTCATAATTCTTCATCTCATGAATGTAATTGAGAGAGTGATCTTAGTATCAGAATGCAAGTGTCCTGGCACTCAAAAAATGCCTCCATGTATTTTGAGCAGGAAATGCAAATTCTGTGCACGGTAATCAGAAAATTGTCATTTTTTTATAGAAGTAAATACCCATTTTCTACACTTGACACAGTAGTTTAGTCACCTGGTATTTGTTTACCAGTCAAAAAGTTCAACTCAGAAGCTAGTCTTAAGGAGGAATTATAAAGAGCTGCAAGAGTCCCTTTAAAGACACTTGGTTTGTTTCATAAACCTGTTTCTAAGGGCATCTTTTGTGACTGTAAGAAAGGTTTATACACTTAATTGAAAGGCAAAGTTCTAAATGTCTTAGTTCTAGTTTATCAAAAGCACGCAAAAAAGTCTAAATATACAAATGCATAATAGGTGTTTTTTAATTTATTTATTTTGCTTTATTTTATTTTTAGTATATGCATATACTTTTGCAGATGCTTCTAAATAGGTCATGGTTTAAGAGAATTTTGAGCAAGACTATTTATTTGATCAACCTCAGTGTTACCTCACCTGACGTTTCAGTGAAACAATCTTGAGCACTTTACTAACATGATCCGCATTTGACAAAGGGGTGGACATCTCTCAGATAATTAAATTCCTACATGCTTTGTAAAGATAAGCATATGTGGATTGAAGAATGATGCTATGCATGCCTCCACTAAAGGCAGGCTCCAGTTAATGCTTACATTTGCTGTCCTCAGAAATTCAACAACTCTGGGAAAAGCTTCACTCAGAGCCTGCACCTTCTTACCTTAGACACAGAGATGCAAATCTATAGGGAAATAGGCTTTATTAATTCCAGCTTCATGAAATTACTTGGATTTTTTTGATGTTATTTTTGTTGTGATTCTGACCTTGTTATTTCTCAGGAGTGAGGATAAAACAAAATGCCTTTTTTTTTTTTTTTTTTTTTTTTTTTTATCATGCAGGAGTAAACAATCCATGGATTGAGCTTGGTTGTCTGTGAGAAGATTAAGAAAACTAATTAGGCTGGAAAGTTCTTTTTCAAATGGGCAAAACTATTTCCTTGACTTAAAGTAAAATCTCATGAATGATCCAAGAATAGGGATTGTACTGCATCTGTTTTTTCCCATTTTAGGATGCATTAGTCCGTTATTAGGTGATTATACACCTTTTAAAATTCTCCTTGTTCATTTAGTGCTAAAATAAATTTCAGACTGAATAGGAATTTCACTACTATTTCAGGCACTTTTATTGGTTTTGCAGAGAGAAACTTAAAATTAGATTTGGAGCAAAGAAGCTAGATTTTGAAACCTTTCACAGTCCTGATATCTTGGTCAGTAACAGTGTTGGAAATTATTCCCTTACAGCTTCTAAGCAATGAAAAGAGAGGATATGCTGTTATTACTGGAGGTTTGTTCAGTTACTGACTTGTTCTGAGTAGGTACAAATCAAAATTTCAGAAAAGAATATTGCTGCGTGTAGCTGTGAAACATGGGCTAAATACAGAGAAGGTATCAATGGACAGTTTTCACTTTGTTTATGGTGTTTCTGGCCATGATTAGAAAATATTTACTGCATTTTTATATTTATAAACTGGAATAAATGCTTCTTGCCAGGCTTTTGCCTTCAAGTAGTACACAACTCTTCATTTATAATTTTGTAATTGAATCTGTTTCACTTGAGAGAACTATTTTTTAATATACTTTGTGTGTACCTGCTGCCAGAAACATGTGCTAGACATATTTCAAATGCCTATATCAAAAAAAGGCGTAAAACATTGATATGCTTATATGCAATCAAATCTCTGATTTAAAGATTCTAATTGAAAAAGTTGAGCAGTATTTATTTTGTGGGGTGATTATTCTGGCTGTGTCCAGGTCAAAATGATCAAAATATATTACCGATTAGTAGTCGTTCTGCCTGTGTAAATTATTTGAATGGTGCCAGTACTCCTGCCTTTTCCTCGGCTTTTGCTGTTCCCAGTCGATTGTCCTGTTAGACATAATTTATGCCAACCTATACTCAAAGTAGCTTATCTCCTTTGAGTTTACGTGGTGTTACTTAAGAGTTAAAACTTTCAACTGCCAGTTCTTTGGATGTAAAAATTTTAAAATTAATCTTCCCATGAAATGTATTTCAATACAACACTTTTCACATTGTGAAAATGTCGCTTTGTTTAGCTAGCCTTTTCTCTGTTTACTGACACGTCAAATGTATTCTTGAAAATGCACCTTGTTAGCATTTAAATAACATTCCCAACCTTAGCAAGCCATCACACTGTACCTTCTCCACAGATGGGTGTTTTGTTGGTCCTCTCTCCAAAATCCAAAGGTACATTTTATTTTGCCAAAAAGGGATGTGAGCAAACGGCTGGTGAATAGTGATGGCAGGTGATATGGGGGGAGAAAAAAAGGGACAGGGTGCTCTTAGGCTGGCCCCTTCTCAGGCATATAAATGCTTTAGAACATTTTCACTCTTATGTTCAGCTTAACATACATTCCTGCTTTAGGTTAACTTGGCTTGCTAATGCCTGTGAAAAGTTATATTTTATCTGGATCGATGATGCCATCTGAATTTGTTACAGAAAAACCTAACAAAGCATATCAGAGGACTGCTACCCACTCTAGTGCTATTATTTTGGAGGGTAAGAGATCATAAGGCTCGGGGAGTGTAAACACTCTTTAATAATCCAACTCTTGCTGGCCAGTGTAATCTTGCTGTAGGAATGCTTGACTGTAAGGCTTTGAAATTCCGCGGTGGGAAGTGTAGTACTAGGTAGTATGGGAGATCTGGAACAGTGTTCATATTAGTCTCTTACCTCAGCAGAATTACTGGGCTCCAGCTCCCTTTCTGCAGCAAGGGAGAAGTTCTACAGCTGGTGAGGAAGAGACGAGCAGTGAAATAGCCGCTGCCGCCCTTCCTTCTAACCCTTCCCAGCACACGTACCTGCAGTGCTCCCCTGCTGCTGGGGTGGAGGGGCTGTATGAGCGTCCCTGGTTTAGTGTTGGGGAAGGGAACAGGCTGCAGATTGCTGAGAACTGGGCCGTTCCTGGTACAGAACTCATACAGGTAGTTAGTACAGAGTAAGTACTGTTCTCAAAGTTCACAATCTTCGTTTATAATTCTGCTGCCTTCCTATAAAAATAAGCTATCGGGCAGACAGAGAAAGGAGATAATTTCATGTGTATTTGTATCAGTAGGGAGTCTGATTTTTGAGGGTGAACTTGTCTTTTCCCCTTGCCTGTTCAGGAGAACTTGTGAGGTTTTTAATTCTTTGAAGTTTGTCTTGTGTTACTCCACAGCAGGGCCATGGAAGAGTATCTGAGCATCAGCAGCTTACGGAGATTGTTGGAAATTCCAGCCCATGGGGAAGCTCTCTGGAAGAGCAGCAGCAGAAAAACTCTGTTGCCTGGGAGTAATCAGAGATGCACGTTCCTTTCTCCCACTGATTTCTGAGGAGGTTTTCTAGGCATAATAGTCAGCTTACAGTTTAACTTGGGGGAAAATTTATTTTCTAGGCAACTGCCCTGTATTTATTTCATGTTGGTTTACAGAGGTTGTGTGTGCATTTGGGTATGCGTAACTTCAATTGACATTGTTGTAATGTCCTCTTTGCAAACTGAAGGAAAATGTTTAAGCTGCCTTCCAGGGAAAGTTTTGTAAATCACAGTGTCTGTGTGTGATTAGATTTGATCATCCTTTATTATTGTGACACTTTTTATTATTTTTCATCATCAACTGCTTAATAACCTGACAGTCTCCATCAGAGACAGTACCTTGTAGGAATTCATGATTCATGTTAGAAATGTTAATTCTTTTTTTTTTTTTTTGCTTATCAGGATCTATCTGATCTGAAATACTGGAAGATTAACAGGTGTCTGCTAGGTAACTAATAAGCACATTTAAGGATTTCTATGTTAGAACATATGAAAAATCTTAAACAAGAACCTGTCAGAAAAGAATTTATTTCAGTTTTTAAAAAAGGAGTTACAGGATTTCAATCTAAAAAAACAAATCAAACCAAACCAAAAACAAACAAAAAACCAAAACCACAGAAAAAAACACAAACAAACCAACAACAAAACAACCAACCAAAAACCAACCAAACAAACCCAAATCCAAAACAAAAACAAAAAAACCCACCCCAAAAAAACAACCAGAGTTTGGGGGTAGGGGGGCACAAAATGAAAAAATTCAGATAGTCCTTAAATAGTCTTATGAGTTTGATGTAATGCAAGAAAATGTATGACTTTTAAGTCTATCGAGAAGAATCCAGTGATCAGCTTAGATTTATCTGCTTGATACAGAACAGAAATGTGGAGAATGATACCCAACGGTATATTCAGTAGGTTAGTAGTACATTCAGTCCAGGTTCTTATCTCTCAGCCAGATATATGCTGGAGACTGATTGTCTATGACTTTTCAATGACTTCAGTGGCAATATCTGTAGATTTAAGGATCTGATAATGATGTTGTTGCTATTAAAATTTTGATTGTGTTTATTCCAATGAATTCTCACACCCTTCAGTTTCTAAACGGGAATGCTTGGCCCACTCTTCAAAAACGGGGGAGTCCTGTTCTTCAGCCCTGTTCTTGATCAGTGACGCTGCATGAGGTAGCTGCCAAGATGTCCTCAAATCCCATAATGTAAACATTGAAATGTGGTGGCATTTGTATAAACATTAAATTGTGACCTTTTTTTTTAAGAGTTGAAAATATTTGCAAAATTACTGGTCTGTAAAAAAGGCTGCTGTCTGGACCAGCCATAGTACTGGTACGAGATCTTTTGTTTACTTCTCCTGATTCTCTTTCTGATGATGAAACGGTACAGAAACTAAAGGAAAAAACTGAGGTTCCTAAACACCCCCCCACCCCACACATTTTTTTTTTTTTTAATCTTCTGTGGACTTTTTATAACAAAACATTCAAAACATTAAATTCAGGAAGACCTTGAGCTCATTGGTACTGAACTTATAGATAATTATATCTGCCTTCACTATTTTAAAGGTAATTTTGTACAAGAATGAATCTAGTTCAGCAAATATTTGTGAAGCAGGAATTTTTGAGTGCTTAGGACAAAAGAATATGTAGCTCTGTGATGGCTATAAAAAATAGAGAAAGACCAGCTGTCATCCAGTGCAAAAAGTTGTGAAAAATTTCTATTTAGAAACAGTTCTGCCTACAGAACATTTTCAACTATTTATTGTGGACTTTTATATGAAAAAATATTTGTGAATATAAATAAGTCTGCTGGTGGGTGGAAATGATTCTGGCATTTGCTTTTGGAGGGAAATATCTCTTTTTATTGACACTTCAGTTTACCTTTTACTGCATCAAAATCATTTTACATAGTGCCTTACTCCTACCCCCAGGCAATGCTTTTAATATTGTTATATAGTATTAATAGTAATTATTACATCTTTAGTAGTTAGAGTAATTCAACATCTATGTTGTAGTTGTTTCTGCAAAACAATGTTGTGTAGTGTGTGTATAGTGACCTTTCGCGGAGCTCAGTGTCTAATCTAAGCTAATACTCCAAGCTCCCCATATAGTTACGGGTGAGAGCTTCATATCTTTCTGGGGTGGTTCCATCCAAAGGTAGATGGGGTGCACTGTTCATGGACATCCCAATCTTTCTTAATCAGCTACCTTGGACTCGATGCATACATTATAGAAAGCCAAATGCAGAGGGAGATAAATGCCATTCATAGAAAAAAACCCCAAACCATACAGTGTGCTACAAAAGGGTTACAACCTGTAAGTCAGAAAGGAGCTATGGAGACAAACAAAAATCTGTGGCATACTGAATACTTGAGCAGTAGTCACAAACTCTTCCTGCCCACTTTCCGTATAAACCTTGGACTACAATCCACTGCTGGAGGGCAATGGATAGAATTACACATACAGCAGCTAAATTCTACTGTGAGCAGAACATGGATTTGGACTAGCATTTAGAGAGGAAAACAGAAGGAGCAAGATATGAAAAGATGTGTGTGTCTGTGTTTGCACACATGTATTTGTATGTGCCTATTCTCTGTGTGTGTTATGATGGCTGCATCAAAATGGGAGCTTGTCCTAGGCTGAAAATATAAGGTGTATGCATCCTTGTCTCTTTCCTTTTATTACTGGACTGGGATGTAGAATAATTCTCATGATACAGTTGCTATGTAGTGTCTGTGTCTACATTTTATGCCTACTTGAAATTTTGTCTCTAGTGTTCATCTTGAATGCTATAAATACATGGAATTTTTTGCAGGATCATGACTTAAATTAAAAATAATTCAATAATAATAGGCATTCTCTTGAAAAATATTGTTTCCATGATCACTGTCTATGTTTACTTGCAATATATAAAAAAATATACATTCAATTGCAAATATTTTAATAGAATCTCTACTCTGAACCTTGAGTATACCTAATTTACCTGAAATGTGGTATTTGTTTCTTCCAAACAGGTAGTAAGGAATGATTTAGGTGATTTCATTTCTTGAGCAACTGGTTTTATCTAGGAGGGTTTTCCAAAGCTTTTCACAGGCTTTTAAACTACAGAACTTGAGAAATGTTTTTGAGGAGAAAAGCTCCCTTGGTGATTTGAACTGTTATCACTCTAAATTATAAGATGTATCAGTTCCTGCAATTTCTTCAAGTATATTTTACCGTTTAAACGGGTGGTTTTTTTTTTCCTTTAGTAATTGTGTGTGTAGGAGGCACTATTAACAAAGGTTCATATTACTATAGCATAGCATAAAAGATGTGGTTGCCAACTGAACATTACTTTGCATGAAAAATATTCTTAAGTGCTTTTGTTGATGCGAAAATTCATTCCAGATATCTTGAAAAACAAATGTAATTTTTTTTTTTTTTCTTTCTATTCTCTGGTCCTTTTCCAAAAATAAGGTCAGGTGTGTTTGGTTTTTTCCCCCTTCCAACAGATTTGGTCTTGTGGCGGTATTGTGTGTGCTTGTTTTTTAATGATTCTGAAAGCTTTTGCTCCTCAGAGACCTTCATGTTTTCATCAGACTTAGGTATTGGATTTTTATTAACATGTTTATTTAGATGCTTACTGCTTGCTGATAGGGAAAAATAGTAACTGTGTGCAACATTCCAGGAACCTTGGTAATCTGAAAAAAATATATGAATAAGTAAATTATTATATTATTAGAAAAGATTTATAAGCGCCATAGCCCATTTCCTCTTGGAAAAGTGTTCAGATGAGTCAGAAGGCTATTGCTGCCCATCAGCCAGGTTACCACTGTTAAGAAGAAAAGAATGAAGAGAAAAACTGAAGCAAATTTCTCTGTGTTAGCAGAGAACGTGATGTAATTTGGGCACCCTAACTCATCTGATTTTTTTTTTTTTTAACAGATGGAACATTTAAATAGCAATGAATAAATGTAAATATTTTGTATTTTGTTTGAGTTCTGTATTTTGTATTCCCATTGGTTTTTTTTTATTATTTTGTACTTCAGGACAGGCACTTACAGGAAATGTGTTCACTTGTTTTAACCTTCCAACTTAAAAGAAATGGAAGATGAGAATATGACAGTTAGTTTAGCCTGTTTACTGAACAATTTGGGAGATGAAAGGGAAAATTAATAGGGGGTTGTTTCCCCAAACAGTGTTTTGGGCAAGTTCTTCTCTGACATGCAATCTAATAGCAGCAAAATGATCCCTTTCTAAGTACTTCTATAGTTATCAGGTACGTTTAGATTCTGTTTGTTTAAACAGTAGTTCATTTCCTATAGATCATTTTACAAATAATATAAGACAACTGTTGCCCCAAACAAATTGACTAAAACCATACCTTTCTGTCTATGGCTTGAGGTCTTAGTTCTAGAGCTTTTATTTTCCAGAAACATGCTTTCCTAAAGCATAATTAGGCTGTGCGCACTTTCATTGCAGCCCTTTGTCATTGATTTGCATGCACACTTTCTCCATTTCTCATCTAAGTAACACTCCCTCATAAAACCACAGCAAGAAAAAAAACTTCTGGCCTTTGCCTTTGGGGAAATTTACCATCTTTTGCAGTGGAATCTACAGGCTTTTTATGGATAACTGTTAAAAAAAGAAAAGTAGTTATAATCCTTGTTTCCTGTTTTACACATAACAGTATACTAATAATCACTAATTCGTCATCTCTCTTAATATAATTTAGTTTTTGGGAAATCATCATGAAATCCTTAGGTGATATCCAACAAAACAGTCTATATTTAAGGGATTGTTTGCTTTGTAAGATGACTCATCATCCCTTCTAAGCTTTTAATTACGAGGTCTGGGTTTTTTTCCTTTTATTTAAATCTTTTTAATTTCCTAGGGTTTTCTTCTCAAATGAGAATAATCCGTTTCTTCAGAATCATACTTATGTTAAACTTGCATTCATGTAATTCACTCTTGTGATGAGAGCACAGTGGACTGTAAACTTTTAGGTTTTCATAGAACTCTGAACTCGTACAGTTCATACATTCCACAGAATTTTTAAACTTGATTCTTTTCAATATCTGAATTTTAGTGAAGGGGGGCCACTTATTCAATACAAGTAAAACAAATTGGTATTTATGTGAATATGAATATGTGTATGCACGTATATGTGCATGTCTATATGCCACACCTAAAAGACGTTATCAATATGAGTTCAGCAGTGAGTTTCTTCTACTAAGGCGAACAAGACTTCCTATGAACACCTGATAAGAAAATATTAGAGGACTGATGTTAAAGGACCCCAAATTCTAACATGTATTTTTGCAGATTTCAGCAAGTAATGTACATAGGTGCACGTGCTTGGTAGTCATCACATCGGTTAACGTCTTCAACAAATAGACCGCTTATTCTAATTTTCTGCTTTTGTGAGATGCTTGACTCATGTAAAAGGTGCAGAAAATATTAATGGGATTTCAGAATAAGTAATTGCAAATGAAACTTTATATTCCGTTCTGAAAGAAGCATGGAGCTTTAATGAAGCTAAATACATCCGATCGGTAATCTCGAATTTCAAAAGCAAAGTTAAGGATGCCCTGGTGTTGTAAAAGCGCTATCAAGAAGATTCTTACAGGGTGATATTTATTTCCTTTCAGTGTCATAGATCCCCTTCAATGTTTTCCTCAGTTAAAAATCCCTGGTTTAATTTTTATCAGGGAAGGTTCTGTTTTACTATTTGTGTAAACGTACTTTGCCAACAGTTCCAAAATTATTTTGTCTGGATGAAAACAAATCCAGAACATCAATGCTCTGGGGTTGCACCACCCCTTGATTATTCCCCTTTCAGTCTGGGAGGTCTGTCAGATCATCCCGAGTTGCTTAGAGAGCCATCTTGCTGTCAGCGATGAATATGGGAACAGGGTCTATATTATGACCAATTAACTCTCTCTCAAGAAACAAAGGTAAAAGGTCAGGAGGCAGATAAGGACTGAAGGAGGAAACTGTCTTGTTGCGATTTCTGTGACACTTTGCACATATGTGCAATGTTCTTAAGTGTGGCATTGAAGGTTGTGTACACTTTGCTATTTATACAACTAAGGTTTTTCCTATCTGTTTCAGGCATTGTGAAAGGCTGCTAATGCATTTGAATAAAACACATTTTTATTGTCAGACTTTCATTTGCTGATGTGTTAGGCAAGCGTGGAGAGGAAATGTTATATGCAAGGAAGACTTTATCTGATTTTCCTGTTAAGCGTGTTATTGACAATTTTTACATTGCCTGGGAAACGTGTCAAAGGGCAGTCCCATTTTATCAAGAGGTTTTTCAAGATCAGTTTTAGGCTGAAGCAGTTGTTGTTGGTGTCATATAGAATCCTACTCTAAGGCCATTTGATCATGGGTCACAAAAATAAACGTATGGGACGTTAGGGTTAGCAGGCTGCTGTACTGTGTAGGGTTAGCAGGCTGCTGTACTCTGACTTGTCAAATAAAAAGCTTAATGCAAATCACCTGATAAGAGATTGCAGTGCAACCTTTCATTTAGGTAAGGTTTCAGCTTTGGCTCCTCTGGTTTTCCCTTTCAGTGTCAAAGCAATTGGCATGGTACGCTGGAAAAATATAAGGAGATTTAATTAGTGGATGTATTGGGATTACCCTGGGCTGATAATTCATTGTGCTTTTTAGGTTTTCAAATGCTCTTTAAGATTGATGTAAAAGCCCAATGAAAAGTATACAGAGTCATATAAATGCCAGACAGTCCGGTCTGAAAGGTAGAATGTGCTCCCCAAAATGTTTCAACTAAGGTTCATAAAATACGGGAGGACATTTAACATTTAGTGAGTGTTTCTGTGACTACAGTAAACTCTTCAACATCGAATCAAAATCTTTAAGCAAACACTTAGACATTCAATGGTAACCATATATAAATATATGCCAGTTAAGTATAAAAATAAAAACATTGAAAGCCTAAGTGTCCTTTATCCTGATCACAATATTTTTTTTCTCCGTTAGTTTCAAAATTTTATTTTTGGTGAGCAGTACAGGCAGGCTCTTCTGTACAATTATAGCCTGCTGCTTTTATTTGATACGAACAAGTTAAAACATCTATGTGCAAATTTAATTTTAATTCTGATATAAGAGGAAAGAAACTACATTTTACTTGCTGTAAACTAGAGCCCATACAAATGATGAGTAATTTACTTGAGTTCCTTAGAAAACGTAAACATGAAATTATTGTAGGAACAGCAGCAGCATTATGTATTTAGATAGTGGTTTTCCTATTTTGCAGCCACCTGCAAACTTCTGTCATGGACTTTAGTATTATTGAACATAAGTTAAAATATTTTTTCTGGTTTTTTTGAATGTACAGGGGTGATGACCACACAGTCTACATTTGCTTATTTTTTGTGGCAGAATTATTCTGCATGTTTTGCCTTTTCACATGTAAAAGACAATCTACAATACATGACCCTAACTCCGAGTTGAATTGTAAATAATTTAAAAAATAGAATAATTGTATATGGTTTTATATATCTATTTTATATGTTTGCACACAGACCAAGAAGGCACTGATTATTTGGTAATTTGGCTTTCTCTAAATGAGTTATTTAAAAAATGAGATCTGTATTTTAAATATATATTTTGAAAACCATATAACAGAAAGGCTGAGCTTTTGTTCACAGAAACATTGAAAAAAGGAGTGGATGCAACTGTTAAACAACTCAAAATGATAAATAATCTGACAGTTTACTTTAGACACTAATGGAGCCTAAAAGCTTTTAAAATGACAGAAATTTCACCAACTTTAGTGATTCATAGGCTTATTTTTGTTGTACAGGTTGGTCATATTGCTGGCAGTTTTCTTTTTGTGTGACTCTTGTAAATTATTGTACTCTGTTATCTGAGTGAAAAGCTGTTAGAGTTGTGTGAAGGAATACGACAACATCACTTCAGAAGATTAAAGCAATTCCCAACTGTACGTGTATACAATTTCTGCACGCTTTTTTTTTTTTCTTACTTTTTTTTTTCTTTATGTAACCCTCAAAGAAGATGTGCTACTATTGTGATGCACTTATCTGTATCTTACTCTGTGAAATGTGCTTTTGCACAATTGCATTTCTTCATGGAACAGTGATTTCTGTTTACTGCTTCCTGATTTATACGTACTCATAGGTAGCGTGTTTTGTCCGTAGTATGACATAAAGCATATCTTTATTGCATTGCACCTTCTAAAATACCACAGATTGTAGCATACCCTTTAGTCACTTAGTGTCAAGTCTAATGAAATTCCTATTTAACA
This sequence comes from Falco rusticolus, assembly GCF_015220075.1. Classification (NCBI taxonomy): domain Eukaryota; kingdom Metazoa; phylum Chordata; class Aves; order Falconiformes; family Falconidae; genus Falco; species Falco rusticolus. Next base: position 57,971,449 of record NC_051193.1, on the reverse strand, counting down.
TCGACTGTTTTCCTCTCAGATGTTTTGACAGTAGTCATCCCTGTTAAGTGCTTTCTGTATTAGGCTCTGGTAGCTTGGAGGTAACCTGATCGCTGTTTGGTTTCAGTGTGTTGTCTGCTGACCCGGAGAACACTTGCATTAGCTGCACTGATCAATCCACATCACATCTCATCATTTAGAAGACAATTAATACTGGAGCGTAAAGACTCCCCAGAGCATTTTCTTAGAGCTGGATTGCTTTACACAGAAACCACAGGAGTTGCTTGCAAAAGGGGGAGGAAGCCAAGTAGGGGGGAAAGAAGAAAAAGCATTGAGAAAGCTTCGTCTAGGAACAAAGTTTCATTTTCTGTGGTGACTTCCACTTACATCATTCAAACTCCCTTTTTTGATGGAGTGTTTTTTTGGGGAAAAAAATTAGCTGTATTTTGAAGTTGATTTATTGAAAAGACACTATAACAGGTTGCATAAATGTTCTAAAAATCTTGCTTTTGAGAAATAGGCATTTGATTGTGGCACTTGCATACCTTGCGGTTAAGATAATATTATTTGTTAAATGTAATAATTTTAACTATATATTTTATCTCAAAGATTATTAACCTGACAGCTTTTGAATACTGATTGGCACATTTTAATCCTAGTTTTAATTATTTTTAAAATAACATATTTTATTAGTGAAAAAAGTTTGTTTCTCATTTCGTCAGTTTTGCTGTGGAGCTTCTTCCACAAAGTTGAATTTCAGTATTGCCCGATACTGTTTCTTAAGAAAAAAGAAAAAGTCTTTGAAAGTCTTTGAGTGTACATGAATATGTTAAGTTATTGAGCAGGCAGGCCTCTTAGTGTTCTGTTTTGTCTTTAGCTAATGAAATATTTAATCTTTAACAATCATCCACAGAAGCAGAAAAGAAGCATCTACCAATAAAAAATGATACTTTTTCTTGCAGATGATTGTTTACTGTACAATTCTTTCATAAAGACTATGTTGCAGTGTCGTAAGGAGCATATCTTGAGATGAGTTGATAACAGTAGATATTACTAAAGATGTAAAATTGATAGGAAGGGAATTTTAAGGAGGAGATTACTTTTCTCTAGTACATTTCTCTAATCTGCATATTCCTTGTGGTTCTGTGCAGATTGTACAGTGGTAATGAGGCACACTAACATGAATTTCAGAAATCACTGCAAACTTGTTAGTTTATGACATCATTACACTGTATCTTTCATTTATTTATGTGGAGTGAATGAATTTTCATCAGAAAATACTGATGAGTGATCGTGTGTATAATACTTACTAGGAATACATAGATGAGAAAAATTATAATTATTTTTGTGGTAATTTCACGGCTCAAGTTTGCTACTTTGCTTTCCCCCCCTAATCTTGAAGCAAAATGCATATCTGCGTATCATGTATCTGGCATATGATATTTGAAGGTAAAAACATGGTGATGAAAAATCATTAATTTGACTATGTTGGAAATGTACAGAATGTGTTTGAAAGTATGTTCTACATGTAATTTCAAAGCAATTTTACTTGGACATCTAGGTTTTCTTGTTTTGGTATTTCTGCAGAAGGAAAGTGGAAATGACAATGCTCCCTTTTAAGTTTCATTTTTATTCCAGCTCCTATTAGATCCTGGTTTTCAAGTCAAAACTGATTTTCTGGAACCCATCTAAGTGGTTTGATATATGGATTACTGAACATGGATTGTTCCAGTACAGTGTCATGCCTGTATCCTTAGGATTGATACTGGATTTTTATATTCTTTGTCCACTGACAGGTATCAAGCTGTAACCCTATATGTAAAAAAAGCTTTTTTTGCTTTACAGTTAAGCCATATAAAATCATCTAAAACCACACTAATCACAAGAAATAAATCAAGTCTTTTTTTCCACAATTCTGCATCCATGTTTGGCCATTCTATAGATGTTTTTAATTAAGAAATCAAAGAAATAAGAACGGGTGTGTTTTTTGTAAAACAAACAGCATGATTTCTTTTGTTTGGAAAGAAATTGGAAAAGGGTGACATAACAATGTCAGCTTTGTCTAAGCCTTCCTAGAGAATTATAACTAAACTAAGGTAGTTATTCAATGTTTGTTGGTAATCTGCAGAGAATTGCAAATTTGATGAGGTAGTATACAAAAGACAAGGTAAACATGGCACATCAGACTCTTTCTCCCGGCTACAGGGACAGGCAAGTCATTATAAGAGTCAATGAAATTAAAGGTGAGAGCAAGTAATGGTGATACAAGGGAGAGGGAGTGACAGCCGATACCAGAAAAAGAATTTATTTTGGACTGGAGAGGAGAGTTAAGTGAAATGATATAGAGCGGAATGGAACGGTTAGGGCTGAAAACAAGGCAAAACTGGACTGACAAGAAACAGCTACACTTTGCTGCAGAGCTTGGGAATGAGCAATGTGTCCAAGGCCTGTTTTCCTTAAGCATCCGTCCTATCTTTACAAATGAGCATGATGGGAAAGTGTCCCCTCCTCTGCTTCATTGCCACCAAAGGCCTGGTATTCTTACACATAAAATAAATATGTATTTCACCTATCAGACCTGTTTGACATGTATTTTCCCACAACTGTAGAACTTGGATGCTTAGAAGGTAGTCCTGTGGATTCTCGATATCCTGCATGAACGGTATTCAGCATAACTCTAAACAGAAATTCTTGAAATGTAATCTGTGGGGTATTGACTACTTATTTGGTGAAAACTTTCATAATTTCCAACTGCTAAATCACATTAAAGATTGCTTAAACTCCGTGCCTTCAGTAAATATTTGCAGTTACTGCAGGGATGTTGTAAGGTAGGAAGGTTGTACAAGGCAAAGGGGACATTCAAATATTAGATCTTTTGGCCTTGAAAGCCTTGTTGTAACAACTTGCAGCTGTTTTAAGAAATGATCTAATAACATCTGCACTAAATAAATGTATTTGCAGATCAGGTGTTCATTACAAAAGCTTGCTCCCAGCGCCTCTATAATACTGGTTATGTTCATACTTGTGTTACCTAAAATTTGCTAATACTTTTTTTTAAAAAAGCTTAGCAGGTTTCTTTGGATTTTTGTTTGGTTTTGGTGGTTTGGGGTATTTTTTGTCTCCTCTAAATTGTATTATTAGACTGACTTGGAAAGTTATGTGTTTTTTATCTACAGAAATAGGAGTTGTTTAAGACATCTTCAGTTCATCAGTATGTTATATTTTGGGAATATCTCCTCTTGTTTGTATGTTTGAGGAGGTATTGATAGTTGGTTTTCCAAGGTTGCTCGGGTGCCATCTTTATGCCATGATTGAAGCAGTTTGTGGGATCTGGAAGAATCCATTTTATTCAGATCAACTTTTGGTATTTGCAGGTACTACAGAGCGCGTGTGTCTGATCCAGGGAACAGTTGAAGCACTAAATGCAGTTCATGGCTTCATTGCAGAGAAGATTCGAGAAATGCCTCAAAATGTGGCCAAGACAGAGCCTGTCAGCATTCTACAGCCTCAGACCACTGTTAATCCAGACCGCATCAAACAAGTGAGTTTTTGGTTGGGAATAGAGAGTCACAGCAGCTTCTTAGAAGTCTTAAAGCTTTAAGGCTGGCAAGGGGTCAACATAACATGTTCTTTAAGAAAATGTTATTTTACCCTTTAGTAATTTGCTGGTCCTTCTTTTCCTTGTACTTATGTGTTCCATGTTTCTCAGCAGTTCTTTCAGACAGTGTTTTATAAGTTCCAATGCCACACTCTAATGTGTTTCTTTCATAAACTTTTGTTTACTGTAAGAGGTGATAATACACGTTTAGGTTTTAGGTAAAAATAGCTAAATTTTAATCTTAAACGATGAAGTTTTTTTGTAAATCCTCAGCGTTGCTAAAAATTACAGATTAACTGAATGTTTCCTACTTTTATGTATATAAAGTAAACCCAAAAATGTGTTGTTTTTGGTTTTTATTTTTTAGAATCTATATTAGATACTTTAAAATCTTACCTGTAAGAAGTTGAAAATAGAAGTATTATATACTTGGGATGTTTTTACAATTTCATTTTATTTTTTGGCATCCTTTTGCCTATTTTATACTGACTTCTTTCAAAATCTATGGGCAATGCAAAATACATTTGTAAGGTATTACTGGTCTAGTATTCTTTCATTCATTACATTTTCCAGAACAATTTATTTTTTTTTTTTTGAGATTGCCCTGTAAGCAGAATGTGAAATACATGTAATACAGAATTTAAAATTCTTTTCCGTTGTATTGATTAAGAAAAAGATGAAGAAAGAAATGAGTGAACATTAGTAAAGTGTTGTCTTATCTCTGTATCCTATATAGGATAGGTTTTAGTTTCTCACCTGTCCTATATGGGAAAAGATTGTTTCGTCCTTCTACACTAGCAAGACTCAGTGTCCTATAAAGTAATTTGGTAACTGTATGCAATTACTTTGCTTTGTATATAGTGACATACACAGAGTGCCTATATGAAGATGTGTTTGAACAGGATGAGTTTGGAACGATCAGACTGCTTTAGATGGATGAAACTGTGCATAAGCCATTGTATATGATTTCTAGTATCTACTACAATATTAGTTTTTTTCTGTATATCTGATACTTTTACATAAAAAATACTCTAGATAATTTATAAAAAAAATACTAAAAAGAAACCCCCAAATTTTATAGAATTAGTTTATCATTATTAGACATGAAAGTTATTATGCCTGAAATAGAGATAAAAAGCTGAAGCAATCTGTATTTTAAATGGCTTTCTGCTCGTAAAATGTTAGATTTTATGCCAAGACGTCTTAACTCAATGGGAAATGACTGTCATCTATTACAATGAAAAGTGGTTTTCCCCTTTGTAATGAAATGAAACAAATTTTTAGGTAAATCAGTAAGATCCTGAGAAACTAGATTACAGAGCTGTGTAGTTACATGCCTCTAAATACTTCCAGCCTTGTATCTGCAGTTGATACAGCTTGTCCACAGTGTTTCTCCAGAAAGCTTATTTGTAAAGTTGCTGTGGTGGGGGTTTTTTCCAATTTTTTTTTTTTTTGGTTGGGTTGTGTTGGTTTTGGTTTTTTTTGTTTGGTTAGGGTTTTTGGTTGGTTTTTTTAGTTTCATTGGTTGATTTGGGGTTGTTTGGTCTTGATTTTAAAAACAATTCCTTGTTTGGAATGTTGAATTCTGGAGGGATGGAGTAGTGAACGGAGCTGCTGCTAGTGAAGTTAAGACAGACTAAATACAATGTATAACTTATAAAGCCATTTCTTAGTGGCTATGCATCACAAAATTTTAATATATTACCTGTAAACATACAGGTACATAATAATATGACTGCAAATATTTGGAGATACACATGTGCATATTTTAAGCAGTTTTAACCACAATGAGTTATTTAGTTGTTGGTTTATTTTTTAATGCAGCAACACCTATTCATAATAAATTCATACAATATAAATATGGACTCAATAAACGTCAAATCTTAATGAAAGATACAATATCTTTATTTAAGAAGTTAATAGTAGTTTTTTAACAGGTAATCATGATCTAGAACTCCGGTGTTGTAATTTTTTTTAATAGCAGACAGGTCACAATTTTATTAAAATGATCTAGATAATGTGTAATACAAGTCATTTTGAACTTGGTAAAAAATAAGCCTTATGAATTATAATCTCTTCTTTTACACGAACTTTTACATCATTCTTCCTATCTTAGAGTATAACCCAAGAACTTTGGCACCCAAAATTTTACATTGCAGGTTGAAGAAAGTAGACTTAGCATTTGAGATTGAGAGTTGATTTAAAATAATAAATTTTACTTTCATTAGGAACTTTGAGGATATTTCTCTTGGTTCTCTAGCTGTTTCTACCAAAAAGCAAAGGTAGTTTTCTTCCCATGAATGAAGATACCTGTAGGATGAGCCTTACGATGCCACCCATGTCCACATAAGCATGTGGCTCCCATTACTCTATTGTCATTTCTTTGTCCTGGGCTGCTTTATTGACATTCGTCTCAGAGAAGCAGGCTGAGACAGGAAATATCTTCTGGCTATAGTTTCAGTGAAAAAAGACAGTTGGTAAACTCTTTGATGAATGCTTGAGTTTCATCACTTTCTGTCTTCAGGAGAGGCTTGGGTGTACACAGAGGCTGAGCCTGGCCTGACATTTCTCCTTACTAACAGAAGTCACTATCGAAACATTCTGCTCTAACTTCAGCTTTTTTCAGCTTTAGCAGATTTGCTGATAAATCTGTCTAGCTCCTTTTGAGCCTTCTCTGCTGTATTTTTCCACATCTCCTAATCCTGGGGGGTTATCAGTAGATACCAGGTATTTCTTTCCTCCAAACAGGTCTGATATACATTTAATTGACAAATGTTTGCATCTTTTATCTATACATAACATAGGCAATCTCTTCATAGATATCAGCCTTCTGCTGTTTCTAGGTATTATTGGACAATAACCAGCTGATTCCTGTGCCCTTTTATTTCCTAGAAACTGATATGAGCACTAACCACCCTTTTCTCTCTGTGTTAGTTGAATGTCACGCCAGCTCTTTCAGACCGTATTGTAACGTACGGGAACAGAATACACTTTTCATAAAGTGATCAGGAGCCTGAGCTGTTTCAGCTTTACTTACCATACAAAACTTTAAACTTCACCTCTAAATTAATAGTGGCTCCTGTGAACAATGGAAAAGGGTGCATAATGTGGTCTTATCATATCATCTTCTTCAGAACCTATTATGTCGTCTTTATTTGCTAGTTGAATTCTCCTGCCAGCTTTCAGCTGTTTTACAGACAGTAGGTGTTGGAGCAACCTGTTCAAAGAAGCATATGTAAGCAGAGGTGGCCACTGCAGAACTGTGCATTACATGGAAGGAAAGGTGTGTGATCTTATAGCTAACTTTCTTTTAAGTAGGAGTATGCAGTTTGGCCTTCTGAGATCTCTTCCAACCTGAATCGTTCTTCAATTCTATTAAATGTTTAGCTATCAAAGTGTGGACAAAGGTTTTAGAATTTCTGCCTTCAAAATCTAGAGTAACTCTTTCACATATGGAACTTCCAATTAATATTTTCATTGGAGACAGTTTCATTTCAGCTTTTTCAGTAGATAATTAACCTCTCATGAGTCTTTAACTTCTGTTCGTTAATCATAGTCCCAGACATTGTGTTCAAAATCTGCAAAACTGAATGTCTGAAATCAGATTTGTAAATCCACATTCTTCCAGTGAAAATGACTAATTTTACTTAAAAAATGCTGATTTAATAAAAAAATAGAACTGTTCATAATTTTTAAATAAAAAGTTTTACTTTGAAGTGCTCAAAATAAAACTTGACTTTAAGAATACAGATCTGAAAATATTGGCTTAAATGGAGGGTTTGTTTGTTTTTTTTTAAAATATGGAATATGAGTTCTTCTATATTGGTAAAGATTCAGTAGATTTCGTAGAGTCATAGAATGGTTTGGGCTGGAAAGGACCTTAAAGATCATCTGGTTCCAACCACCCCAGCCATGGGCAGGGACACCTTCCACTGGACCAGATTGCTCAAAACCCCATCCAGCCTGGCCTTGAACACTGCCATGGATGGGGCATCCAAAATCTCTCTGGGCAACCTCTTCCAGTTCCTCACCACCCTCATAGTGAAGAATTTCTTCTTAACATCTAACCTAAATCTTCCCTCTTTCTGTTTAAAATGTTTACACCTCATTCTGTCACCCGTCTTTCCTATAGGGTCCCCTTAGGTACCAGAAGGCTGCTATAAGGTCTCTCTGGAGCCTTCTCTTCAGGCTAAACAATGCCAACTCTCTCAGCCTTTCCTCACAGGGGAGGTGCTCCAGCCCCCTGATCATCTTCATGATCCTTCTCTGGACCTGCTTGAGTAGGTCCATGTCTGTCTTAGGCTGGGGGCCTCAGAGCTGGATGCAGTACTCCAAGTGGGGTCTCATGAGAATGCAGTAGAGGGGGAGAATCCCCTCTTGACTTCCTGGACACACCTTTTTTGATGCAGCCCAGGATATGATTGGCTTTGTGGGCTGTGAGCGCACATTGCTGTCTCATAGTCAGTTTTTCACCACCAATACCCCTAAGTCCATCCTTCCTTAAGAAACATTCACTAGTTTCTTAAAATGCCTCTCCCTTCTGATGAGCCTTTCTTCTCTTTATCATCCATTTAAAACAAGTCTGTCACCTACATGAACCTTATTAAACTCCAGAATATGAGAAAAAAACCTAAGTTTTTTATTTGAGGTAAATAACAAGTAGTTTTGTAGATCACTGTGTCTCTTCATCTAGTCCACAATTTCTCATAAATTTTTCTCACTTGTGAATGTAGGTGAAGAATCGCACTAGTTGCCATTCTGCAATGAACAATAAGATATGCAGGTGTGTTTACAGGTTGAGGGGGAAAAAAAATTAAAAAAATCCATTGTTTACTAGAGAGACAGGTCTATACATTAGATCCCATGGCAGAAGTTTAGCATTCTATAAAATTATGTATGCAATATCCTGTCCCTCATATGCCCTTGACTTAATTCTAGTACCAGATCACTCTTTTAATTTTCTTTTCATTTCACTAGTGTTGGATACAATCTCAGTAAGTATGCGAAACCGTATTTTATGAACACAGTTAACACTGTAGCTGATGATTAACTCTTCATTGTACGTGCTTAAAAAATGGAATGCAAATAGAAAAAATTGTTGGTGGGTGAACAGCAATGTTCAGGTTGTGGAGGTTTCAGCAGTGTTCTGATTCTTAAAAAAAGTCTGAAGTTATCTCATGCCTTCTGATGGCTTTGTAGTTTTGGTGGTGTTTTTCCAAATCCCAAAGTAGCCCAGAATCAAAAGGTGACATTTTTTTTTTCTTCTAGGACTTGGGTCTTTGACACAAATCTTAGACCGGTATCTTCCTAGCTGTTTTGATGCCTGTGTCTGTTTACTTGAGTCTTCTTGTATTTCTATATAACAGCACCAGATCTTGCATTAGTTCTGTGTTACCATGACAAGTTTTGAGGAAAGGGAAGGTCCTGATTCTTTGTCCATTTTACTGTAATCCTTATGCTAAATCATTTCCTCCATCCAGTGTTACTCTGCTGATCCAAATGGCACCTACTAGTTTGGTTCAGGCTCCTTACTCCTCCTTGTTCCCAGACAGAACACAGGATAATCTTTCTTTTACATCATACTTACCACACTTTTTTCCTTTTTCAAAGACAAGTCCCCAAGAGCTCATAAATGCAGATAAATTACCTCTGTAAAAAACTATAAGTAACCATTCCATCTATATATGCTGGCTTTTTTAGGCTTTTTGTATTGCCCTATGCCCTGTGTATTCTTTTCCATAAAAGCAAAACCTAACACAAAGAGGATGAAATATCATCAGAATATATTTTATTTGTTCTTTACAGAAGTGAAAAGGTAGCAAGTACAACTATGTCACCAAAGTCATCAAAGTAGCCTTTTTACAATCGGGATTTTAAATAAATTATTAATTCTTGAACATTTCTTTTTCCAAATTTTATTTTTGAAATGTGTTGTGTATTTATGCGGTCATCACTGAGATGATACTCACTTGCCAAAGTTACAGATTAAAGGAGTTCACAGCAGATGAAAAGAAGACTCAATATGTTTAGCAAAGCAAGTGGTCTGTTTAGAAAGGCTCATCTCTGATACTGTTGAAAGCCTAGTAAGTCAGTCTTTTATGTTGCTCAGCACAATAGGGCCTTGCAGTGATCTCTGTTTCTCATTTTAGCTGCAGAAGGTATTCAACTATTTAATACAATTCAAAAAAGATACCACCTTTTCTTAAAGTGCATTAAAATACTGGCTTAAGCAAATTAGTTTTGTCATCACATTAATTTTAGTGATTTATAGGCACCAATATTAATACATGCAAACTGAAACTCAGTATTAGCTCAGTATTAATAGTAATTGAATGTGAGTAATGTTATTACCAAGATTTCCTTTGTTTGGCAAGCCCACTAGAAATTGGTAAGCTGTAAATACAGTTTTATCTTCACATTTAAATGATGTTCTTTATACGCTTTCGTGTCTCCAAGCTTGTTTTCAAATAGCATTTAATTTTGTGCCTTTCTACTCATATGTATAAATATACTAATAGGTACTGAGAATGAATTTACCTGTCTCAGTACAATATTTAATATCTAGGGTGTAGTACTGATATTTTTTTAGTGCATTTATATGAGGTTGTGACTTTTCTCATTTATATATGGCTCTGCATTAGCCAATTCATGAAGTCATTGAAAAAGGGCTCAGAGATCTTTTGGAACACTGTACACATGGAGTATATGTATTCTATACTGCTGTGATACAGCTGTATCTTCACTCCAGTACTCAAAAATATGAAGCATGGAAGTGTGATGCTTTGAACAACTTCCTGCACACTTTAGTATGTTGTACAGCCTAGAAACAGCCTCTCACAGTATAAACAATTCCTGTGAGCAACACAAGAAGTTTTTCTTGGACTTTCAGAAAATACTACAACTTAAATATGGCTCAAACAGAATTTTATTGCTAAAATTAAGCTCCTATTTCATTACTTAAAATCTTTTTTCTCAAACTTATGTTCTAAAAGCTTGAAGTAAAAGCAAACAACACTCTCACCTGTAAATATAGCCCTCCATTCATTGTCTCACAAGAAATAGGAAAGGAAATAGTATTTGAGAAAGCAGAGAAGACCAATTTCATCGTGGCTTGGACTATACTATTCATGATATACCTTAAAACAAACTTGGAAGTCTTAGAAGTAGTGTATGGTAGAAACTCTGAACGATTATTTTTTTTCTATAACCTTGCCAGCAGTCAACCTGCAATTTCAGGAAAGCTTCAATTATAGTACATACGTTTCAGTCTCAGAAATTGAAACTCTGTAATGTAAATTCATCTTATGATTTCTAATCACTTTATACATCTCATTCCCAGAAGCCTGATAACTACTAAATTCAAGTGCTTGCCTAATGCAAAGCACTTGCCAAATTTTAAAAGAATTATTCTATGTTGCATAATAAATCAGAATTATTGAGCTCTATCCAACTTTAAGAAGTAATTTTGCCTAAAAGTTCTTGCAAAGTAGTTCAGTGTATCAATAAATTACTTCTCAGCCAGTGAAAATTCCATACAAAATCCAAATGCCTGTGGTGTTTTTTTGTTTTTGAGAAATTATTTTTGTTAACTTAATACTGAAGAAATATATAGGTGTGTCTCAGAATTATACAGAGACGTGAAAATGGATGAATTTTTACAAAATGCTCAGTTCTTTTATTTATATATATATGTATAGAGATACGTAAAAAAAAAAACCAACCAAAAAAACCCCACAAAACCAACAACAACCAAAACCCAGTTCTTTCAGTAGCCAAAGTAAGATAGATTAAGCCTTCAAAACCTGATATACAAAGAATAAAACACCAAAAACATAAATCAAAAACACTCCTTATTGCCATTTTCAGTATTTTGTCATTGGTATGTATATTTGGAACAAAACGTATATGCCCCTACTTGATTCTTCTTCATTAATGCAATTATTTTGCTTTTGTATATTTTAATCTTTTTTTCCCATTGTATTTTAAACAAGCTTTTGCTAAAATGGAAAAATGAAATGCTTCTACTTAATAGATGTTATAGTTCAACACTCAACTGAAATTATTATTGTCACTCCTTTTTCATCACAGCCATACATTACCGTGCTTTAGGAAAATCGGTATGAATTGAAAACAGAGATGCTTCCAGTTCCTTAAATTACTTGTGGTGTCAGTGATTGGGTCATTATTCAGTGTTGAAGTGTTCTACATATTTTCTTATAAATCGACTAGTTAGATTTAGTAACACCTGTGAAGAACAAACTATTTTTTTTATTAATTAGCTTTTAGCATATCAAAACAATTTACAGTATGCTTTAGTTAGCAGTGGTGTTGATCACACAGACTATCAGACGTCTGAAATATTTTAGTGAAAATATATTTTCAGCATTCTTCTGGAAAATAGTAACAATTTTTATTATTATTTTTTAGTTCATATATAACTATGATAAAGAAAATCTACCGGGATAATTTACAGTTCTCCAAGCTGTTTTGTTGGGGTGTTTTATTGTTGTGTTTTCCCCATTAGTTTAAGCTTAAATGATAAACCCAGTTCATTGCAATTTCAGGCTTTGGTAAGAGAAAGAGTGCATTATCCCACTCGAATCAGAAAGAGAATTGGATAGGGTATAGCCCTGTACTATCGTGGAACCTGGCATTTCTTTTTGCCAGTAATTCTAGCCCCTCACAAATGAGCCCATGTTCCCTACAGAAAGACACGGCAGAATCCTTCATAATTCTCTGATTTTCACAATGTATAGTGTCTGCTGACCAATAACCTTTTGCCAAGCTACCTATTTTTTATAAAGCCCTATCCATGGTATAGTAATTTTTACTTAAGACTCATGAAAGAGTCCCAGTTGGTGCTTAAGCTGTATATGTTTTATTCTTGTTTTTATTGTTTTATAAGATGAGTTATAACTTGGAAACACAAAATAAGTATCTGTTTCTTAAGACATTTTTTCCTGTTTTGGCTACTTGTTTATGTACAAACTATGAAAAACTGGATCTTCATATTGCTTAACATACAGCTAAAATATTTGTGTGTGCATATGTACAAGCCCATATTTTGCTAATACACAAACTTTATGCATTCACAGTGTCCCAGCTTTCTCATATGCATTAAGAGTTTTAGTGCAAAAGTATGTATACCTATTTTATGAGGGGCTGTCAATGATTGTAAGTAGCAGAACTGCAGAAACTGTGAAATTTTGCTTCATTTACTTCTAAATAGTTTTGGTTAGTAATTATATGACCATATGATAAATCATATTGTATAGCATTTTAACACCTTATTTCTTAAAGTAAAAATAGTGTAATTTTTATATTTTATAATATATTTTATGAGTATGTCAAAAAAACATGCGTTGAATAAGTATTGTATGTTATGTTTTGAAAATTGGAATTTTACATTTTCACTACATTTATAAAAAGAAAAGAAGAGTTATTCTGTCAGGATCTAATACTTTAAAAAGAGAAATGTGTATATAAAAGTTTTAAACAGAGAAGTGCTTTTTTGATATGTTCAAGAATTAATGTTAAGCGTATGTATATTATTTAGAAAACATGATCAATAAATGTGACTCTTAATTCTTTTTTGTGTTTATTTTGAACACAGGCCTGATGATAAGTTATTAACCTTTCCTCAACTAAATGAATGTTTTTAAAGCTAATCATAAATATATTGTAAAAATTTGTCCTGAAGGTATTAGTTGCATGTTCATCCATCATGAGATTGGTGTTTACATTTTTTCACCTGCCTCTTGATTAAAAACGAGCAATGAATATTTTAGCAGTTAGCATATTGCTAAGAACTCCGTAGTTTCAGTATAATTGTTGTAAGGTATGGAACACAGTTTGCTGGCTATAGTCCGTGCTATAGAATGGTGCATTACAAGGTGCCAAAGTTAATGTCTCTGACTTCTTTCAGACGTTGGCTCTGTTTGTTTGTAGACTGATAACTGTTTCTAGTGTGCTCATTGAACTTGCTGGAATTTTTGTTTACTATAGTCTTCATTTTCCCCAAGAGGAGGAGAGAGGAAAGAATATATTCCTCATGTGGCCAGCATATTTTGAGTATTTATGTGAGTTCACCATCTTGATTTCAAGTCATGAATTTGTTTTTACATGCATAAGCATGCATATTTACATGCATTATTTATCTAATTGACTTTAAATTCCATTAAGTTCCAATGAGTAGGAGAAAGGTTTTGTCTTAGGCATTTTTTATTTATTTTAATTTTCTAGTTATGTTACTTTTGTTGGTTTATTTATTTTTTTAACTGTTCAGTCTAAGGCTTGTAAAGGTTGATTTGCTCCTGAACTGCTTTGTTCCCAGACATTGCCATCTTCCCCAACTACCACCAAGTCCTCTCCATCTGATCCCATGACCACCTCCAGAGCCAATCAGGTACAGTATCATCCTACCATCTACACCATACTTTTCACGGGTGACAGCTTGCAAACTGGAGAAAAAGATATGGTGGGTTAAGGATTTATTCGTTCATTCACATATATACACCCATAACCATAGATATCTTTTGTTAGAAATTGCTAAATTGAATGGAAAACATTTTTCTTTTTTTAATTTGTTTTGTTGTCTTTTTTAAAACTCTGATGAAAGCAAAGTATCTTGTAAAATAGTCTTTTTTAAAAAATTTGATTTGATTAATAAATAGCAAGGGTACATGCTGGTGTGTTTGTAGACAGAGTAACTCTTGGTACATGTATGTTTATGTATATATGCACACACGTATTTACTTCTTGGATCATTTATAAATTATAATGGAAGTACCTCTGAAACCATGCTTAATTAGCTGGGTATCAACCTAGGAATGGCAAACAGACTTATTTGTTTATTTACTTTAAGAATTTTGAAATGTGTTTGTGGACGGTAACATAGGGACCTTATTTAAATAGTGTATGCAGTAAGAAAATAGATTTGAAATGAAAATGTATTGATGAAGAATAAAGTAAAATCAAGTCTCTCTAAAAATATACTAAACACATCTAAGTAAGTTTAATTCATGTCTGATTTTTAAATGATTAGACTGTGGTTTTAGCAGTATTTGAATTACATTAATTTATTTCTCTTTTAACTGGAAATAAATATGTCCAGTTCATTATGTCCACAAATCATCATACTGTGTATCTTTTTGCCTTCCCTATGCAAATTGTTAAAGTTACTTCATACCATGCTTTTTAGAACTGATTCATGCTTAATAAATACCTTATTCATTTTTTTAAATGTACTGTTAAATTTAATGTACTTTGTGTGCAAATAATGTAACTATTTGGTATGTGCTAACAGTTTTTAACATACAATCTGTTTATTGAAGTTAGCTGAATGCTTCTATCAGATCCTGCACAAATTAGATCAAATACCAGAAATATTTTCTTCACAAGCTGATTTCGCTGGGAAGTTAACATTGTTATTAATTACTGATCCTCTGATATTCTGTGAGCCGTTTAGAACTTGCAGGCTGTATGAACAATTTAACATATAACAGAACGCAAGCATATCAAAGTGGTATGTCTTTGATCAACACATGTTGAAAGGGACATCTAATACAGAAAGTAATGAAATCTAGACAGAAATTGTACAGATAGAGGAACTACTAAGAAAAACATAAATTGTGATATTCCTCACTTCAATTTGAAAGCCTTCTTCATCAGCCTGCTTCCATTCCAGCAGTTTGGCTTCATCATCATTAAATGACAAAGATAAAATCTTTGCCAACAACTAGGGATATTTTATGAACACTCTGTTCAGCTTTTATTCTCTCGCTTAATTTTAGTACTTTGTTTCTTTTAATTAGAAAATTTTGAAAAGGTCGAAGGCACAGTTATTTTTAAAAAGTATTCTTCCTATTTTTCTTTTCTGTGTCGTCTTTCCCACTTTTTTTTTAATTATAACTGTACCACGATGATCATTATTTGGAGAAAAAGGAATAGGTGCTTTTATTTACAGGAAATACTGTTTGAGCATGCTGCTTAATTAGCATCAAAGTAGTACCTACTTTGCATCTGTTCCATGAATTTTGAATTATCAAAATTATAGTGTAGCATAGAAACTTTAAATGACTTCTTAATAGCTAAAATTGTTTATTTTTATAGGAAGTTGTTCTATGAGCATATTGTCAAGTGATATAGCTGAATGTACAAACTAAGGGAAATGTATGCTTTGTATCCTGCCTATATCCCACATTACATCTTTTAATGCATTTTATCCGTAAGCTCTGTTTAATTTAGTTTTTATACAAATAATCAAGGTCTCTTTTGAACAGCATCAAAAATTGTATATATGAAGAAGAGTAATGAATTCCTTAAGTGACTTTTGGACCTCCTTTTATCATTAACTCTTGAAATTTCTACTGGTTTATAATTATTTTATCCCTCTTAGTATTTCCTAGGGTTTTCTAGCCATTCCAGCAGGAAGCACAAAACACACGAGGCAATTAAGGCCTTGCTGTTCATTCTAGTGATAAGCGACGTAGCTGGCAATCGTTCCCAGGCTGTAGTAGTGATTAGCATTCTGCACCGGTGTATTGGCAAGTATCTGCACTGTGACTGTCACACGAACATAGGTTCCAGCACAGTAATCTCAAACCTGTCAGTAGTCATGTAAGTACCCAACAGGAGAGAATTAGAGAACAACAACAAATGTTTGGTTTGATAGATGACTGTATAAGATGATTCTCAACAGAAAAATAACCGTTCAGGTGTGGGGTTTCTCACAAGTTGTTGCATTTGGATAACAGGAAAGAGCTTATTTAACTGGATGAGAGGAATTTTAGCGTGAAGGCTTAAGATAAATGCACAGTACATCCTATTGTGTGGCTATAGTAGCATATCACGCTTAAGATCATTCAGTTTTCTATATCTCAATCGTGACAAGGTGATATTTTATCTTGAAGATTAGTAAGGCAATTAACCAATGTCTAGGCAATACTTAATGCTGGATTGCTGTTGGACTGAAATCTTTAAACTGGGTTGGAGGACTCCCCATAAGTTCTTGCAATTAGAGAGCTGTCGGGTGTGTGTGTTGATGAGCATACCTGATGTGATACTTCCTGCTGTACAAGCATGTCCGTTGTATGCTCCTGACAGAGCTTGCATAGTGGGTAGAACAATTTCTAGGCACACTTTTTACCACAAGAGGAAAATAGCTCTGCCAGCAGAGGTCAGAGGAAGCTGAGCAGGAAATCTGGTTTGTGTTATGCCTTCCTTCTAGTGACTCACTCTGCCGCCATTCAGATGAGATCATAACACCTTTGTATGCCAATTTCGGGTTTTGATGAATTGTTGTTTTTTGAAAAATCTAGTGTTCGTGAAATGACTCATTTTATCATTCTTGAGAAGCGGATAGTCTCTAAAATATCTTATATGGTAGAAGAAAACAGTTCCTTCAGAACTGTCATGTGTTTTATTATACGGAATTGCCATGGATGCAACAGAAACCTCTGCATTGAGGGTTTTTTTTTCTTTACTGCTTTGTTCCAGGAAGATAGACTTCTGTCAATATTATTGTTGCAAATGTCGTGTTTATTTTTCCAGTAGAACTTCCTTGGGCCTTTGTTCACATTAAAAATTCACATACTGCAGACTTCCCAAGGAAGAAAAGAACCAGAGGTAATAGAATTAGGGACATTTCAAATAACTACCCAACTCCCCACCCCCCTCTGCCTATCACTGAAAAGAACTCTGTACTTTTCTTTCTGTACTTTTAGGCCCAGAGCTTCTGTTACCCCCTCCTGAACTTTGTCAGCTTTGTTTATAACAGAACACTGGCAGACATATAGCTACAGTGATAAAACTGTTCTGCTGATGCCCCTGGAGCTGCCAGAATATATCTTTACTTCTATTTACCAGAAGGAAGAAATCAATTTTACTTTTCCACCGTACACTTCAACTAGGAATTTCACCTCAAAATTGGTGAATAACACCATAAGCATCATATAAAACATGCTTGCTTTTCCTGTGTAGTAACTTGCAAAGGTACAAGTTTTAATACTGATTTTAACAGTTAAGTGACATTCAATAGACAAGTATTTCTACAATTAAAATGTTTACATATTTTCTTTTGCTTACAAGATTATTTTTTAATCTGCCTGTTTTACTGATGTTACTATTATTTTAGAGGGAGAAACACAACTGATTATAAACCTAAGCTTTGTATTTCTCCTTTGTCTATTTGATACACACCTATAAATACAGTTGCAAAGCGTTGCATGTTTCCTTCTCCAGTCCTTCCTTTTTCCATGAGATTGATACTGCTGCTGACCTTTACTACTGAGTGTAAGAGAATAAAAGGCCAAACACACGTTCCCACTTGCAAGTGAGTCAGGAGAGTGATAGGTAGGAGTCCTTTCCTCTTCCATTATAATTTAGATAGGCTTAACCTTAGTAATATAATAGGATTTATCATCACAAACTCTGTGACATTAATTTACTATATAAACCTTCTTATTTTTACTTTAAGCACACTATTTTTTCCCATGGCTTTTGCATTTTTTACAACTATACCTTCTATGTTGCTTCTTTGTTGTTGCACCTGAAACTCTTGTTCTATCATTTAATATAGTGTATATAAATTTGCGGAGTGCAGATGTAGAATTTGTCCATTCAGTCCTCAAAGTTTACAGTTTTTTGGAGGATATCTAGGTCAATCTGGTTGCTGCAGTGTCTGTAATAATACTTTTCAACCTTTTTACATGATGGGATGGAGCCAGTTTTCTTGGCACTGCCTGTACCCAGCAGGTGCGGCACAAGCATGTGACTGTTAACAGTCTCGGTATTAGAAATTTATACTTTTGGCTTACATTATCTCTCTATTTTATGCAAAACCTATAGCTTGCAGTAGGATGTAATAGTGTATATATAACTAGCGTTTGGGGGATTAATTGATATTTCTAAATTGTATTGATTGATTCATATGCTCTCCCTCTTTCTGACTTCTAAGAACAGCCCTATCCCTGTCTGTAAAATGACTTGCAGAAGTTTAATCTTTTCATTCCTGATAAAGAGGTAGAATCTGAAAATAGAGGCATACTGTACAGCATACTGACAGCTTCTAAAGCATGATATGAACTCACACCCCTTGTATTTAATATGTGATTGTTGCGGGAGGTGGAAGAAAGCTTTAGGAAAGAAAGCTTTGTTTTAGTCTTCTGTTATCATTAGGACATGGAATTTTAAAATATGTATAATGTACAACTTCCAAATTATAAAGGTTTTTATCAGTAGATTAATCTTAAAATACAAATGGTGAGTTTTAATGATGATCCCAGGATACTAGATGGCCATCGTAGGCCACAAAGATACTGTCTCTATTTGCCTTGGACAATTTGATGTGAGGGTTATTTTAAGACCTTCTATCTTTGATATTTTAACTGTAATATTAATCTAATTTTAATGTCATTTCTTACAGTGGTATTGAGAAAATCTGTTTTCTTAGGTCTGTCACAGTTGGACTGATGCTGGATGTATCACTTGATATTTCCAAATCCCACTACTGTGTATTTAAAAGCAAAGTTAATATAAAGTTATTTAGCATTCTGATAAAAGGTGCTGTAGCATTAAAACCCCTCTTACTTTAATTTGATTGTTCAGAATATTTGCCATGGTAGATCTCTGTGAGATAACAATTTGACCTTTTTTCAACCTGTCAGATTGGTCATTGATAAATACAACAGTTTTATTTAAATCTAGAAGACACCTGAGTTTCACGCACAAAAGTAATATATGAAAGAGACTTCATCTAATAGACAAGGTTTCATATGGACCCATCACTAAAGAATTTAGTACAGGAGATTCTAAAATTATAAATACATGAAGACCACAAATACAATAAATTGTTAGTATATTAAACATGTATATTCTTGTAATTATGGCATAAAACCATTTTTTATTCACAAGCAGATGCATGAGAAGGAAATCAGGTTTGGTGTGGCAGTGGCAGTGGTATTAAGGAATGTAAGATAACTGTAAGAATCTCGTTGTGATGTTTAGGGGAATGGAGTTGAAGAAATAGGCCTTGTATAGTGCTGACTTTTTCCCAAACTTATGGTAGACTCTTGCCACCTACAGAAAAATTTTTCACAAAATTTCTCAACATAGCATATCTTTTTGGTTAAGTCTCAGCAAGGACTTTCATCTTCAGTTTTAATAGTTATTCAGCTTCACATTCAGAGTTCTTTTCTGTTCTTGCTATTGCTATCAGGCATAAGCAGTAATAATTTTGACTTCACACTGGACATTGTGCGTTGTAACAAGTTTGAATAAAAGTTCTTACTTTAGTTAGAAAAACACTTC
The DNA here is from genome assembly GCF_015220075.1 of Falco rusticolus. NCBI lineage: Eukaryota > Metazoa > Chordata > Aves > Falconiformes > Falconidae > Falco > Falco rusticolus. Next base: position 57,951,564 of record NC_051193.1, on the reverse strand, counting down.
TTTTTCTAGTGTGAGAAAATCTTACATCTCACATTTGTAGATAATTTTATTGACTGTGAATTCATATCTCTGTAAAGTGACTGTTTTGATTCAATTTAATAAGACAGTTCCTTTTTTGATTAAAATTTGCCTATAGCACACTGTGGACAGCAGGTAATAAATAATGTTTCGGGTAATATAGCTGGAAAGGGCTAAGGAGAATCATTCTCCTGTTTAAGTGAGAGGACTCCAGTAGAGATTCTGGTGCTTCAGAGGTAACCTTTGCTGCTGCTCTTCAGCTGAAATGCTTCATTTCATGGCTAAACTCCAAGCAGAATTAACCTATACTCCATAGACTGACCAAAGACATTTTGTTCTGGTTCTCAGGTTTAATACATTCATTTTATATTTCTTTTGTTCTTTGACTGCTTTTTCCCAATATTTTGCAGTAACTGAGATCAGCAATTTTGTTTGCATTGTCTCCTATATATATATATATATAATATATATATATTAGATACTATAAAAACTTTTAAATAACAATTTTTAAAATCCTATATGCAAATCAGTTTGGGGTTTTTTTTTTTTACTCTTTCTTATTGTCTGAGTTTTTCCCCTTTGGACAACTGTGTAGGTAATTATTTGTGTTCATATTCCTTTATATTGAATGTATGTGTTTCCTTTCTTCTCCTCTCTCCCACCACATAGCAATTTTAGGGTTCACTGTTCATTGTTCCTGCCTTAAACATAGGGGAAATGCTGTCAGGAGCATTCATGAGACATGGGGAAAGATGTAGCTTCTCACTGCTAAGTCTCTGAATACTACTGGCATATCATTCATAGGTTGTCATGAACGATCTGCCAGTTGCAGTCCTGTCAGTAAAAACATGCTTCCATGTTCGTGTATCTTGTTTTGATTTTATGCTTGAAAAGAATTAGAATCACTTGGCTTCCTATTCCATCCCCTCTTCAGAAAGGTATACTTTACTCAGCATAATGGACAGCATTGCTTTTCCTTTTCTATTAAAATGGATAAATGTCTTAAATCAATTTCTCCTCATGCTTTGAAGTCTACCTGGATGTTATATTTTTTGTCTGTTTTTTCCCCTATAGATATAAATAGGGACAAAACAAAAATCACATATGAAGTTAAAGCTTGAAAAAAAGAGAAAACAAAGGAACAAACTAATTTGTTTATGTAAAAAAACAGCTTCTAACAAGATATTACATGGTCACCCTTGTTACGGATTTATGAAGACTTAGCTTATTACTGGTTTTAATTCTTAGCTTAGCCATATAGTTTAAAACATGTTAAAGGAAGGGACTAAAAGAGTTTTGGAAACATACTAAGATGATTTAGAAAACATAAATTTTACTGTAGTGTGACTTTAATGAGGCCTACTTTTGATCTCATTAATTTCCTTTTAAATCAATATTACTTCTGTGAACATGCTGAGATTTGGGAGAAAATTTGCTACACTTTCCTGTACACTTATTATTTTTGTGGGGTTAATTCACTTTAAAATATTTTGGAGTGAACATGTAAGAAGACAGTGTTATTTGGATTGAATGGATTTTGCTTTAGACTAACATGGATGTCTTCAAGTTGTTTAAGAGTTAAAAAAAAATCTTGCACTGTAATTGAAGATCTTGTTCTTTCATTTTAGGATATTTGTAAATATGATATGTAGGTTTTGGCATTTGTCCATGTCCTTGTACTAAGAAAAGGTCCTATCTGCTTACGAAAAAGGATCATTAAACCCATAAAAGTTGGAGAATACACATTCTTCTCTTTGTTAAAATATGGTAGGGGTCTTCAAATGTCCTGTGCAAAGGGGTGTTCATTTTTTCCCATCTTCTGTTTTCCAGCTGTTTTAAGCATACTTCTTTTATCAATACAAAATGAAACTAAATATCATGTTATAAAGTGCCAGATATTTCCACATTCAAAATCCATCCCATGTAAGTTAGAGTGAAAGTTGGCAGCATGTAACTGTGCTGTATCCAAGATTGTCTTTGACATTGGGTGCTTAATAGTCAAGTTTGGTGACATACATTTTCATTCAGAACTAGCATCAGGAGAAAAAACCAACCATCTTCTAAGGTATACAGGCACAGAGTCACTTAGAGTGCTTTTTGCTGTTTGAACAACCCAGAGAAAAGAGAATGTCAGAGCAATTTGCAGAATGCAGAGCTGGATGTCTTTATTGCTTTTTTCTGCTGTGTACGGTATCAGTCACATGAAGGTTAGCCTCTAAATTTTCAACTGTTCAGAATGTAATATAGCAGCTCTTAGGGAGTTCAGAGTTTATGTGATCAAGAGTTGTATGAGAACGTGGAAAGAAATGTTGAGGTTACGGAGCTTACTGTTACACCAGGACAGATCCTGCACAGCACAGACTATAAGGTAGAAAAGACAATAGCATATTTTTCTGACATGTCAGAGGTAAGTTGACTGAGGCATGGTTAGGCCTAGCCCTAGAAGATCCTGCTTTGGGCAGATGTTAGTTAATATTTCCTTTGTGCCATCTGAAACATTATCACTTTCACTGGCTGTAGGAACAGTGCAACAGTGCCCTGCGCTTTCCTGCGGGCTCTGCGTGGGTGCATCGTCTGCCTTTTGCAAGCTTTGAGAGTTTGTCAGGTGGTCAGAGGTCATAGAGAAATGAGACAAACCCACCAATTAAAATAGGTATATCTGCCTGATTCGAGTGAGAAGGGAGTGCTCTTCATATACAAGTCAGTGAAAGAACCTGGTTGACTTGTTGCACTGTAGGCAATAAGAGGTGGGAGGTTTTTTCTTTTCCAGAGATAAGGTGCATTTGTTGCCTGTAGCATAGCATCCCAGACTTAACATAGTCAATACCTTTACCCTACAGTCAAAACAATATGTAGCTGCATCTTATTTAGAAGTGTTATCTTCCCCTAGTTTTGTCCTTGTGGTCATTTTGACATGTGTTGGTTTTGGGTTGGTGGAGGGGGGTGGGTGGGAAGCGGCTTGGGTTGGTTTGTTGTTGTGGGTTTTTTTTGTTTGTTTGTTGGGGTTTTTTTCCCCTGAAAATAAATAAAACTCCCTACAGGTAATAACAGTTATTCAGAGGCATAATTTGCAAGTAGTGGATCAGTGGGAAGATCCTGACCATAGGCTCTAATAAGCATCCTTAGAAATGCCCAGGGGCCGAGTCTGCTGCTGTGTTACCTCCCAGTGATTTACATTTGAATCTTTGCAGTCTGTAGTCTTGAAGAGTATTTGTCCCGCTGCACAGAGTGCCTGCTGGCTGCTTGACCTGTTTTCCCCTGCTTCTCAAATGGCACCTCCAGCCTTAGAGATCAGAGTCTTTCTTTTATTTTCTTTTTTTTTTTCTCTTTCTTTTTCATATTATTAAACAATAATATATACATGAAAAATTTTTAATTGACTTCAACTTGCACCTGTGATCTGGATGGGATTAGAAAAGTATGTTTTAAATTTCTATTTCTTTAAAGTTTCTGAAAGCCTGTAGTTTGGCAGTTGTTCTGCAATGTAAATTCTTTCATGTTTCTAATGACCTAATATGATCTCCATGCTTCTCAGCTTTGAATGGTTATTTTTATCGTTCACTTAACCAAAACATAAATGCAGTAAAAATTTTGATCCACTTTTTCTCTTAATAGTAATGCTAATAATTGTGATAAATTAACAGCTGCCCCCATCCATGAGATACTGAAATGTAGTCTTCATGTAAGATCTTTTAAAGTGTTACTGCTTTAAGCAATAAAACTGGTTTATGAAATGGATTAAACTGTGATTAATGACATTCTTTAGGAAAGAGTACTGAAGCAAAATAGAATTCCTCCAGATCTTCTGCAAACCAGTGGTCATGTATAATAATTAAGTGATGCAGAAAAAAAGAATTCAAGTCAAAAGATAAGCAGATCTTTGCAGAATATTTATTTTCCATAATATATTTAAAATGTTTAGTAAAATAACTGTGTAAATATAGTCTAGAACCAGTATTATCACATTCAGGTTTAGAAACAGAAGGAAATAACATAGCTGTTAAAGTTATTTCACAGGTTATATTTCACCTGTATCTGAGCATTTAAGAGGCTGCTTTATATAAATTCATGCTTTAATTATGTCAAAATAATTAGATAATTAATGCTACACTTTAACATTTACATTAAAGACTGATTGGCTGTACACAACGTGTATGCATACACCAAGGGTTGTCTTTACTGCATGCAATTTCTAAGTAAATTGTACGTTATGCCTATCTCACATTAACAGGAACTCATGAATGAGGATAATAAGAGGAGATTACAACTCTGATGGGATGAAAGTTCTACTTTAAAATCTGAATTTAAGAATTTGATTTAGATATTACTAATGCCAATAGTCCATGTATGGTTTAGCATAAAAATATGGTTGAATATAAAGATGCCTTTCTTATAGGTTTATTTTTATTAAGGAGTCTAGTTACACAACATAAGCTGTACAATGACTTAACTACAAAAGTTATTTTTACAGCAGATATTTCATAAATGTAATTATATTCCATAGCCTGTGTACTATTCAGTATCTGCCATCAAACCAAAATGGAATTACTTAAATATCATATAGGTAGTGACAACAAGTTAACTGAATATATGTGTTGTAAAATAACAAATTTTTACTAATTGTCCTACCATTTACACTACTAAGACAGAAAGCCTTTGTTTCTGACCTGTCTGCATTTTATTTTCATGGTAAGAAAAATAAATCAATAAAAGTGAAAGAGAAGAGTACAAACTTGTCAAGCTGAATATCAGAGGGCTCGGCAAAATTAGTGCTTTTTAACATCACCAAGATCACTTTGTCATTCCAAAAGTAATGAAAGAATATTTTCATTTGAAATATAAATTATTTTTACTGTTGAATTGTAAAATAAAAATAATTGTTAGCAATAATATTGCATAGTAATATTAATACAAACTATAATTCAGATTGTGTGCAGTTTTATGTAAACTTTCTGAGATTATAATGCTTTTATTGAGCTCTGTCTAAAATGAGTAACATTCAAGATTCATAGTAAACATTTGTTAAAAAAAGAAAGGGACAAATGTATTATGAAATAAAAACTGGTTAGTAAATCTGTTGATTTCCTCATTTTTTCATTTTATCTCATTTTGAGACAGCTTTTTCATTTTTATTTTTGTATTTGTCAGTATCTTTTCTCTCAAAATAAAAAGAAATTGTAATCCTTGGAAGATGAAGAATATGTATATAGTGTGCGTAGGAGTTGAGACCAGGGCAACACTTAGATGCAAATTCTTTTTCAGTGTATCTTTAAAAAGATTTAAATCCTATTTATGAGGATGCTGACTCCAGGTTTATTCTTGGAAAGGTATTTTTCCAAGTTAATGCACACACAGAATTACACATAGGTAATATAGGTATAAAAATGTGTGATGTATACGTGTAAATACAGCCATATATAACATTTTTGCCACACAGCTTTAGTTTGTATAAGGAGTCTTTTTTTTCCCCATATGAACATTTATATGATCTGATTATCTAGTCAAAATTATTAATATGTGCAAGTTATCTATATTCAAGTATTGCCTGTGCCTAGCTTTTGTGATGTTTAATTAAATTTTACGTTGCTGATTATTTTATATATATATATAAATAAGATTGTTTCTTATTTATAGGTAGTTTTCCGTAATGAGATATGGCTCCACAGATTCCCATTGTATGAGCAATATTACCCAGAGTACAGATGTATGGAAACAATATCTTTTGCAAATATGTGGTTTAATAATAAATAAATATTTTCCCCACTGAACTAAATTTGAGTATGATCTAAATCCACAATCTTTGTGTTTAACAGGGAGGATGCAATTGCACCTTCAGTTGTCTCTTGTAATTACAGCTTCTTCTGAAAATCTAGGTTGACTTTCATAACTGGCTTGTGTTAGCACCTATCAATCTTTTTGTTTACTCAAATACTTCCTAATTTCTGTCATTCCTTCCACTTGTTCCAGTGTTCTTTTTCTCTTCCAGTAGTAGTTACTATCTCCTTGTGGCTATCTTGGTTAAAAATGTGCGACTACACATTTACAAAAGGCTAAACCAGAAAGAAGATATACGTATAAATGAAACGTACACATATGAATCAACTTGGGTGAATGTTAAGTTCTAAACCAGCCACTTAACTTAGTTGTAGTTATTGATATACTTCCTGAGACCAGAAGCTTGATGTTCATGTATTCTGTTCTCTGATCCTTGTCAGAGACATAATGTCAGGCTCTGAGAGGAAGGGTTTGAATTGACTTGTCAGAAGACTCTATTAACATTAGAGGGCTATGGAGTCCTGTAGTAGTGCTTATTAAGTTTGAAGACATCCACCCATTAGTGAAACTACATCCTTTTTCTAATAAAAGTTTCTGGTAATTACTATTTTTTTTTTTATGACTTAGAAGAGATATGGTTATTTAAATGTTTTATCTCTAACTGTCCTTTACTTCCTTTCTCACTTGAAAACAATTTGCAAATGACGTCTGTGAGATAGCCTCCCTGAGAGTTCCATTGAGTAGTTCTTGCTATACAAAATTATTTTTTAATAGTTAAGCAACAGTCAATACAGAAAGGATCAAGCCTCTGCTGCTGGTCATCTTCTGCAAAGCCAGGGGTGCAAGGGAGCCATAGCCCTTGATACCGTTCATCTGGATAGTTTATCTAAAGAGACTGGATGCATTTTGCGTAAGCCAAATTTCTTACAGTTTTTCACCATTTTCATAGTGAAAAACATCATGAAGCTATACAGAACAATTTGTAGGTCAGAACACGAATAAATACGCTGTTATTTTCACTCAGCTGAGACATTAATGGGGTTACCGCAAGGATTTTAATACGTGTATCTCCCCTTCCTTCTGTTGCCGCGAAGAATGGAGAACAGAATAATTGCCCCAGGATTTTAATTCAAATAATGTAGAAGGGGATGTTAAGGTTTATTATTATTTTATTTTATGGCTGTGAAAACTCAAAGGTGTTTGTTTAGACACAGTGCATTCATCTTCTGTCATCTTTGTTGGTTGCTGCTTGCCACGTTCATTACAGTTACAATTTGAGCAATTAATTTATCGTTCCACTATGTTTACTTTATATGTATTGGTTGATGATATAGCTTTATCTTTCATTTTACCTTACAACTCTGCGATCCTGGAGTAAAGAGCATTGCAAAACTGGTGCCATGTTAGGTCAAGATACACCATTAAAAATTCCCTGTTCTGTCTTTTCTTATCTTTATGTGTGTAGCTAAATACAGGCTGAATATAAAACATATCACTTAGGTAAAAGATAAAATTATTTAAATTACTTAATATCATTAAGAGCAGAAATTCAGTTTCAAAGAAAGGTTGGGTAACCTCTTGAAATAATTCTGTAAGAGTGGTTGTGTTGGTTTTGTTTTGGTTGTGGGTTTTTATTATTATTATTATTATTATTATTATTATTATTATTATTATTATTCCATGATCTTGAAATGTTTAGAGCTTTCATTTGTTTTTGTGCATAAGCCCACTCATGTCTGACATGATTGCAGCTGTGAGATTCTAAGCCATGATGTGCCTGGAGGGAAGGGACGACTCCATTCATTGTGTCTGTATATAGTAGGAATATGTGCATGTCTTCCATATGGACTCATTTGCTTTTGTTTTTCTTATTGTTTTTAGAATCAGCTGAATTGCAAACAAACTATTTTAAAGAGGCACTGCCAAATAAGTAGCTTCTGTACTCTCTAACTGAGCTGAAGCTGTTCGCTAGATACTAAATGCAATAGAACTGTTTTTCCTTAAAAGTAATAAAGTATTATGGACTTGCATATAGAAGTATATAGGTATAGTACAGAAGTGTCTCTGTGTGTGTGTGTATATATATATGTAAAAGTATATAATAGTCATATGTTCAGGTGGTTTGGGATTTACTTCATGTATCTACATTTCTCTAAGCTTTTGCATCAAATCTTATGTCAGTGGGAATGGTAAGAAGGACTTTCTTGATTTTTTTGTTGGGTTTGTGGTTTATTTTCTTTTTTTTTCAGTTGTGTGCCTAGCTAGGTGTTATGAGTGTTAAAAATCTTCTGCTTTTTTATGAGTGTTAAAAATCTGCTTGGCTCTACCATCTCATTATGTGTTCAGGGAAAGCTGGCATTTACGAAATCAAGTAAATAACTCATGAGAAAATTTTTATTTATATTATTCTTAGGAAAACATTTTGTCATTGTAGTTTAGTGATTGGACCTGACAAGGTACCTTCCACTCTTCTTTTTCATGTTAAATTGTTTGCAATAATGGACTTGATGAGAAGTAGTAAGTTTTTACAGAGTAATTATATCCCTGATAAATTCACAAATTCTTCACTACAGGATTATTAAGGAGACTTTCAAGAAAAAGGACATGGACATACAGCTTTAATTTGGAATTGGCAAAGAATATAATCATTTGGAGTTTCTTACATGAGTATTTGAATTTAGGACTTTTTAAATCTAAATAAATTGGTTATTGGGTTTGCTGAACATGCAAGCATGCTTTGTGGACTAAAATATCTGCATAAGCATCTAGGGCTCTAACTTTAAGTATGCATTTTGTAAAAAATATTGTTAGTTCCTGTTTCATAGAAAATAATATGTCTAGAGTCTTGAGAAGTCCTGGAAAAGAAAGTACCTTTTTTTTTTCTTTTTTTTTTTTTTTTTTTTTTCATTGCTAACTTTCTCCCTCTGTCCATAAATTCAGTTCTTTTGAAACAAATTTCCTGCTTAATTGAAAATCCAGTTCTAGATGTCAAGCACTATACCAATAGTAATTTCCATGCCAGGGAACCAGTTTATATCTGAGAAATCAAGTCCTTCCACTGACCAGTGCTCGGCAGCAGAATTATGGATGGTTTCATGAGAGAAGTCTATGTTTAAATGTATACCTACCATATTATAGACACTAATGCAGAGATAATAATATCCTCTCTAGGTAACAGTTAAGAAAAATATTGACACTATTTGAGTACAGTAAAGGAAAAAGGAACTTAGATGAATATTGAAGGATGTACGAGTGTAATTATACAGTTTTTTTTATTGTGCAGGGCAGAATTGAAATGCTTGGTAAATGATAGATGTTTTAGGCACCAAAAATAGTATAACCCCCTCCTTTTTATAATGTGGTGTCTAGTAAAATACTGATGAGATTGAAGTGGATCAGTGGTACCAAACTTTTTTTTTTTTTTTTTTTTTTTGTATTTTAAACAACAGTGACTGGCTGAACTTTACCTTTGTCATGTGCTTTTCCAGCAGTGCTGTGTTGTGTGTGGCAGCTGGAGTACATTCACTCGTCTCCCTAGTTTCCACTAATTATCCTCCTCCTTCTTATCTTTCCATCCTATCTTGGGCTTTAATTTTTATCCCAGAGACTGTCTTCCTCCTTGATGGGATTACAATTCACAGCTTTTAAGCAGTTACTATCAAAATTATCTTAGTAACTTCCTATAAGTGTCCTCTCTCTCAAAGAAATAATTGTTAAGCTCAGTTAAAAGTTGCATTGATTAAACTCTTCAATGTTAAAAAAAATATCAAAGTATAGGATTTTTTAATTGTTATTAGAGCAACAACTGATGATTGGCTATATACTTATACCCACTGGTTAATTTTAGCAGTAATATTTTATCCCTATATGTACAAAGTCCAAGCAAGAATCAGAAGAAACAACTGGTACGTGATTCTAAACTCTTAGTAGCTGTGATGAACTGAAGTGATTAAAATCTAAATGTTTAATATCAGCCAGCAGTCAAAACCAAAGTGTGTTTAGCAGAATTTATCACCATATCTAACACAGAAGATGTCTAAAGAATTTCTGAATTTCTACGTGACAACTGTTAGTAAATGCTGAAGGGTGGTTTATATTGCCATAGCTCTTTTGAAATAGAAATATTTTTTTAATGATAATTTACATACCCTTCTGATCTTTACTGTACTGTTTCCGTATTAATTTTATATTCTTGGAGTCTGCCTCGTTTCTCAGTTCAGAATAACGAGTTCTACCAGATTCTAGGTAAAAGCTAGTTCACTTTCTTTTGCTGCCTCCTTTCAATCTCTACCATTTTTTCAGTCCACAGCTTCTCACTTAAAACTGCCTTCTGTAGATGCTAGAGACTTGAAAACTTAGATTTTGTTCTGAATTGCCAAACAAATGTTTAATAGATGTGCTACGTATCTTGTAGAAATCAGCTGTAGCAAAGATAATCTGAAAACAAGAAGTGCTAGCATCCTTTTGGTCCTATTGATGTTATAAATAGATTAATTTAAAAATTTATTTCTCAGAGATTGATTTTGAGCATTCTTACCTGGAATGCTGAAATGTGATTTTGATTTTAAATTTGGATTTGAATCCTAAGTTAATTTGGATGAAGTTTAGTATATGTCCTGGTTTTAGCTGGAGAGAATTAATTTTTTTCAAGGTAGCCAGTACAGTGCTGTGTTTTGGATTTACTGTGAGAACAATGTTGATAACACACTGATGGTTTAGATATTGCTAAGTAGGGCTTAGTCTTAAGTCGAGGACTTTTCAGTTCCCCATGCCCTGCCAGCGAGCAGGTGCACCAGAAGCCGGGAGGGAGCAGAGCCAGGGCAGGTGACCCAAACTAGCCAAAGGGATATTCCGTACCATGGAACGTCACGCTCAGTATATAAACTGGGGATGTTATCTGGGAGGGACTGCTTGCTGCTAAAGGACTGGCTGGGCTTCGGTCAGTGGGTGATAAGCAAGTGTATTGTGCATCATTTGTTTTTCTTGGATTTTATTCCTTTCTCTCCCCCTCCTCTTCATTAGAATTATTATTGATATTTTTGGTAGGCGTTTTTGGTTTGTTTGGGGGTTTTATGTTTATGCCTTTCGTATCTCAACCCAGGGGTTTTACCTTCCCCCCCTCGAGGTCTTCTCCCCATCCCGCTGGGAGTGGTGGGATCACTTGGGAAGTGAGTAAGCAGCTGTGTGGTACTTAGTTGCAGGCTGGGGTTAAACCATAACAATATGCTGTTAAAATAATGCTATAATCTGGCAAGCCATGTCAGAGGATGAATATCTCAATGCATTTCTAATATCCTGTTCTAAGCTTTTATGTGCTTTAAAGTTCTAGTCAGCCTCAATGAAAAGTGTCATTGACATAGTAGTGGCAAGTCCCTTTGCGCATTTCTGTTGGCTGTCCTTTCCTCTGAGTTTAATTAAGTGACATAACTATATCATTTGCTGCTTTCATTTGTCTTAGAATCACATCATTGTGAATCTTAGCCACGTTTATGAACGTTTATACTGAAAAATGGGCACTGTTGAGTAGCTGTGAGGTTCTGTAGTGTTAACATTTCATATTGATCTTGAAAATTTCTACTCCAGTCAACGGCATATTTCAAAACACTCTGAGGTTTCTCTTGGACTTGTAGGTCCACAGCTATTCAAAAAAACCCACAACAACCAACCCTAAAAAATTGGAAGCCTCAGCCTCTTTGAAGTCAATGGGAAATGGGTTCCTAAGTATCTGTGCTTTTAGGCCATTCAAGAATTGCTATTAACATCATATGAGGTCTGTATGTTTCAGCCATATGATTTCTCCCAGTAACTGCTTTCATCAAATGTATGACTTCTAGTTAAAATACAGCATATAATTCAGAACAAGTTTATGGCTGATCTGCTGCTGGGGAGTACATGTAAATGTGATAGATGCAGCCTTGTAAGGATTCTCCTGAGAACTGCAGAAATGTCCTTGTTGTTTATGTTCTTACCTTCTTTTGCCTGAAGATTTTTCAGGAAAGCAATCAGCGCGGTGTTTCTTTGGACAATGAGTTAACAGCCATGAGGAGCCAATGTAACATCTGTAATTTTTGTGATTGGGAAGGCATAAAAAAAAGGGTAACACTGCCTTTGCCCCAATTTCGGTCAGGAAGATCAGTTCACTTTGGAGTCTGGAGTGGGCTCTGAGTTTGTAAGTTAGATCCTGTGTAATGCAAAAGGGCGGGAGTTTTCCTGATACCATCAGCCAGGCTTATTTGGTTTTAAAATAATGTACATTATTTACATTTTTTGTACATTACTTTGTATGAGGAATGTCTTTTCAGCAATTCCAATTATGGAATTACATTATATAGTGTCTTTCAGTTAGAAGCATCCCAGATTACTGTACTCAGTAGTACTGTAAATATTCATGCTTTTGTGAAACTCATCCTTGACTCTGTGGAATGCTGGCAGGTATTCAGAGAACAGCATGTAATGAATTAGATGAGGAAAAGAAAAAAAAGGAAATTTTAGATGGGGGGGAAACTATTGTGAATTTAGCTAGGGTTAACATTTCACTTCCACTGAAAGTGTCATTCAGACTTTACTGGCCAGAGCAGTTGGTATTCCTGCTTTCTGCTTTCTTAGATGTTTCATCTGAACAATGGCACAGTCAATATAGATGTCTGATTTTCAATGTTTACTACATCCTCTGCAACTGAGTGAAAATATATGATTTTTTGCTCCTGTATAATTCAGCATGTAACCAACTCATATTTTCTTTTTTAATTATAAAAAAAGTGAAAAGTATAAATGAAGCTCCTCAAAATACATTGCACTTCTCTGCAAATGTAATTTGAAACTCATGAAACATTAATGCATAAAATATGGAATGTTGTTTTTAGGCTACACAGAAAAAAATTAGAAAAGTTAAGTTTCTTCTCTATGTTATTAAAACTATGTATCATAGAAAATTAATGGAGGTTTGGTTCTCTCTGTTCCCACACTTCTGAATCATGTTTTCATGAGGGATAGTCATCAAACTAGTCATAGACTTTTGTGTGTGCATATGTGTGTGTAAATTCTTAATAATACTGTGTTCAGAAGTAGATAATATCATATATCAACCACGTGTATAAACAACATAATTTTTAATAGTTATTCTCTCTCCATCCACAACTTGCATGTGCACACATTTAGTAAAAACTGCTTTTGACAGAAGAATTATGAGTTAGAGCCTACACACACACTAGTGACCAAATGGCAACTAAAGCTTAGACAGATAATTTTTGTTTGTTTAAACATGATTTATTAATTCCTTGCTGTGAGTTTGCATTCCAAAACACAGTTAGGATTTGTATTATGTATTATATTAAAAAATATTAAAAGCACGAAAGAAAAATCTTAATGTTCATACTTTAAAGTGGGCAGAAACATAATTAGGTAGTAACTTAAAGAAGTGGGAGGTTCATTTTTCAGTCCCCCAAAGAGTCAAGTTTTAATATAAAATACTAATTGAAAAATGGTCTAGATTTATGCCAAAGCAGCAATTTGTGCTAAAAAAACCCAGAACCCAAACCCTACATATTCTTTCCTCTAGTAAATCTTTCTCCAGCTTTGTTCCAAGGTTGTAAGTCTCATGATTTCAGATGTATGTAAATTATTCCTGAGCATTTAAGCTGAAGTTAGGTTTCTACTGCATGATAGTTTTAGGACTAAAATGAAATAATGCCCTTGAGAAATGCAGCTTCAGCTGAGAGGAGTTCTGAGAACTGGAACAAAATAAACACTGTTGATAAACAGTAGAGTGGGAATCAGCCCAAAGTCCTGCTGCAGTCTATTGGCAGATACAAATAAATGTTTTAGAATATCCGTTTGCACTGTCATTTTAATTTATTATATTTATAATAATCTAGTGTGATTTTAACTTTAGAAAGACTTCTTACTTGCAATATTATTTTTCAATTGATTCATTTAAGTTTGACTTGAAAGAAACAGTAGTTATGAGAGCAGAAATACCACAAAGCAGCAACACAGAGAAACAGCAAAATGACATTCATCCTGCAATATTTTCAGGTAAAATATATGAAGAAAATATTAAAAGTATATGTGCTGTTTGTGATGAGAAGAAAGTCTCAGGAACACAAGCATGACTAGAAAAAAAAAGTGCATTACGTTGAGGAACAAAGTAGCAGATAATCTCTTCCTATAATCCAATTGCACTTGTTCACAGAATATTTCAGTTCTAGTTATCCTTTCATAGAAAGAGAGAAATTTAATTGGAATGGCATTTACAGAATTTAAACATAATCAGGGAAGATGAAGACTAATATGTAATCTAGGTTTATTTACACTATTTACATTATGGTCTAGCTAAATTTATAAAGAACTACTCATCTTTTTATGGATATTTGCTTATTTTTGTAACTAAACATCAAACAGACCATTAGAAACGTGTCTCTATTCCTTCAAAATATTTTCTCTGCAAAGAGAATGTATGCTCTTGGACTGAGCAACCAGGAATTTGTTCAGTGCACAGCACCTCTGAAAAAGTGAATTCATATTTCACCATATGTACATACCGAACCCAATGCAGAGCTATTGAAATTACTGAGAGAAATGCCACAAACTTCCTTGAGGGTATGTATGTGCAATCAGTAGAGATTTGCTGTGTGAGCCCGAGTCTGACATGGACAAATGCCTGTCCAGACCAGCCTAGTATTTCTGCCTGCTCTACACATGGGATGACTCATGACCTGTTGGTAGCTTGTCCTGCCTTGAACATGGAGTTGGCATTGAGAAAGCCAGGGACTTTCCAAGAGTTTTCAGATAAAACAGAGGCTGGCTGTAAATTCCAAGTGCATATGCAGGCATCATTTTGCCTGTAATGTACTTAGTTGTCTTTCTACTTCATTCCAGTACACTTCTATCACATCTTTTGTTGATTGTGATTTTTCTCGCAGGTTTTCATCATACTGCCACTTCAGTTTAAAGATGTTTGGCACGGGACTACTCACACTGATACAAGCCTACTGTAGCAGTGTGTTTAGCCTGCCACACAGAAATAATAGATGGCTCTTACTCTCCATTGACTGCTCTCTACAGGAACTTGTTCTTTCAGAATACCCTCTCATCAACTCCAAGCCTATAGTCAAATGAGCAGCTAAAATAGCATGGAATTTTCATAGGTACAGAATCCACAGCCCAGATGGAGTTTTAAAGAGTTTAAAGTAATTGATGAGCAATGAAGACAGAAAAAGAGACAAAATGGAAGATAGTAATTTAAATACAGTTTTAAGGGTTTACAATGGTTTGCTTTAGAGAGACTAAAATGTAGAATTGTGTGAGATTAGGATGAATTTGTTAGATTAGATGGAACCTTTTTTGGAAAGGTGTTTCTCTTTTAAGAGAAGATAAAATAACATTACCCAAGTACTTGAAAGATTTAATAGAAGGAAAAAAAACCAACTATTACAGGAGATTCATGGCATGAGTTATAATTAAACTTGTGAAAATAAAAGGAAAAAGGAAAGCTGAAAAGCTGAATAACAGATAAAAAAAAAACCTCCTTGATTCATTAATCTCTGTGCAGCCTCTTCAGAAACAAATCTATGAGGTGGAATAAGCACAGGATGATGCAATTAAATTATTCTGTCAAATTGTTCGGTTTGTTTTTTCTGAGTTTTGATGCTGTTTTGTATCAGCAGTGAGACTTTCTTTTCTGGTGTAATTTAGTGCAGGCATGTGTCACACCACCAGGTGAAGCTTTGAATCTAAAGCTGTGGGTTTTGGCCTCCTTGCATACGGTTACTCTTAACTGACATAGCCACATCAAGTGCTAATTCTCGCGGTCTATCCAGTCAGCATGTATTTCACCCTCCCACTGTATTTGCCAGGTAAATACTTTGTATAAGGTAGGTGGCACATAAGGTCCTAGTTTGATTACCATCCCCCACCTCCAACAACTGTGAGAAGTGAGGATATAACCAGAGCACATGTGATGAGAGAGGAGGGCAACAGAAGGCAACAGAAAACTGAAAGTGCTGGGACCCCTGCTATAGATAGCTGGAGGTGTTTACATGAGAAGAGTGGGGAGACAGGACATAAGGTGTTAATGTGGGTAGCAGTGCAGGTTTCGTCATGGTTCTGCTCTGCATGAAGTATTTTGCATGGGTCGATATGAACTTATAGCTGCTCAGTGCAGATTATCTCCTTGCAGCATAAGGGAGGGGAAGAGAAGTGGCATAGCATAATCACTGAACATCTGGCATTCCACAGTAGATGTTATTCAGCTCCCAGGACTGAGCCAGGACTTTCAGTTTGGTAAATCAGAGCACTTTTAGGCAATGCTGACGTGGTAGGTGAATGCAGCGTGGGGTTATGCAAGTGGGTTGTCAATAAATGGAAAAGGATTAGAGAATTAGCTGATACAGGAGTCTAGAATTTTGCAGCATGCAAGAGTGAATGTGAGCCACTAATGCTAAGTTAAAGCTATTTGAATTGTGTCCTCTGGACATAATGGCTGAGGTTCCTTAAGTACCGAGCAACCGCCTCTGAGGTGCAGAGTTTTGTCAGATCTTTGCTGACTTTGTTGGGCACTGGGGCCAACAAGCTGCTCTCCGTTTTAAGGCTTTCTTAAGCACTACAGTTTCTTGGGCTGTTGCACCTTTGTCAAGGCTTTTAAATATATAATAATGTATTAGCGAAAACAGATGCAGTGACATTACTTTGTTCCTTTTATTTTTGTTATAGTTTGATTTCTTTTCAGGGGAGAAGTATTATACCTGGTGAGCCTGATATTGAACTTGCTTATGTTAACACAAATATGATGAGAGTGATGCCTGTGGATGTAATTAATTTGCTTTATGAGTAAGCAAATGTCACAATTGGAATCCATGTTTTTTTATAAAATCTATTTGGCATGAGGTAAAAGTTGAGTTACTTTCATTTCTTTCTTCCTATAGCATTTGAAAAAAATTAAATTGCATATGTATTTTAAGCTTATGTTCATAATTGCTTTAGATGCTCTTCTTTTTACAGCACAAACTTCAATATAGCCAGGAGCATACACACAAGCTTGGAAAGCTAAACCTTCTTGCATAGTCAAAGCTGCCTTTACTGGATAGCTCAGAGCACTTACTTTGGGTAGTAGTTAGATTTCTTACTTCTGCATCCAAGTCACTATCTGAACTTCTTATCTGTAAAAGGGAAGAAAGAGCACTGTCCGATTTCCCTGACAGACAGGGAGTTAATTAAGTACTTTGAAAAAATGGTGGTTGTGCAGGTAACAAAATCAAATAGATAATCTTTGCTTTTTCAGTTTATGTTTGTATCACTGGAGTTGAGACCAAGAATTTTGTGGTATCATTTTATACCTTGTAACTTAAATGACCTTATGGATTTTAGGCTTCAACAGACAAAAAAAAAAAAAATCTATTTGCATGATTTCATTTGCACTGGTGCCTTAGAGGGCTGTGGCCTAATATGTTAGATATTGTATTAGTGTACACACAACCAATGCTTGCCATAAAGAGTTGATATTCCAATATATAAACCAGAAAAAAATCAAGTGAACGCAGGGAACAGATGGAGAATTACAAATTGATAGCAAGATCAATACATCCTAAAAAAATCTATTCCTAAATATGTTTTGGTTTTTAATTATTTCCATTTTTTAATAACATTTTCTATCAGTTGACACAAATACAGGAATGTTACAATCAAATATCTCAAAATAGTGCAGCTGTTGCCTTCATTTCATGAAGAGCAGGATTTTACATGTGTTTTAAGCAAAATGCATACAGATGTATTTGTTGTGTTAAAACTGAATTTTGATTGGAATATATCTTTTCTGTGATACCTGAGTATAAAACAGCTCATGCATATTGTCTGATTTTTTTTAATGCATGTATATTTTTAGAAGATGTTTATATGTTAATAGGTGAAATAGTCACCTGGCAGGAGTTGTGTTTGAAAGGATGTTAGTGGTATGTTCCTATACTAAAACAATTTAAGAGAGTTGTCAGTTAAAACACACAATCTGATGTTTCTAAAATAGATAGAAAAGGGTATTTTTAGTTATTTCAGAAGCAGACAAACATATAACATATCAATCCAACAAATCCAAGATTTATTTTCCAAAATGCATCATAATTTGCATGTTGTTTGTATGGCTGAGTACACAAACATTTCTGCAGAAGGTGGGAGTGGATGGGTATGTAGGAGGAGATAATTCTTTCCTCTGACTAGACAGATAATTTTGTTGAACAACCAGAGCTGTTAGTGGTGAACCAAACAAATTTTTGTGATGTCAAGTGAGAAAAATAGTGATTTCTTATTGAGGAAATTTTTCTTCTTGCATACAGACATTTCCTTCTTATTTCTTTTGGCTGAATTAAACCATCATTTTATTGTACTACGCCAGTCCTTTACAGTAATCCTAGCCATATTACAATTGTTTCATGTTGCATGTGTAGCTGTGATATTATATGTGCTATGATGCTGCCCTGAAAGTAAATATTCTAGATACTTCTGCAACCACATGTATGGTTGTGAAAGTGTATTTCCATACCTCCTTAGGTTCTTTTCTTAAACTTAAATAAGCGCTTGTGCCTAACTTGGTCAGAACTGTGCACATGGATTATGAAACCATGCAGGATCTGGCAAATCTCAGTTGTCAAAATCTCCCAAAGAAATTATTGCTATGGCTTAAATCAGTCAGGTAAATGTTTTCTATAGTATGTGGCACAAAACTATTATCATTAAAACTGTGCCATGCAATAAAAGATTTGCAGTTTCATTGAGTTTTCCTGGGTGACTATTTTTATACAACTTCACATTTTTGGAGTGTTGATTAAAAAAAATAAACCAATGAAACAAACAAACCCCTTTATTTATTTATTTATTTAAAAAATCTGAACATTCCTTATATTTAGCAATCAGTTAATACATTTTGTATTTAGGTCCTAAATGACAAATCAAATCTGAGAGGTTTCCTCCTTCTTCTAATAGGAAAACTAAACAAGTGCACCTCAACAATTGCCAAATAATTTGGACTATGTTTTTCAAAGACTGAGGTGTCCTGACTTAAAAAATGAGTATGTCTATAAATACATCCAAAAAAAAAGTTTTTGTGTGTGTGTATATACATACAAGTATGTATATAAGTATATACGCATATTAAGATGTTTATGGTTTTATAGGATTAATTAGTATATGGGTGATCTAAATGTTTTTTCAATACCATACCTCTGTGTTACCTTTAGAATAAGTCAGCATCTAATATTTTTTTATTTATTCCATAGAAACCTTTGTTTTCATGTCATGAATATGAATGTTTTAAAGAAATTAAAAATTCTATGTATGCTGTAAAACAATTCAGTGCAAAATACAATATGGTATGTTACAATTTTTAATTTACATATTTTATAACTGAAAAATAGAAATGTTTCTCGACTTTATAGTATGCTGAATTTTCAAAGATTTTATTTTGATGCTATCATAACAACTGGAAATTTCTAAAATGGGTAAGACTAGAAAAAGCTTATTTATAGGGCATGCATTTTTATTTGTAACAAGTTTGTTTATAACAAGGCAGTAAAATGAGAATGTTAGTAATAACATTTTAATTGTATTTTGTATTGACTTGTTGCTGAAATTTTAGGTAGCATTTTGGTGAAAGGATTGACAAATTGAAAAGCATTACTGCTACATATATGCTCCACGAAACCTGGATGAATGGATATCAATATGCTAATGTATTTTTGTGAGATACAACTTTATATTAATTCAGTATCATGAAACAGATTGTACATTAAACTTTGAGACACAATTGTGAAATGTGTATCTAAAGATGCTATAAAAATTAGGTATAATACTGAAGTTTTACCTTGGGTGTCATTCTTCACTCAGCAATAAATCAATAAGAAATAAATTTTTTCATTAATGAGTTGCATCAGTTTGAAACTTTGTTAAAACAGGAGGAAAGGGTAGGAGTTACAGGCAAATACCCTTTGTTTGAAGACAGTTTTATATAATTTTTAAGAGGTACAAGTGCCAGATTTTATTCTTTCAAAATCTACAGCATTTAGATATTCTCTCCTGCTGCACTTCATTTCCATAGGCTGAATAGTAACATACTGTAGCACATGATGAATTTCTGTATACTGAATGGGAGGACAGCGTTGAACAATCAAGATCAGTCCTGTTCAAGACCAACTATTTTATCTCTCCGTGCTATACCATATTTGCTTCACACCAAGTGGGTTTTTTTAATTATTGTTACTATAGATGTTTTAAGGGAAGGCAATGAATTTCAGACACATTTTGTCTAAGAAGTTGCTTTGCTACGTTAACCTGGAAAGAGGAATCAGATGAGAACACTCACTTTGATACAATCTAAGACAGTCTTTCCATACAAGCATAATACCTGCATTTGCTTAATCTGTTGGTCTGAAATGTACTATGCTGAAAGCAGTATATTCTGTGGGAGAATGATAAAGATGGTTTTCCTGTTACTTTATCTTTTATTCTTTGTACTGTACATTTTAAAAATACAGCTCATCACGCTTTTTAATGTACTGCATTTTTAAAATACTTTTTTAACTTTTCTTTGAAAAACATGGTAACTAACTTGCTTCATTCTTTTCCTTCCTTTTATAGGGTAGCAAAATATTATAGTGTTCATGCAAAAAGCAGAAGTATTATTTATATATATTTTTTTTAATTACAGGTAAAGATTATAGTTCCCAACAGCACAGCAGGTCTGATAATAGGGAAGGGAGGTGCTACAGTGAAGGCTATAATGGAGCAGTCAGGGGCTTGGGTGCAGCTTTCCCAGAAACCTGATGGGATCAACTTGCAAGAGAGGGTTGTCACTGGGTGAGTGGGAGAACCTGAACAAAACCGAAAAGCTGTTGAACTTATCATCCAGAAGATACAAGAGATCCACAGAGTGGCAGCTGTCTCAATATCAGTTATGCCAATGTCACAGGTCCAGTGGCCAATTCCAATCCAACCGGATCTCCTTATGCAAACACTGCTGAAGTGTTACCAACTGCTGCAGCTGCTGCAGGGCTATTAGGACATGCTAACCTTGCTGGAGTGGCAGCCTTTCCAGCAGTTTTATCTGGCTTCACAGGCAATGACCTGGTGGCCATCACCTCTGCACTTAATACATTAGCCAGCTATGGATATAATCTCAATACATTAGGTTTAGGCCTCAGTCAGGCAGCAGCTACAGGGGCTTTGGCTGCAGCAGCTGCCAGTGCCAACCCAGCAGCAGCAGCAGCCAATTTGTTGGCCACCTATGCGAGTGAAGCCTCAGCCAGTGGCAGCACTGCTGGTGGTACGGCGGGGACATTTGCATTAGGTAGCCTGGCTGCTGCTACTGCTGCAACCAATGGATATTTTGGAGCTGCTTCTCCCCTAGCTGCCAGTGCCATCCTAGGAACAGAAAAATCCACAGATGGATCAAAGGATGTAGTTGAAATAGCAGTGCCAGAAAACTTAGTTGGTGCAATACTTGGAAAAGGAGGGAAAACATTAGTTGAATACCAGGAGTTGACTGGTGCAAGGATACAGATCTCTAAAAAGGGAGAATTCGTACCTGGCACAAGAAATCGCAAGGTAACCATTACTGGAACACCAGCTGCAACCCAGGCCGCACAGTATTTAATTACACAACGGATCACATATGAGCAAGGGAGTTCGGGCTGCCAATC